>NW_022280107.1:1468869-1524970 GCF_004355925.1 Anarrhichthys ocellatus | reverse complement strand
TGTCCACGGTGGACCGGTCTCTGCTGGAGGATCTGGGTCTGTCCACGGTGGACCGGTCTCTGCTGGAAGATCTGGGTCTGTCCACGGTGGACCGGTCTCTGCTGGAGGATCTGGGTCTCTCCACGGTGGACCGGTCTCTGCTGGAAGATCTGGGTCTCTCCACGGTGGACCGGTCTCTGCTGGAGGCCCCGCTGGAGTCTCAGCTGAAGAGGTTTCTGGTGAACCTGCATGATATCATCTGGTTTCAGTGCACTCATCTCAGCCCTGAGGCTTTGAGGCAGAAACATTCCTGGTCTACAGTGTATAAGCCTTCAGCGGTGATCATGTTTCACCAGCCAAATGTTTTAAATTCTGTACCAGGCCTTGGTACACACACACACACACACACACACACACACACACACACACACACACACAGGTGTTTCCACTTAATTACCTCTGCAGTACTTGAGATTGGTTGACATCTTCAATCTTCACTCTCCTGTTAGTTGCGTTGCACCTGTTTTCATGAGCTCATGTAATTCCCGGCAAAGCTCCGCCCACCTGCGACCACAGCAGAGGTCTGATTGGCCAGAGTATAAGTGGGAACACCTGTGAGGTTCTGCAGGAAGGCAAATCAAAGCACTTTACATAGAAACGTCAAAAGACAAAGTTCAAAAGAAACAAATTATAAAAGAACATTTTCAATCTAATAGAAAATAAGAACAAGCTAAAATTGAAATCCCACTGATTTAAAAAGCACAGAAGCAACAAAATGTAATTTAAGAGAAGCTAAGGTATACTAGTTCTGCTGAAATCCGTGTGAATATATTACATTAATACGGATGTTCAATGCATAACATGTTACAGTTTTAACTGGTGCTCGTCCTCCCAGGTGGTTACCAACTACCCCTCCAAAGGGTCCGAAAATAAATCTGGGGGTGTGTGAGATGTTTAACGGGGGAGGAAGCTAAGTACTGCAACATTTGTATTCTGGAATAGTTTTTGCCTCGAACAGTAAATTCAAATAAAATCGCGTGTAACGTTTAGATGGATCAATCACACTAGCATGGCCCCCTACTGCTTTTCTTTTGCATGGGGCCACCAGCCAAAAAGGTAGACATTGACTGGTTTCATTTATGAAGATGCATTATGTTTTATAAGCTTATCATATGTGTTTATTTGTATGTAAAAGCTTGGAGCTGAAGACTAAAAGGTAAATTAAGAGTGTGATATTTGCTTCTCATGTGTAGAAGTATAAAGTAGCATGAAATGGAAATAATATAACAAAATACTTTGGTTATACTTTCCTTAGACAAGTCAAAATCTCATCTAAACACTCCCACAGCTTTTTAATTAAGATAAACTCAGACGGCCAAAATGTTTCCGCGTGCAGGATGTTTTTCTCTCGCAGCTTCTTTTTCTGTATCTGACGTCCATGAAAACCACAGCGTGGCCCTGAAAGGCCGAGAGAGGGGAGACGTACCGGGGGGGGAGGGTGAGTCACTCGTCCCTTCTCCCTCCACTTCAGAGGGCGACTCTAACATCGGCCAGTTATTATCTAAATATGTCTGCAGTCATGACAAAGCTCTCGTCTATAACAACACGCCTCGGGCACATTTAGTCCCATTGTTCTCTCTTTAGGCAGAGATGTCTTTCCAAAAAAAAGGGAGGGTTTTCCCCCCCCCCCCCCCTCCAACCACCATTCAGCCTCACCCTGGAAATAGGCCACTACACACCCACTCAGAGTGACGTCCCTGTTGCCTCTCTCTGACTCTCGCTTCCACGTATTCATATTAATGTCGCTATTATTGGGTTTATCTTGTGAAATAATGTGTGATCACTTTTACCACGACCTTATGTCAAATCTAAAACGAGGTTAACAATCGGAGTAGCCTATGTGTGCACATCGAGTCATTTCATCCGCATCGCATTACATTACATTTACTTTAATGGACAAATCCTGACACATGTATCCGTTAAGGATCTACAACTATATGTATGTGATGCAGGTCTGGAACAAAGGCTATACATATCAAAAGGTTATTGTAAATTTAGTCGATTGTGGAGCCTTGAATTACTTGAGAACTCTCGAAAGCCTTAAACCTGAACATCTAGTCACCTTCCTAAAATCCAGGAATGCATCAAAACACTTGAACTGGGAACTGGAAACAGGATAAAAGCCTCATTTTCTTTCATTTAAATTTGTGGAATAATTCTTAAAATCTATTGGAACAATCCCAGAACGTTAGAGCATTTAAAACC
The DNA here is from genome assembly GCF_004355925.1 of Anarrhichthys ocellatus. Taxonomy (NCBI): domain Eukaryota; kingdom Metazoa; phylum Chordata; class Actinopteri; order Perciformes; family Anarhichadidae; genus Anarrhichthys; species Anarrhichthys ocellatus. The sequence continues at coordinate 1,522,726 of NW_022280107.1, read as the reverse complement.
TGGATCGTTTACTCCTCGGTGGAGTAATACTAGTAAGTCCACTTATGACAGTGACTTTTCACACACTTGAACCTCCAAATCTTCTAACAAGTGTCTTCACTGTGTGAAGAAATGTGGAGAGACACCACACAGCTCCTCAGCAGTGTGTGTGTGTGTGTGTGTGTGTGAAGTGTAAGAAGCCTGCAACGGTGTGGGGACCATATTGTGACTGGTATGTCCCTCGTCGACCTATTCAGAATGCCAGCGCTGCTCCCCCTCTGGCCGCCCGGCGATCACAACGCATTACGGTGAAGTCTGCAGGCAGCGCGTGCTATGTCAGGCCGAGTCCCGTCAACCGCAGCTGCAAGGATGCAGGAGCCTCAATGCAGAAAAATGGCTATTAGAACTATAATATCATAATATGTTGCATCATTAAATTATTATTACTCATGCATTGATGTACAATTGACGAAGTAGAAGTACAAGTCCCTAAAATTAGAACTGTACAGTATGTGAGTAAATGTACTTAGTTACATTGCTCCACTGCTCTGCAGCATCAAGAGCTTCTAAAATGAGCACTGAGCATCTTTGTTGTTTGTAGCGGCTCCGTTTCCAGTTAATCATGCAGAGTCTCAGAGTTAATGTGGTAATGATTTATTGATGTTAAAACGCTGCACATGGCACCTCTACAGGTCAGGAGCCGGTGACACAGGTCAGGACCCCCCCCCCCCCGTTAGCTGTTCACTGCCCAGAGTGAATAAAAAACCGGAGCTCTCTCTCAGAGATGTTTGTGTTTTTTTTTCACTTTTGTGATCGAAGAACTCCTTTTTATTTCAAAAAGGAAGAAAAAGAATAGATTTGAAACAAGCAGTCAAAGGACACGAGTCACAGCTGCACCTAGTCCTGTTAACATGTTAACGTTAGCGTGGCTAAACCAAGAGACAGAATGAAACTCTCCAACATCTATTGAACAAGTCTCAGCAGTATGGCACCATCTTCAGGCTGTCATAGAGTCCAGTGTTTCATGATGAGAGTACTATTTACACTTTAAAAAACAAAGACAAATAAAAGAAATCAACAAAGGAGATTGATAAGCATGTGTTTTTAAAAATAGTGCTCAAAACGGGTGACTTGACGTAGAACTATGTACATAGCTGTATTTGTCGAAGCTTGTTTGCTTGTTGTCTTTTTTTCACATTGTTAATAAGTCACATCAATCATATTAAATAGAGCAAACGTTTCCGCCCGTAGCAAAAAGAAAGGGAAAGAAACGAGTCAACTCGAATGACATGTAACCACGCGTGTATCACATTTCAACATAAAACATAGAACAATAATATTAATACCAATAGTAATGACATTATTTGAACAATTAAAATGGAAATCTCTTTTCAGCATCTCTTCGCCATGAAATGATTCTACTCCGCATCACTTTCCAGTCGCTTTGCTAAATACAAGAAACATTCAGATCTGTGTCCATCCAGTAGAGATCTCTTCTTCTTCTTCTTCTTCTTCTTTTAAAACTCACATTTGGTTTTGTTTCAGTGTTTGCCATTCTGTCGCTGCTGCGTAGACCTGAAGTCACACACCTGATATACAGTATATATCACCACGCTTTCTACCGTTTAAAAGAAAACGTCGGATGAGAAGATCGATATGAGTTCATCTCTGCGAGTTCATATCGGCCTTCGCTTCCTCACGTCCTCAAAGACGTCAGACTTTTCCTTTAATTATCTGGGATTGTTGCTGCGATGGACTTGTGTCTGGATTCACCGATTCCCTCGAGGAGAGCAAGTGCAACCGCCGCTTAGCTAAGAGGGGTGACGGAGCACGACGTCTTTTCTTATTTCTGTACAAGAGAATGTCTCAAACATCAACTTTAGAACAATCAAGAATGCTTCCTTGCTGCAGGAATAAATACAGGAACAAAGGACTTCTTCTATTCAAGTCGGTTCAACTTTTAACCAAAAGAAAAGAAAGAAAACTCATCCAGAGGTCCAACATCATCAACGACAAAATAATAACAATACTTCAAGTGGAGGAAGATAAAAATGATGACACTAACAATTGTACGGAAGTGTTTGTGCTTGTGAGGACATTAACCCGTCACCTGAAATGTGCCTCAAAATAAGAATAAAGTAAAATGCAAACGGGTCCATGTTGCATCGGTAGCTTCAGAGATAAAGCGGATGTTTCTCATCACCACAGTATCCCGGACCACACGTCTGCATTAAGCGGCTGCTTGAAATAAAGTGCAGGATATTTCTAGCCATAATTTCCATATTCTATACTTAAAAAAAACTAAAACATTTATGGATTAATCTCGTTGACGAGTTCAACAAAGAAAGAAATGAAAGATTACATTCTTGTGACATGACGGAAAAACCTGTGCGCGATGCTGCCAACTGCCGGAAACCAAAAAACCTGCAGTCACGTTGGGAGTCGTGTGTGTGTGTGTGTGTGTTTTATGGTGCGTTCAGGTACAAAGTGAACCAAATGACCCTAAAACCAAATGATTGAAAACAGGAAAATTCTGATGGGAAACACAAAGTCACAACATAAAACTGCATTTGATGCTTTGTCAGATATTTGTCAGTAATGTTCCTCCTCAGTACATTCATGACGTGGAGATGGACGACCACCTGTCTCCGCCTCAGTTCGTTTGCTTCTCTTTGACTGTTCATATCTCAGGACTGCAAAATATGCCGACAAAGACTTCTTCAGATGTCTTGTTCTGTCCGACCGACTGTCCAAAACTCAAATATGTCCAATTCAATTCCATGTAGGACGAAGAAAGTCAGCAAATCCGGATCCAGCAGACGCTTGAAAAAATTACTAAAAATAATAATCAATTTTCCCATTGATCAGCTAATCCCTTAATCTACTAATAAAGTGGTATTCAACAATTTATACTAATACACTGATATCCGTCATTTACCCAACAACACACAATATTAACCCGTTATTTATGAATATTCTAGGACACGTCGTCCTCGTGTTATCTTACGTTTTCACTGCGTACAAAATATAACAAAAAGCCATGAAATAACAGATCAATAATGTGTGTTAAGATTTAAATATTGGATAACAGAACTATCCATATTTTATTGTTACGCTTCTAACTCTAAATTCTGCTTCGTGTTGTATCTGAACGCAGATTTGTGAAAATCATCTTAAAAAAACTTTTCTGTATTACTTCAAATAAACTGAGCTCTCTCGACTGCATTATTGTAAACAAAGGACTCGTATGATAATATAACTGGATATACAACAAACACACAAACAAAATAATAATTACAAATTGGAAACCTCTAGGCCTACGTTTATTCAGCTTTGTTTGTCGTGTTATCTAGAAGTATAAGGCTGGTCCAGTCATTGTGTGTGTCCTGCTGCGGGGCAGCTGGTCAGAGGTAGAAGCCGGTGGCCGGCGGGTCGGGGAGGCTGGACAAAGTCTCGGGGACGGGCATCTGGACAGCTGGGGGCGCTGCTCCGTTTCTATTGGGCAGAGCACAGCCTCCTGGGTAAGTACCGGTCAGGAGGCAGCCGTTCTCCATCTGCACGAGGCAAGAGGACGTCGTGAATACACACAGCAGGAAGTTATACTATAATATACAGTCATATATGGAGGAAGAGGAAGCAATGCTCAGGAAACAGAAACGCCCTCAACACCCAGTTTCATCATTAAAGTTAAATGAATTGAATGTTTAAACCCATGTTGTTAGAATAACCATGTGGGGGAGGTGTGGTAGTAATACAAGGAAAAACTCCAAGATTGAAGTTCTCAGCAGTATGGCACCATTTGTGTCTCCAGTGTTTCGTGATGAGATATACAATTTAAAAATCAAACAAAAGTAAAACAAGCATGTATTTTTAAAATAGTGCTCGAAACGGGTGACTTGACGTAAAGTATATACCTGTATTTTTTCACATTGTTAATAAATCACATCAATCATATTAAATACAGCAAACGTTTCCGCCGTAGTAAAAAGAAAGGGAAAGAAACGAGTCAACTCGAATGACTAATCTTTTTTCTCCAAATACTACAACATATTAAACTGTACTTCTTGCACCACTGTTTGCGTGTTAGGTTGAGAATCTCTGCACTGCATCTCTTCTCATTCTGTCCTGCAGAAAATAAAAAACAACAGTGCAGCGCTTCCATCTTTTGCAGGTCGCAGCACATCCCGTGTTTTTAACCTCTGAATATTTGAGCAATGACCCGAAATGAACAAAACAAACAAGACACAGATGTAGAAAAAAAAGACAGCGCTGTTCCTCCTCTCAGGCCTTTTCCTCAGAACTATCGTCCTATTCTGGGTTATAGACATAGGCCTGATACACAACATAGTTATTAATATAAGTTGATTCAAGTGTGATCCATAAACAGTAAGATTTAATACCTTTTTTTATAATGAATAATGCATATTATTCATCGTTGTCAGGGATCATAAAACGCTTTAATCAAATTGCAGAACATCTCACTTAAAAGTCAAGATACAGGCTGAACATCAGACATGGTGACAAGCCCCAAATAATAATTCCACTATAATATTAGACCAAGAAAAGCAACACATTATCATATTTGCGAAAGTCGAACCAGCAAATGTTTGGTATTTTTACTTGAAAAAATGACTTGAACGATGCCAATCATTTTCTTTTCATCAATGAATCCATTGTTGAAGCTCTGTTGGACTGACCCCTAGAGCACCAGTGCTAGTGTGGCTAAATACAAACAATGTTACCAAAGACATAATGACAATGATGCATTATTCTTTGTAACGTTTTGAAAACCAATCCCCAAACAGCATTTTTAGCTAAGAGTGCGAGAGGCATGTTGAAAGTGCCAAAAAGCCAGAAAGTATACCTTTTGATATTATAGATCCTTATTAAACATACGATTTCGAAAACTCAAGAATGAACTGCCAAGTTCAAACCATAACAACATGTCAGCATTTCAGCATCCTCACCTTATTGGGACCGGGGTCATGAGGGATCTCAGAGGCCACCATGCCATAGTGGTCCAACTGCCGGCAGGGCTTGGCCACTCCTAGGATCTGCTCCAGGGAGGCGTTGGGGGGAGGGCACTGCGACAGGCTGGAGATGACCTGCGCCAAAGGAACTGGGATCTGCTCCGGCTGCAGTTTACGGTTCATCCCCTGGAAGGATGAGACTGTGGACTCGGCCCCGCTCTGTTGTCCATTCCTCCCAAACAAACCACCTCCGCTCATGGTGTAATCCGCATCGTCAATATCAGGCATGCTGTAATCCATGCAAGAGTCTAGCGAGGGGTTTGTCGGGGGTTTTTGGCCGTTCTCTAGGCAGGAGGTGCCTCCCAGACTCTGACTGAATCCGTAGTCCTGCCACTGGGATTTTCCCGCCACATGCTCCGTGCTGGAGATGCCACACAGTCCGTTGAGGTTGGCTGCCTTCTGATCGGCACGGCACTGCTGTGAGAGATGGTTCTGCACCCTGGGTATCTGCTGCTGCTGAAGGTAGCATTGATGCGTTTGCTGCTGATGAAGCTCTCCGTCCAGCTCCGAGGCCTTGCCATTGAAAACAGTCTGTTGCGTTTTATAGTGTTCCAGTTGTATCCCTGCACCGACTGGAATGTCTTGGGCTTTCCATTGTCCATTGGTGATTGATTGATTTTGCCCCAGCAGCTCTCCGTTAACTACGGTGCTGGCCAAGTGGTTGCTCTGCTGGTTCCTGTCGTGCACCACTTTATCTGGCCGCATGTTGAGGTGCTGCTGCATCTGCTGGGACAGCTGGAGAATGGGAGCGTGCCCCACAAGGGGAGGCTTATGGTGAGGAAGCTGCATTTGCACGTTAGCGTCAGAAGAGGCATTGCTTTCAGGTAGCGACACTGCGGTGGCTGTCTTCGAGGCAGAGCTGAGAGGCACCTGCCCTCGGTGCTCTGTGGGCTCCGTCTTCCCCTCTATGGAGTCGTAGATGTATGAAAGGATCTCATCATTTGTCAGCAGGTCGTCCAAGGTGGGCACGCGTTCAGGGTCCATCTCGACCCTGATCATCCGCTCGTCTAGCAGCATCAGCTCCAGGTCCTCGGCGCTCAGCCCCAGACCTTCCAGAGCTCCAAACAGATCACCGTTTGAGCAACCCCCCTCTTCCGAATCCACGACCCCTTGGCCCTCCAGAGAGAGGGAATCCAGAGTAGCCAGCAGCGGGTCGAAGCTGTTGCCCAGCTCCGTGAGGCCTGGACCCAGCACGCCGTTGCTTGGCTCGTCCCAGCTCCTGTGCAGGCTGGAGGGTTCAGAGTCTGAGAAGCCCATTTGCTGTCCAAAGAAGCTATGGAACGACATTTTGGGCTCCTGGGCGGGCTGGCAAACGTACACCGACTCATCCTGACTCATGAGCGCCCCGAGAAGAGAGCCAGGGTCCAAGCCATCCCTCACCAGCCTTTCAGTCCGGCTCTTCTTTGACTTAATGCCATTTTTGTCATGGCCTCCGTCTCTAAAGGCTGCTAAGGGATGGTTGGACTGGTAGAGCAGGGCCTCACCTGTAGCATAGGTAAAGGGTAGATGCATGGAGCGCTTACGCAAGTGTTCTCCTCCCTCTTCATCCCTATAAAGACGGAAAACATGATTATTGTCTGGACACAATTCATTTATTTAGGATGCTAGCTTGCCCATTTACCCAGTCTGTGTCCCATCATAACTGAAAACTATACATGCTTCTATTCATAGTTTTCACATGACTGAATAACTGAGCTAAATTCCCTGCATAAATCAGATTAAAACACATGGGAAACTATAATTTGTTCCCCTAGAAAGTTTTATATTATATCAAGGAGCTAGAAGTTTACTCTGCCTGTCTTTGGTTGGTTTACAACACAACAGAAATGGACAGTAAAACATACAGGAGAGGCCTCTGGGTGGCGATGATGTAGTCTGGTTTGCCGTTCTTGTACACCAGCCTGGCGTTGGCCTGGACCCATTTCCAGCGATTCTCCTTGGTGAGGAGCCTGAACACCGTCAGACCACTCTCTCCAGTCTTCATCACTACAGATATAGGACACAAACACACGTATGATGACTGAACTGCGTGACAAAAAGTATATAAACCCGCTGAAAGCATTTTATTTCAGCAGTGACAGAGTCCAAAACTGTAATGTTGCACATTGGTGGTAAAATCCAAGTATCATTTATCCAGTTCCCAAAGAGATTTCATTAGGGTCAATAAATACTTTTGCAGAATTTCCTTCATTGAATTTCTTCCAATCTTTAATATCTGCAAAACTAAAGTTTTCCTCAAGAATTTAGAGTAACATTCAGCGAGTAATTCATATAAAAACGGTCATTTTGTGGCTGAAGTTTTCCTTTAAGGGGAACTAATATTAAATGGAAAATCAATCAAGAGAAATCCTGTAAATCTTTGGGAACAAGTGGAAGCTGTGGCTTGCTGATGGCCGGTTACGCTCTGGCGGATCAATGATGAATATCAGCAGAAATGTTCGTTTAAATGTGGCCAGTAGTTCAACGTTCGGCTGAACGGAGGAAGTTCTCGTAGCTTTAACATCTTGATTAAACCACACGAATGGCTGCACTACCGTTGACCTCCGAAGTGTCTGTGTGTTGCTGTATGGATCATCTCCGATGCTTCGCTCAAGCGTTGGATTTGTGGTCTCTATCCTCTCCTCTGGGAGCTCTGCAGTTTTGCTAAATCTGCTTCGTAATCCAGCGGGATTATTCACGAAAGCTGTCTGAACTCTCTGACTGGGTTGGAGCAGACCTCCTCAACTTTTATCAACGGGACTAAATTTTAAAATGGTTTCTGTCAGATAAACATCCAAGATGAATGGATTGTTATTTCTAATTCTCTCTTCGTTATAAATCAGCAGAGTGGCTGGATTTGGCATTTTGTCCTCAATATTTTGCATGTAAGAAAGATTTGACGGTTACAGTGCATCCCACATAACTGCCTCCAGACTATCCAAAAAAGGATTTTTATTTATGTTACTCTATAAATTATTTCCCAAAGAGATTTCATTAGGGTCAATAAATACTTTTGCAGAATTTCCTTCATTGAATTTCTTCCAATCTTTAATATCTGCAGTTTGTTTAACTGAGAGGAAACTAGAGGAACGAGATCGCCTGTTACCTCTGCCTGAATGCATTTATTTGGTCTGGTTTATAAAGTATTTAACACGCGTGTATGTTTACAATAACACATGCATAAAACTAAGTTGTGATTAATTGAACGTATATCTGTTCTACATGGCTGGTTTACCTCTTCAAGATAATATAAGGTGATGTGGAAATGTCGGCAAAGATGGTCAGAAACATTCGCTCTTCTCGTGATTTATAGATATGGCTTGTTGGGATTTTTTTTTTAAAGTGAGTCGGCAGAAAAGAAGTTTGTGAAACACTGGACTAAAGTGTCCTGACATGGATTAATCAGAGGTGAGCTTGTCGTCTAAGGTTTCAAGGCACTACCCTGGTGGCCTTATCCTTTCCTGTCAGCTCTCTACTGTCACCGTCTGATAAAATGAGTTGCAAAGTGTCGACACTTATCAAAGTATTTGGAGAATATTTGTGTGAGTTTATGCAGACCTGTAACTCAGGATGTGGCAGCATAACAGAAGAACTACGTGGAGAGAGTTGCCCTTTTGTCACTTCAAGATCTTTATATTTATGTTAGAGAAAGCTTTTATTGTCATAATTTGATGTGACAGATTATCATTTAATAACATGTTAATAACCTGGTAATAGACCTGAATGTAGTAAAAGAAAGTGTTGCACACTCTGGCTCCAAATGCACTTCTCTTTTATTCAGATAAAAAATAGACCTGAGGTTTCTGTGCGTGTCATTTATTATTATTTCTTTGACATTTTATGACTTTATTTATAATTTATAATTCAAGCCATATTATCTGCCCAGAGAATTGTTTTTGTTGCTGCTGTTTACATTCCTCATGATGCAAATTAAAAAAATGCACAACAGGAATGCACTCCTGTTTTTGTTTTATTTTGTTTGTCATGTTTTTCTTATGTTGTGCATCCCTGTGTTGCATAATGACAACAAATGATGCTTGAATCCTTTATTAGAAAGATGAAAGGGAACGAAGGAGAGAGATAGATGCACTGAAGTCCTCCGGTCGAGACTCAAACCGCGAACGTCGTGGTTCCCGGTCGGTGTCTCGACCCCTAAACCACGGTGGCGTGCCAACACAACTTACTTCTGACATGGTTCTCCGCGCAGTACAACATATCCGCTGCATGGATGAACTGATAGCCAGACCCTCGTACCCGCAGTTCAGCCTCCGTGTACCCCAGCACGATCTTCCCCCTGCACAAAAAAAAGACCATGATTACACAATGACACATCATACATGATACACAACACATCTTACATCTCATCTCAGATCTTCTTCTAGGAAGTGTCTCCTACAATAGAACATTCTGCTACGATTGTTTCATCATCTCTTAAAATTTCTCAACAAGTCAAGTGACAAGAAGATATTTGACACTAAGACATGCAAGGGATGTTTATGTGTTAGTATTACTTTGCATCGCAGGCCAAAGGTGTGAAGTCCAGCTTGTGTTTGGTTCTGAAGATCATGTTCTTGGTCCTGATCTCCAGGATGGATGGAGGCTGCAGAGGAGTCGCGATGGCGAAAAGGGCGAGCTGAGGTGGCGCCTTCCCTCCGTTCTCCTGCCGCTGGTTCTGTCCGTGCAGGAACTTCAGTCTGCCCTGGATGTTCAAAGCCTGGAGGGAGACAGGAAAACAGATCAAGTCTCTGAGAGACTGCAGAGCCCCACAGGAGCTTTGGCAAAGGCCTTCATCTGATTAATGTTTCCATGGATATCACAATAAATGTGATGGGGTTGTATTTTAGGAAAATTGGTATTGGTGGAAATGATGGTATATGGTGGAAGAGTGGACTCAACAGTCCCCTCACAGACCACCGATATTGACTAGTCACTCTCTCGTGTGTGAACCTACCAGGAAACCCGAAGAGTTGTCCAGGAGGCAGCGAAAGCGACACATGAAGCTCCTCTCCAGGAAGGACGAGTTCTCTGGGGGAAGCTGCTCGGGCTTGTAGGTGACCACGGCTGAGCTGCTGTCAGGTTCCATCTCTGTATTTACAAAAAGAAGACATGCGGGGCCGACGTCAGTTGCAATGACAATATGAAGTCAGTTTAACTGGAGAATTTGGCAGTGAGCTAACAATCCACAACATCCACTTTTGAACAATGCAATCAAAAAAATAATTTCTCTCGAAATGACACCCAGGTCACATATTGGGTTTCATTTTGATTTGTGGAACAATACGGAGGATACATCTTAAAATGAGATGTGCATGTGCATGTGCATGTACGCAACACCTCTGAAGCAGTGTTTCTTGATTCCTGGTATGCCTAAATAATGTCACAAATAAACTAAAAAACTAAAAGCACATTTCAATAAACATATCATGCCGCCCACTGCATTTGTTCTTGAGCTGGACTTTAATCTTGTCTGATATCATCAGCTGCCCTTCATCACATAAAGCAGACTTATGTAATGAGGCCTGGAGCGAACTGTCTCAACACACCAGGTGGCAGCGTTTGTTGCAGCTGGTGGAGGAGGAAGACTGTGAACGGCGTCTCGGTGCAGCAGTGGGTTAGTTGAGTCAGAGCTGTGGGTCCTGGTCTAAACACAATGCTCAGAACCACACAGACGTAAGCAACTTAAAACCCAAATACAGATCTGGGGCCACTTTACTTCCTTAGCCACACTGAAGATTACAGAGTCATGTGACTTGACCTGAGCATGGTCTTATGGCTTAATGCCTCAAACTTAACCGTCTGATATTGATGTCCAAATGTGCATGTTCACACAGGCTGTGGGCTACAGTGGAGCGCAGCACTATTTTTACACAGCAATTTAGTAGAAGTTTGCAATTAAGCCGTCATAGATTTCAGATATACAGAGACTTGTAGGAAGTTGTGATAATGCAAAAAGAGGAATCGATGCATGTTCAACCAATGCACGGAAAATACCTGCATGACGACCACAAAGTGACACAAAATATCAACATAAAGAGGCAAAAGCATCACAAAGTCTTTATGTCTTGGGGCCAGTTGCCACAAAATATCTGCAAACTGTACAGATTTAACCGCCCTTCTGGCATTAAATATTCAATTGCAGAAACACGACTAGGAGCCATGATGAGACAAAAGAGAACCTTCATCTCAACAAACCAACTTCCTTGCCAATATAATACATATATTTTTTGTAGGATCTCTCAGTTTCTCTAAATAACAGTCTCACGTAGGAGGAGAGAGGCGTCACCTTGGGGGGAGTCCTGGGTGATGGCAGGCGCGGCAGCAGGAGGAGGATTCAAAGCCCAGTGCAGGTTTCTCCTGAGCTCCTGCTGGTCCTCCGTGTGGACCAGCTCGTACACACTCTGGTGCATGACGTCGGTCTGAGAAACGACAACGAGAGGAAGAATTAGCTCGTTACATGCAGGATGTACGCAAGATTATACACCTGAAAAATAACTAGTACAGGGATTTAATGTATACTGACCTCAGTCAGAATGTACTTATAAATAATATTAATAATCCAAAAGCAACAAACCCATCATAGAAATACATAATATCAGGTTGCATGCTTGTTGGTTTGGTGTTTAGGGTGTTGCATGATAGTAACTAGTAATCGGAGTGTACTACTCTCATGTTTTTGCAGTCACAGAGGTATATGGTAGTAGATGTAGCAGCAGCATTAGTAGCAGTAGTCCCACATGGGTAGACCCTCCCTGTAGTGTGTACTTCTTGGAAACACGAGTGCTCAGGTAAACACTCAGCTGTCAGAGTCTCAGTGTGTGCTGCTCTGTTCACTGCGGCCCCACCGTTGAGACCGCCGGCTCGTGCTAAAGGCTAAGCTATAAATAGGTCAGGTCCTGTTGCTGGTGTGTGAGCCCCTGACTGTGCACCACGCAGAGAGCAGACCGATGGGTCAAACGAGACCCCCGAGCCGCTCCCAGCAGATGCTGCACGCAAGGCTGCCACCCGGACCCGGTCTTTGGGTTTGTAAAACAGAGCCTCTGGTCGTTTAAGATGATCAGAAATGTGCATCTATAGGTTCTACAGAGACGAATCAAAGCTAGGGTACCCGACACACATTCCCATACCTGAACTTGTGTATCGGCCGATATTGAGTATCAATCAGATACCAGTGTATTAAAAAAGAATACATACACACATAGTGACGGCTATGTGGGCATGATGATGGACATGAGACGGACAAGGTAGCCGAGCTAGCTCAAGCTAAATTCTTATACCTCTAGCTCATGAATTTAGGGGTTTAAAGGCGTGCCAACATTCCAGAGGCTTCAGGAAGAATGAGAACTAGCCTGCCTGCATATTTAAACTGGAATGGTATAGCTCGTATGCAGCTCATCAGTAAAAAAATATAACAAAAAAGGGACAGTACATTTAATTTATCCACCAATAAGTAGCCATTGTTGTTTGCTATATCTGTCAGTCACATGACCCTCTTCATGCTCATTATAGCAGACCCTCGTGACTGATTTTGGAGACTCCCCAGCCCCTCCTGGGGGGGAGCGGAGCTAATAAATACACACTGTTCAAGCCAGGTGCTGGAGGTGTGTGCGATGTAGAGGCCGAGACCACAGTGGGGGATCTCTATGTCACTTTTTCTCTTTTTTCTGCTACAGCATCAAGTCAGAGGTACAGACATAGAGAAGAGTACCTGGTGGAAGCCCAGGTAGTCCTGGATGGTGTGAGAGGAGTAGAAGATGGTCCCACCGGCTGTGAGAACCATGACGAAACCGTTGAGAGCCTGTGGGTCAAACAAAGGATGCAGACAGTTAGCAGAGGCATTCAACTATTGTAGTTAAGAAAATGGAAAACACATTGTAAGAAGCTTTGCCTGCGCTTTCTTCCAGTGAGTAATGATCGACCAAAATATTATACATGAGGAGGTGGTTTGCAAGTGATCCTGATGAATGTCGCTCATTTCATCAACAAAGAGACACAGAACAACCACAAAATACACAACATGTCCTAAAAAAAAAAAAATCACAAAACATCAAACGGCCGTAAAGAGACACAAAACAACACAAAGAGACACAAAAAGACACAAAACAACACAAAGAGACACAATGTGCATGCGGGCCCCTGAGCAGGCTGCCGTATTCGGTGACTTTGGACTGAAAACGAGTCGGTTCTGCACTTCGATATCAAAGACGTGAGGAATATTGTCACAAAGTGTGCATCCAAAACAGATACAGTGAATCACAAACCTGTATAATGGAACAATGTTGAGGGTAAATATCTTTTTTTGTGCCCAGATGCAGACCATTAGTCAATGAAGATATGATATGAATTATTTAATTGGTGTAAAAGGTAAAAGAATTTGTATAAAGTTCCTCAATTTGTTAGTAACAGCAGCAGAGTGGAGCTTCAGGTTCGTAATGTCGGAGTAGATTGGAGCACTACAGTAGAATAAAAGCTTGGATCTTTAAAGGAAGTATAGTAGGAAGGAAGGAAGGAAGGAAGGACATGAAAGGAGGAGACCAGGAAGGAAAAGGAGGAAGCATGCTGAGTGAAATGGAGCACACTGAGTGTTTCTCTTCAAAGGGGAACAGCTGGTGCAACGTTTCCACCTCACTAAACGCGCCATGCCCTCCCTCTGTTTACCAAATGTTACCACACACACACACACACACACACACACACACACACACACACAGGCAACTGTCCACACACATCCACTCAAGCACAGTCATCTCTTTCCTAAACCAGAGATGAGTAATGCTGGAGATGTTATCTTTTTGAGTCACCACACACAAACATCCAAATGTCAGGTTGAGCGTTTCACACAAACAGCCACCGAGCCGGCGCCAACTTCCGTCACATGATATCACTTCTTCACTTCCTCATGTTGCACTAATCTTGAAATAATCTTAACCTCTTGTGTAATTTCCCCACAATGTTAATTCAAATTTAGGAAAAGAAGACAATGCTCTGCTGCTGTGATGTGCAACGCTGTGCGACCGTCAGAAATGAGGCCATATCTTTGAATACCAGATATTCTACTCATGTGCACTCATCAACCTCCCGGCTGCAAGTGATTGGATTCAGTCACGAGCGTGAGCACGAGAAGAGCGACGGCTTACAGATTTATTTTGCATGAAATAGAATAAATTCATGAGAATAAAGATCTTTGTTGTCAGCTATTGTCAACAATGACCAATTCTGCATGTTTGTTTTCAATAATGAAGAAAGAGTAAACCATAATTAAAACTTTCTGCCATGTTTCCTCCATTTTCTGGGTCTGAATAATTGATGCGCTCACTTCTCGTTTATAATTCACCAACGTCTGATGTGAAGAACAGCAAGGAGACCGACTCAGACTCAGACTCAGGCTTCAGAAATATACCTCGCATTCCTCAGCATGTGAACCGCTCGCCTTCCGTCTCCCCTCTCATCCCAACTGAGGAGGAGGAGGAGGAGGAGGAGGAAGACCCTGTGGAACACTCACTCGCTTTTCCTCCAAATGAGCTTTCATTTCTCATTACCAGCAAGCCGGGGAAATGCGGGCTTATCATAATAACGAAACCTCCCCCGGTCGGGTCGGGGCGCGGCGGGCAGGCTGTTTCCTCTCCTCTCCTGGAATGCCGTCGCGATGCACATTGGGAGGAACTGGACTGGAAAATCAATGACTCCGGCGGATCCCAAAAAGATCTGGCAGCCGGCGAGCTCGCTCTCCGCTCAATCCCACGTGACGGTGCAGAGGCCGCGTAACCGCCGTGAACCAGAAGGGATTGTTTTTACTCTAAAGCTGTTCATCGCCCTTTCCTTAGAAAAGCTCAACTGAGACCTGGAAGTCTGGCAAAATGTTTCAAATAGTGAATGTTGTATTTTACAAAGAGATGATATCAAATTATGATTATTTTTTAATTCCATTTGCTCCTTATGTTGTTTGTCTTATTGAACCCCAATAAGTTTCAAATGAGAGATTATTAAATATCTGAAGGTCCTTGAACGAATCATGTGTCACCGAATGAACGCTTCTGTTAGGAAACAAATCTAAGCTTAAAATAGTTTTTATAGTATATAATAGTTTTTTCTTAGGTGGTTGCTTTGTTTAAAATGTACTCGACATGTCTCGTAAAGCTATAAAGGAACTTCACCGTGGTCACATGACTTCACGTCGCTATACCGCCAAGCTGAAGGCGAACCAGTCGGTGTGATGACGTTAAGAAGTCTCAGTTAGCCACAAAAATAGGACCAAAGTTGTAAAAAGAAAACTGACTGAATCTTGTATTTGAACCACAAACCATGCTCTACACGTCATAGCTCTGTTCAAAGGAATCCATGTTTAGGCAGGACTCATTTTGTGATAAGTTATCCCAAACATGGAGCTCTTTCAGATTAGGATGCGGCAGACAGCGGCAGACGTATTGAATGGTAAGCTGCCCTGAGCCTCTGAGCCTCGGTCATTGGCCTAAATAGATTTTGGGCACTTGTCAGGAAGAAAAAAAAACCCCAAAAAACAAAGTGAAAACACGAGAGAGGTCCAGACACACAAACTGAATCAGAGCAACTAATCGCTGTCCTCTGAATCATAACGAACGTATCAAACTTTGGCTGTTTTGGGGAAAAGAAGCGTTTGTGTTCGCAGCAAACAATCTGTTAAAGAGATGATTAACGATACATGAATGAATGTGACGTGGATAGAAACAGAGAGAGAACAACGAACACGGCTCTAATACCTGCAGCAACAGTTCGCCTTCAGGAATCTTGGCCTCCGCCGCCGCTGCTGCTGTTTTGCTGTCGTCATCGTTCACGGCAGCTGGAGTCGCTCCGGTCAGGGTGACTGTAGAGAGGGACAGACAGGGAGGAGGAGGAGGAGGAGGAGAGGGACAGACAGACAGACAGGGAGGAGGAGGAGAGAGACAGGGAGGAGGATGAGAGAGACAGACAGGGAGGAGGAGGAGAGAGACAGACAGGGAGGAGGAGGAGAGAGACAGACAGGGAGGAGGAGGAGAGAGACAGACAGGGAGGAGGAGGAGAGAGACAGACAGGGAGGAGGAGGAGAGGGACAGACAGGGAGGAGGAGGAGGAGAGGGACAGACAGGGAGGAGGAGAGGGACAGACAGGGAGGAGGAGAGGGACAGACAGGGAGACAGACAGGGAGGAGGAGGAGAGAGACAGACAGGGAGGAGGAGGAGAGAGACAGACAGGGAGGAGGAGGAGAGAGACAGACAGGTTTTAGTCCTGTGATGATGTTTGCAAAGCACTGCTGCGACTGTCAGATCGCTTTATGTTTAGTGAGCTAAAGATGCTGCATGCAGGCCCGACCCCGGCTCCTTAAACATTCATCACATGTAATCTGAAGGTCTACTTCGCCAAATCCAGAGCTTTTGTTTGGTCTAACTTGCTCACATCATGATCTTTATGTCAGCAGTGATCTACAGCAGAACAGGGAAACAAATCTCTTGTTGTTCTTTCGCTCTGCAGCCCTGAAGCTTTACTCACCGAGCACAGTTTGATGCATACTGACTGGAGTGAATGAATATTAGTCTTTTACATCCTCAACACTGAATCTAACTACATGAGTTAAAGGGAAGCGTAACTATATCGACATACTTCATATGCTAAACGAATTGATGAGAAATCACAGCTGTTGGAGATATAAAAGCTTTCTGTCTTTCACAGAAATAAGTCGTTGCCACGCTCAAGCGAGGCAACAGTTCCTTTAGGCGACACGATATCTGCACTTTACAGCCCCCCCGCTCCCAGTCCTTCATTGGCTGGTGGCCCCAGCTGTTCTCATCCTAATGGGAATTCTCCTTTTTCCCCAGCGTGACATCAAAGCAGTTTTTTCTTTCTCTGTGTTGTTTGTGTCCCAGCAGGCTTCAGAGGATGCAAATGCAAGCCAGCAGCACGGAGCTGACACGACACATGTACACAAGTAGGAACAACACACAAGCACTGGGTGTTGATGTTAAACTGTTAAATCTAAGATAATGTTTTTAGGAAACTCATCATTTCCTAGCTGAGAGTTCAGAAGAGTAAGACAGAGAACTTCTCTCTTTCTGGCTTTGTTTGGGAAATAATGGATTCTCTATGTGCATTTTATTAACTTGTTTGCTTCTCTACCAAAATGTAATTGGTCACAAAAACAAGCCTGGATGTGTCTCAAGAGGCAGGTTTACAGAGTTATCTGGAGAACTCTGCTGAGAAAACACTGAACGGTTACTTCAGTCCAGGTTTAAGTGGATTCCAGATAACTCAGAAAAGCCTCTTCTAGGAACGGATCCCTGAGCGTCGGATCACTCTCCGCGTGGATCAAATGAAAGGTGCTCAGTTGTGCACAATTTTTACAATCTGACTGCCAAATAAAGAGTAGAAGAATACTGCAAATGTGAACAATGTATGTTTCAAATGACCTGAAACTAAGAAACATGATCCTGTTCTTAAGTCATAAACACAGCAAAGAATATTTAGATCAGATAATGGATCACCAAATTCATTGTTCTCACTTGCCTCTCAGGGCTCCCGTATGTAACAAAAACTAAATATAAAATGTAAAGTGTTGTCAACCACTGCAGACTCATTGTGTTCGGTAATAACTGCAGCTGAGTTATCTCCACACTTTGGTGCTTTTGTCTCATTGGTTTCGTAGAGGATGTTTGGACTCATAAGACAATAATTTACTTTTCCAACAAATATCCCGATATCGATTACTTGAACGACAATCCAAATGACTGATTGTTTCTCCAGTGGGAAGATTTGCTGCTCTTCTTTGAGTTGAGATCTTTCAGTATTCGGACACTTAGCTGACAATAGATCATCGGCTGATTCATGACAATCAAGTAAATGTTTAGTTGCAGCTGATCTCATGAGAATCATTTGCTGTTTCTCTAATGTGAGACGATGAGCTGAGAAAGAGAGCAGTGGTCGGCCACGTTAATCTCTGACCCCTGCAGGAGCACCGTGCTGCGACCCGCGATCACCTTTGACCCCCGAGTTTGGTGTATGACATGATTGGGTGACTGGGTTCTGGGTCAGATCTTTTGTTGTCTGCAAAGGGGGTTAACAATGAGTCCATCCGAGTGTCGGGGCAGACACCGGACAACATACGGGCTTTGTTCGGAGGGTCCGACGGGGCTCGTACCTTCACACGAGGCACGGCTTTGGATCGACACCCCTGACCTTATTCCCATACACCTTGGGTCGACTCTTCGGAGGAGAACAATGTGCGACTTAATCTAACGCATCGGTGAGGAGATGCCGTGGTGCAACACATCGCGAGATATGTCCTTCAGTTTATTAACAGCCAGGCTTCTTTGTTTGCATCTCCCTTTGTTCGCTGTCCGTCTCCATGATCAGCTATCACATATTAAAAAGCTTGAGACAATTATCACATTTTGATTGGTCATTTATCATTCAAAGAAGATGACCTTTTCCTGCTTCCAGCTTCTTAAATGTGAGGGCTCAGCTAGAAATAGTCCATACGTCATATTTTTGAGTTTTGCACTGTTGGTCGAGTAAAACGAGTAATCTGAAGGCTTAACGTTGGGCTCTACTGTAGTGCGCCCTCTTCACTACTTTGCAGCCCAACTGCTTAACAATTATTATTTTCTCATTTTTGAATATATGTATTCATAGATGTACTCATGCATCCTTTAGCATTAGCACAATACTTTGGAGTATATTAACTGTTTTTGTGTACTACCTGCCAAAAGTGTTGTCCCCTTTCATACGACTTATTACTGCCATAAGAAACACAGAGTTCAGAAATCTATAATGTCCAAAAATAAAAAGTATAATGTATAACGTACAGGCAATATAACCGCTAATTATTACACTTTTAGCTACAGCCCGACACCGCTCCACGGAGAGCCAGACCTCCTGGGGTTTATCTCACAGGGGGCTTTCACTCCGCTGGAGGCTCAGACCCAAAAAACATTTAGCTCACTGCAAATATTTATCAAATATTTGGCCATTTTCAATTTGTCCCATAATGCTATTTACAACAGGATTAGCGGGGATGTTCTGTGCTTGTGCCGCCTCAATCCCCTGCCCATCCTTACATGCCACCCTGGCCTCTTTCCAGAGCATTGTTACAGGTTGCTGTGTACCCTCGATGACAACGAAACACACACACACACACACACACACACACACACACACACACACACACACACACACACACACACACACAACGCTGCCAAAAAGAGACTTAACAAAGCTTTTGCGACCAATCACAGGACAGATCTGGGATAAAGTGTTACTTAACACCAAAGAGCCGCTGTTAAAAGCAACACTTTCTCTTCTCTGTCGCTCATTACAGAGTTATTTTAAGACAGATGTAGTCGTGCAGACTTTAGTGAGCTTTACAATGCGGCTCAAGCTACAGTGTGAGTATTAGTATTGATATGGTATGTCTTTCTTTATATAACTAATCAAATTAAAAATAATCCGTTATATATAGCCCTCTGCTATATATATAGGCCTCTGCGTACTGTTCAGTCGGTGACGTATGGGAATTAACTTGTTTGTTTACACCACATGTCTGAATCATGAAACCGTGCTATATTTGGACAGCCTTAACCCAGCGTATTAAGCCCTGTAGAGGGGGGGAGGGCACGGTGACAGGGACCCATGATGTTGGACGTCCTCATCCGCTGTGTTAATGTTGACGATTAGAGGACACGCCCCTCCCACATCGCCCATGCTGTACTGGTTACACAGAGGAGGAGCTGCGGTTTGTTTTGGAGCCATGCCAGGACCGATTCAGGCCGTGAGGACGAGAGCAAAAGAACAGAATTACTTTTACTTTCACGGAGGAGAAGGCCGTCAGTCATTTGTGACCAAACACATCACACTTACAGACTATATTTACTGCACTGTCTGCTGGGTTTGCTTTTTCCTCCATATTACTGGTGACTTTCACATGTGGGTCATGTTTATTCCCTTACTTTTTGTTTCCTCCTCTGTGCCTCGATCCTGAAATGCACCTGCAGAGAGTTTGCATGCTTTACCTTTTTAGGTCACACTGTAGGTTTATTTAACTTTCTGAAAAATGCATTAACATATATTTGACTAATGCGTCAAAGTAGTCTGTACAATAGAAAATCAACTGTTACTCTCTCCATTAAAATAAAACAGCAAGCTCTTGACCTGATTGAATGAACACTTGTATCTGCAGGTCTGTCATTGGTCATTGCTTTCTGATGAAATGCCTGCATAACTCTCCACCAACATGAGTTTCTGAATCATTAAGAGATGAGCAAAATGCCTGCAGCTGCAGAAGCATGCTTCATTTGAGGCCTGCAGCGCACTGCCTGGTTTTAGAAGCTGTATATTTGAATAATCAGAGTGACTCGAACAAAAAAATCAACAGACAGAGTAACGTGACAGCGTAAACAACTGCACCCGTGTTTGTTTTTCCATGAGCTTCTTTTAGCGTCTCTCTGTAACCAGGAAGTCTAAAGTCACTGCAACACGCTTTAAAACCGTCTGCTCAGGTCAGGTGATGATCTGTAACATGTTAGCACCGAATTAGGAAGTGCAGTTCAGGATGCTGACCGCGTGGAGGAAGCACTCTGGATGCAGATCAGCTGTGACAACTGACATGCAGTTTGTGTGCGTTGTCGTTTCACAGCTCTGTGCTGTTTAACTCAACCAGAAGAGAACTCAACGGGTTGTGAGGTACAAATATGTTTTGAGTTGAACGTTGGAGAACACTTACAGCTGTTCAGCAGGTACATTTACTAAAGTACAGCGCTTCACTACACTTTTGAGGAATTTGTACCGTATATATGTTGAGTGTTTTAATTTTCCGCTACTTTATACTTCTACTCCATTATATTTATCTGATAACTTTAGTTATTTTGCAGATTGAGGCTAATAATTAAAGATAATCAACAAATAAATTATGATGCATTGTTACAGGTTAAGATAATATAAAACTTTATTGATATCCGGGGTGAATAATTCATAAACTACCCTAAAGAATATAAAGTCATTTTCCACATTTACCATCTGCAATTAAAGATGAAGACATTAATGCATGAATAATTATAATCCAATAACAAACCTTATGAAATATGCCACTCTGCATAATAAGTACGTTTTACTTTTAGGACTTGAAAGTATATTTTGGATGCACATCCATTAGTTATTAAAAGATGTGAGTGCTTCCTGCACCTCTGTTCAGCAGTGCTATGTTATGGGTAAGTCTCCCAAATGTTTATTTTCTAACACAGAACGTTTCAACATATCATTTTTCAGAGCAGTAATTTGTCAGGATCCTAATCTGCATCACAAGAACTACACTGTCATCACGTGACAGAACAAAAGCGTTCAACCTCTGAAGGTTAACAAGCTACACGGCAGCGATTGTGTTTCTCCATCCCCTCGCTGTGCAGGACGAGGAGAGCAGAACCAGCGACCGTGTGCTTCAGCATGTACACACACCGTGCGGTGCGGTGCGTGCACACGGTGTGTGTACGAATGTGTGTGTGTGTGGTAATTATTCTACCAAAGTGTGAATGGCAGGGGAGTAAATATAGAACGTTTCAATTCCTCCACCCCCCAAACACTGCAGTAAATGAACACGCGATGCAAACATACCGCCCCCACATCCACTAACATACACATGGATGCATGCAACACACACACACACACACACAGCCACACATATAGAAGCTGAACATGAACACGCGGTCACTAATGCATGAGGGGAAAGCACGCACCCTGTGCTGCGTTCGTGTCTCCCGAGGTTTCTCGATCACATGGTTGCATATTTGCTTATGGGAGGCGAATCCAGATAGGTGGGAGGAGGAGGAGGAGGAGGTGAGGAGTGATGGGATTTGGGGCGGGGTCACTACTGATTACCAGGTTTTCCCCCTTTGGTGGCCTGCATTCCTCACTGTGCCGTATCGTGATCAGCGGGGCTGGGGGATGGGGGTTAAGCCCTGTAGGGGAAGGACGGAGGGAAGGATGGGCAGAGGGAGGGAGGGGGGGAGGCAGGGTCGTCATGAAGGGATGACCCGCTGATGATCATGTAACCCAGATAGCTCTGCCTTTCGTTTGTGTGCACATAGATGACCTACAGGAAGGAGGGGGAAGGGGAAGTGGCTTTTTCTAACAACAAATCATCGCCTTCATTCAGACCAAAACAGAGATGTAGGTATCATGACATGTCACAAGACTTTCACAGCAGCTTACATAACCGGTCCTAGAGCAGCAGCAGTGGCGGCGGTGGCGGCCTGCTATAGAAAGGCTGCAGATATTTCCAGCTGTGTGCCAATTCTCTGCGTGCCGTGTCATTGGCAGCGACGTATGCACATTCGTTTCATTAAAAACTGAGTTATTCGGCCTTGTTTTCTCTCAGACATCAGGCCCGTAGCAACACGTTCTGCAGAAGAACCCACAGCAGATGAATTTGAGTTGATCGACATGAATTCAGCTGCCAGTAAAACGTCTCACAAGAGATGCGGGACTCAACTTTAACATAGCTTCTATTAAATCAATCTACAGCGTGCTCGCTGAGCGTACGCGACAAAGCTACATTCTACTAGGATCAGCGCAGCGTTTTACATAATTAATTTTCTATATTCATGTCCTGATCCAGCGGGAGTTGCGTAACGCATGTGATGTGCAGGTCCATGTTTGCCAGCTCTATTAATGGCAGACATTTGAAGCCGGTGCTTTTATAATGGATATGATGGCCTACCTTATGGAAACTTGTGAAAAATTAATATCTCCTGCTGCCGCTGAGAGGGCATGTGAAACAAAAGAATCAAAAGTGGCGGGGTCAACATTTTAACGAACAGGTATCACCATGATGACTGACATTAAGGCAATTTGTACTGACATCTGAATTTTGGATGAAGCCAGGTTCAAAATTCTTGCTTCATGTTGTTGACGTATTAGAGTCAAACGTTTTCCACAGAGGGGATTTGGGATATTTCAACTTTTGTTGACTTTAGGAGAAATCTACAGACACAAAATGATTTAAACATTACAGCCTTGTGCTGTATGTTGACACCAAACACTAGTGGAAATCAGTTAAAAACGTTGTACACCTGGTAAAATATTCCAGGTATTTTTTATTGACTTTCTAGTAAAACCAGAAACACTTTTTTGACACTATTAAACGATATATTTTGACACTATTCAAGCATTCCCACAATAACCTGCAGCGTTACACACACAGCCAACACCAAACCACAGCAAAGTGAATCCCTCTGCAGTCACAGGGATTATTTCTTCTAATCTCCATCTATGTTTACAATAGAGTGCATCTCACAACAGACTCTCCGCTGTGGGAACATCACAGGATTAATCATAATTTCATGTCCTGTAGCACGTCAGTTTTAAACAGCGATACACCAACTACGGTGTTATCTGACGCTCTGAGCACAATCATGACCATCTGACATGCGACTGAGAGAGAGTTTGGATTCTTGCAGCCTGACGAGAAGAAGAAGAAGAAGAAGAAGAAGAAGAAGAAGAAGAAGAAGGGATCCAGTGTGAATGAGGGCAGGAAGGAAAAGGGACAATCAAGAGGTTTGGCAGCTGCAATAGTGACTCTTCCAAGAAAGCCAGGAGTGTTCTTATTGGCTTAGTTGTGTCATCCAGGATCCTGTCAGGGTTTTCTCCACCGTAAACACTCCCACTACGGAGATGAACCGCTGCTCATCTGCTGGAACTAACAATTAAGAAATCCATAATGGCAATGCTGTCATCCGCCATCTTTTAATGCAACATTCAATGCTGTGAGATGTGAGAGCTTGGACCAATACACTGATGGTATCTGACCAGTTGGGTTTTACTTATGGTGGTTGTGTTTAGTTTAGTAAAGATGGGTACCTTTCACACATAAACAAAATAATACATTTGTGACATAACCGGTGTTAGTGACTGGCCAAGCATTTTACTTCAGTCTCACTGCTAGTTGTTGAGACGTCTCTCTGGACTAGAGCAGTGTTTGATGGGAATCAGCACAAAGATACAAAAGAGACAGATTAGATGAACAAGAAACCAGTGGCTTGCTGGATTTATTTCTGAGAGATCCGTGAAGAACGTGACAACCAGCTGCACTGCTGCTATTCTGTACACCGGGAGTTGAGGGTGGACACTTTACCGATAACACTCAAAGGGATAGTTTGGGTCTTGTGAAGTGTAGTTGCATGAGGTACTTTATCTATAGTGTGTGAGTAGATGGCTGTCGGCACGCCCCCAGTTTGGAGGAGCAGACATGAGCACCTGTACGCCAGCAAAGCAATGTACTGCAGTGGACAGGGACATCAGCCAAACATATTTCAGACACCTAAAACAAGGCCAACTTTAAAAAAATCAATGCAGTTTACATCTACGCTATATGTAGAATATTTCTGCCAGGTTACTTTGCCATGGGATAGCTATAAAGTATATGTTTCCAACAGGAAATTGGAGCTGGTATCTATGCTTTCTTAGATCTCTCTCGTTACCTATCAAAAAGAAACGTTTGGCGAGAGCATAGATGGATACAATGGCTTCAGTTCCCTGTCGGAAACAGCTGTTTCAATGGCAAAGAAAACTGGAAAACGATATTCCTTTACATAAATATACTGCAAAAGAACGTGTTATGTTGCCTTTGTTCTTTTATGTCACATTTTCTTTATTAAGCTGAAAAATAACTGCATTGTATTTCAGCTATTAAAAACATGAAAGGTGACTAAAGATGTCAACCGTATTTTAAGTTTCAGCAACCACAAGCTGTTGTCGCCGGCCGAGCAGCCACTTTTAACACTCAGCGTCGAGCCCTGAACATAATTTCCACGTTCGACTCGTCGACTCAGCACAGTTCTGCCTCTCACGTATGGAGCATAAATGATCCAAAAGGCAGACGACAGCTGTGAAGACGGTTCTTATGGCTGAAGAGCAGCAGCCTCACACCACAGAGTGGGGTGATCCCAGGGTTATCGGTTTTAAGAGAGTTCACGCCCCTCTCCTCAGACTGGCTGAGAGGGACGAGCCCTATGTAGCTCCTGATAATAACAAAGATGGCAGCTGGGCTGGATAATACGTGTCAGCCCAGATTAGCCGGGGCTTTTGTTCGACTCCTACGACGTGTTCAGCTACACGCACAGCCATGACCGTGAGTGTTTTGGGCCCAAAAAACAAACCTTGTCGAAATTTAGTATCCAGCAAGAGAAACACTGCCCAGCACAAACAGTTCCAATGCATTGTACTGCTGCGTGTAGGTGAGCCTCCCCGAGTGTGGAACAGTTCTTCTGACCGTCCAAACAGAGCCGAGGGTTGAAGCAATGGCAGCGCTCCCAGAGTGTACTGGAGCTAAGTCATCGCTCCGCAGACCGCCCAGTATTTTATACCTCAGACGAGCCGGATTCACGCCGTTTACATGCAACAACAATGGCTGACCACGGAGACGGCCCCGGAGCATCGGGCCCCCTCGGGGTCCGCAGAGCGTTCCCCTCCGCGGAGCTGCAAGAGCCCTGAGCTCCTTAATTACTTAGAGACCGTCCAGGAAGTAGGCTAATGCAGTTCGACAAGAGGGCTTGTCTATAGGCTACACTTTGACCTATTGGTGCTGAAATCCATTATCAATAATTTACTCTGACAGGACGAGTAGCCGGCGAATTATTCCATATGTTATTCTAAATTTCTAAATACAGTAAAAATAGAAAGTGGGCTTCATTTTGTTTCCTCAGGGCATCAGAAGCCTCTACGTATACACAGCATGTGAACCCAGCAGTCACACAACACACATCCGCCCAAAAAGACACGCGTCACCGGCGCTGTATCCTGTCCGTCTCACCCCAAACTGCCATCTCAAAAAAGCCGCTGCCTTAAACAAACATTGCTCTACCTCCATTTCATAAATTCTTTAAACTCCGGGGTTTCTCTCAATTATTCATGCTCCACAAGAGCATCCGACGGCCGCATTGCAGCATTCTCCGTGAAAGATCACCGCCTAAAATAACAATGGCTTCCCTCTGCATGGTAGAGACGACCGTACAACGGCCATCCGTTGGCATGCAGCTCTCTCTTTCTCGATGCCGCACAAACACACACATGCACAGACGTGGGTCTTTATGAAATATTGAGGGGCCCTTCTCTGGGATGAAAACATCTGAATAAGGCGGCGGCTGGTCGCCACATCTCTGGTTTAATGAGGCGAGCCGTGAGATGTGGGGGAAACAAATACAGAGCGAGCGGCTCGGCTGTTGTGACATTCTCGTAATGGTCGAAGGGACCAAAGCAACAACTGAAGGCATTTGCGAGCAGCCGCTTCCCTTCACGTTTTGAATTTTTGAACATCGTATGCATGCGTTTGTTTACACTACCCGTCCACACTCTCATTTAACGTCATTATTTCCAGCTTTGTATCTGTAATCTCTGCTCGTCCAGCGCTTCCTGTCCCACCTGACTCTGCTGAAGATAAGAAGCGGACGTGATCACCACGTGACGTCACCCATTGGTTTGTGGACTGACGTTTTGAAGGCTTGAGTTTGGCATTTTGGCCGTCGCCATCTTGTTTTTTCATCTTGAAAAATTACAGTTAACTTTCTTGAATTGAAAACACACTGTAAAAGGGTTAAAGTTGTAAGACGAAGACATGGACGACTCCCAGACCGGTGGTAACGACCTGTCAATCACCGTGTAGCCCCGCCCTAAAGCATCCCCTGCTTTATGGTCTGTGTGACTCTAAATGGACCATAATGTACTAAATGAACATCATGCTGTATTGAAGAAGACTTGAAACTAGAGATTGAGACCATAAACTCATGTTTACAATGTTTACTGAGGTAATAAATCAAGAGAGAAGTAGAGTCATTGTCTCATAGACTTCTATACAATTATAATTATTAATTTAAGTGATTATGTGATAAGGTTCATTAAGATGTGACAAGGTTCATTAGAATGAAAGAAGACAACTGTGGGATTGCCATAACATGTATTTTTTTCACTTATGATGGAGCTTGGCTAGCAGTTTCCACTTGCTTTCAGTCTTTGTGCTAAGCTAGGCTAAACCCATCGCAGACCTCTCTCTGTGTGCTGGACACATACAGTAGCTCATTAATTTGATATCGATCTTCTCTGAGTTTCATGGCACACGAGACGATTTCCCAAAACTGTCCAACTAATTGGAAACAGGTTTATGTGACAGATGCGATCAATGCGTCCATGTGACTGCTCTTATGCAAAAGGACTCAACCGAATAGCAAAACACATCAATAAGAGAAAATCCAACTGCATGATGAATGATATGAAGTGACACAGCCATTCCTGTTGTACGCACAGCAGTAAAGATTAATTAGATTTACCAGAGAAGAAGTTCTTGGCCCGCAGGTAGCTGACACTCAGGCGGAGGATGGAGAGTTTGTCCAGACTGGTGGTGACCTCCTCGGGGAACGGCAGCAGGCTGGCCAACCGCTCCAGCTCCCCGTTCAACCGGTCTCGGTGCCGTTTGGACGGGTTGGACTTGGCCCCTTCAGTCGGTGCCTGCTTCACCCTGACGGACGTGATAAACGGAGAAAGAGGTCACAATAAAATCAGTAAATCATAAATCAGTAGGCACCAACAGAGGATTGGTTTGCCTTGCTTTCATTGTGGCGCCGGGAGGACATTTTGGGTCAAAACAAATGTCTCCTACAAAAGTCGGCAGAACCGGAGTTTTTCCTCGAAACTTAATTGACCATACAGTTTTGTTTTATGGGAATGTCATTTTTAGGAGACTAGGCTGAATATTTTGGGGGTAAAGGGACAAATATAATATAGAATATTTTTGATGGGGAGAAACAGGCAATGTGAAATAACCTTAATTCATATAGAGTGCTGCAGGGATGACATATTGTTGTCGGCCAAATTAGCATTCCTTCCACAAATGGATTTTGGATTATTGCAGAAAATAATCTCTGTGGCAAACAAACGTTTATGATACTTAACACATTTTGTTCAGCAAGATAATCTTCAAACATAAACACCACTTTTATGATGTTTTAAAGCCTGAATAAAATGTTCAGGAGTACAAAGCTAACGTTAGGCTGTAAAGGAACTCCACCACGGTCACATGGCTTCACCACCACTAAGCTGAAGGAGGACTAGTGTTAGTGAGGACGTTTAGTCGTCTCATTTAGACTCTCCTTAGCAACCGCCTTTATTTTAAGACACTTAAACGCTTCTAAATTCACCAGAGAGGTATTTACTGACCTCTTCTATATCGTAGAACTAAACATTAAAGTCTCTTGAGCTTGTGTTAACCACAGACCTTATTTCAGGCGTCTAACCAAAAACAGATTGAAGAAATGTATTGACTTCGAGACGAGGGAAGTGGATCTGCAAAAACGCTGACTCATTTCTGGGTGTTAGGACTCGTTCCAGCTGCACTCTGTTTGATCAGCGTTTCCCAGTCTGACCGGAGTTCCCGAGCAGCGATTGGCTGTTTTAGAGACTCCTCGGCTCTGATTGGGTGTCTTTTATTGCAAATAAGGAGCAATAAAAGGAGGCTTTTTGACAGACTATCCGTCTCTAATGTCACAATATAAATACAGTTTGAACTAATGTGACAAAAAGATATTTCCATTAAAGTTACCGAATGTAGCTTAAAGTGAACCACAGACCTGGACAAAACCCCAGCTCAAACTCAACAACAAACATTTGATCATTTGATGACGTGTAGCAGTGATTAGAGATGCACTGATCGATCGGCAGCGGATTGAAACCGTCGTTCTTTGGTGAGAAACTTGAATTAATACAGTGGTTTGAAGGAACTTAAATAAATATTAGAGAAGGAATTATGACCTGTTCAACTTCTTAACACTAGCCAATTGCAACTTATATAATTAAAACTATGAATGCCATTATTCTCAAACAATAGAAAAACTGTTTCATTCCCTATTCGTTTGAATTGTGTGTTGTTAAGCAAACAAGTAACGGAAAACATTTAGAACGGTTTACGCTGACTTCATGATGGTGGAAATGATTTTTTTTGGGATGGTGATGGAAAAAGTTAGTCCGCAGCCTCGCTGTCAATTAAAGCTCTAAGTAAGAAAATGTTAATCGGCAGGTCAAACTTTTAAAATAATCAGATCTGGCCAAGAATATTGCAAAAAGTGCATCTCCAGCACTGACTGTGTTCCCAAATGATTTCAGTAAAGTGAGTTCAGACTCTGATCTGTGTTTGATTGGCCAAGTCTCTGCATGTCTATATATTCTTATTATCATTATTGTTGTTTGATAATTACTTTCCATTTATTATCTTTAACATTAAAAGTATTCTACGGTATTTTACCTTTTTTTCAAGTTACTAACCATCATCTACAACAACCACAGGGTTTGAATTGAATTGACAGTTTATAGTCCATAATAAACAGTTCCTCACTGGGTCTGAGATCTCAACATAAACTGGATGAAGAAAAAACATATTTCTGCTGCACAAATTTAGATCTAGTATTTTCTGTTTGTCTTTAATAGTGAACAGCTTCAGCTCCTCTGGGCTGTAAGAAGAGTTGAAGTTCCTGAGTGGAACTGCTCACATCCTCTGGGGACCATGATAATCACATGCTGTATAAACACAGAGGAGGTTGTAATCAGACAAAGATTGGTTTAAATGGGTCACAAGCCAAAGAGGTTGGACTCCACGTGGCAACACACAGATGTGGACCAAACATATTGCTGATTGTGTGTAACCTGCTTCAGTCGATTCTTTGTAAAAAGATCAGACAAGAAGAGAGCCTTCAATGAACCGCAGGGGAGAAAACCAGGTGTTGCAGCACAAAGACCGAAATAAGTACAGAAAAAAATGAAATGAAATGAAAATACGGACCAAATCACAATTTTAACCATATTAAAACCAAATATATTCAGATAATTTAAGCATGTTCTGTTTCTCAACAGAACAGAATGCATTGTTTTGTTGTTGTTTACAAACATTACTAATGTAAAGAAGCATTTAACTGAATCGGAAAATATTAACAAGTTAGATTTAATTGCTGTCTTTTTTATTTTTTCCACAAACATGAACAATATAGCAGCAATATGATCCGACATAGTGTGCAGTTCATGTACCACGACACTCAGACACTGACACATGAACATCTGTTTATACTGTACATAATGGATGTCGGTGTGTTTGACCTGCAGTGCTGGTTAAACACACATGTGTGGATACAACTAGGATAAAAAAATATTGTATCATAATTAATACCTGGATTTTATATATTTTCCCCACTCAGTCTATAAGCTGTCATGTCATTTGATCAAATGTCTTTCATGAATTACCAGAGTACAAAGTCATGTCTCAAAACTGCACGTTTGATCTGATCAACAAACCAAAAATTTAAACGTTGGTCAATCTGGAGATTTCAGCAATATGGCTGCTCAGGTGGCAGACATTATTATTTTATGGATGTTATGAATAAATTGAACCTTGATATGAAAACACACAAAAGAAAAGCAATAATTCTTCAGATTGTGAAAACTGCAACCAGCAAGCAATAAATCCATCAGTTATCAAAGCAGTCACTGATCAGTGTGTGTGTGTGTGTGTGTGTGGGAGAAAAGCCTCGTCATGAACCACACCTCTACACTGACCCTGCTCTGACAACCTGATCCACTGAGTCAAATCTGAGCTTCTCTGTAACCAAAAGGTGCCTCACCATAGTCTGAGTCCATCATGAGTCCGTCTCATCACAAGAGGATTATGGGAATTTTTCATTTGTGCTACTTTTGCAAACACTGAGTCTCTCTCTCTCTGTCTCTTTTTTTTTAGGAATTATCATCAGTTTCTGACATAAAACATTCTCCCAGATTAAAGCATTTTCAATGGAAACCGTCTCACTGCCTGTAACATGTTTCACTCGCAGGATATGAATTACTAATGATAAAATAAATGACTTCATCAGAAGAGCAAAACATGAAGACACAGAGGTGAATCATCCTCCTGTTCGCATGTTGACAGTGCTCACACTTTATAATAAAGTCAAGTTGTTCATATTTAATTTGGATGACCTCATCATCACTGCTGAGGATTTAATCACGATGGAAAAAAAGACGTTTGGGTTTTAAGTCAAAGCCTTAAATCATATGAAAGGCTATTTCTTTCAAATTGCGATTTGTAACATATTAAGCTCAACAAATACATGTTTTTATTAATAAACGACGGATTATTAAATATCCTAAACCAATCAAAAATAACCTGACGACGTTAAAAACAATGTGTCTGATCCTCTGAAGGGCGTTTTGACAGAAAATGGCGCAACAACCTGCATGAGGGTCCCAGTGACTCAGAGACGTTATAACAACTAATTACAAAATAATGCTGAATAACAAAAATGCGTGTGTTCTTTACGTTTATTTGCAGGAGTATTTTTTTCAAATAGCTCTATGAATACAAATCTAAGAGAGAAGCGTTGAAGGTTAAAATCAGGCCGCAGTTGCAGGCCTGCAGTAATCCGCAGGCATTAAAGGAACCCGGCACAACGTTTTATAACGCACAGAAAACCTCCACCTTATTGTTTCCATCACAGAACATCAATAAACAACTCATTAGAACGCATAAATACGCATCACCCAGCAGGTGCATTTACGGTTATTTGCGTGAAGGAGCAAACGAAACCTGGAACAGTTTCTAAATCGATGAAAGAAACTGTTTCTCTAAATGTTCTGGAGAAGAGCTGCAGGCTCGCAGCGGGTTTGTGCATTTAGGAACCAACATCAGAATATTCATGCTCTCCAGGTCGGTTTTTACTGTTTAACACGAGGCTGTTTTCAGTGAATTTAATTGGCATTTACAATAAAATAAATAAATAAACGAACTTACGCTCTCTGGACTGGTTTTCTCCGCTTGCGTCCTGCATACATGACGGCTCCTCTTATATAAGCCTCCGATGAATCCCTCAGAAACACACAGAGCCTCTCTCTGCGCTACATGCGAGCCACCGACAATATTCTGCTATAATCCTCCAGATCAAGACCGGCAACACATTCTTTAAATACAAAAATCAGAGAAAACAAACAAAAAAATAGCCAAACGAAATAAGTTATATGAACAGGACCTCGTTTTGTTCTCTAGGGGCCGATGCACTTCGGAGTTAAATCAAAATGTGCAGGAAAGAAACAAGAGATTGGGCAGAATGCGATCCGCTGAAAAATAAATTAAAAAAGAGAAAGATAAGGAAACAGTTGCGGTCCCATCGGCCCTCACGGAAAGATGAAGTTGTTCCAAGTAGAAAGACGATGTTGAGTTTTCATCCTCATGAAGAAAAAGATGAAATTATCTGAGAGGAGACGCAGTCTGCAGAGGAGCCCTCCTCATCCCCCCTCCGGGTTAGAAATACAACTAAACAATCTTCAAATAAACGCATAGAAAGCTCCAAGTATTTACATTTTATAATCTACATCAGTGCTGCACTCCAATTAGCGCCGGACATGAGCTGCAGAGGAGGAGGAGGGGGGCAGCGAGTGCGCGCATTCCACTGGCGGGCACACCCGACACAGATTTCCGACGGTTGCGAGCACGAGAAGCTTCTTATGAAATTTACAGGACAGGGGCAGGAGGCGACGCGCGCCCACGAGGGAGAGTCTCCTGGAAACACGGGCCGAGCGCGTCCACGCCGGCGCGTTCGCGAGCGGGTCCCGGCGCCCAATCAGCGCTCACAGAGAGAGATGGAGGTTTATGTTGAGCCTGCATTGGCCCGTGCTGAATGTGGGTCAGAGGTTAGACTTTTTAAATAATGTAGCTGAGTTCATTCCAACGTTCGAAGGAAGTCTCTGTGTCTACGAAGAACAACCTGAAAAAACAACGATAATTGATCCGCAATAGAAGATATTAGACAAAGTGACTTTACAATGCAAAGAGTATTATCACCTGATTCAGCTGCTCCTCTTTACTTTGCTGTTTTGGTTCACTCTCAACGCTTTTCAGCCGCAGCTGGTGGCGATTTGTCAGATTCCAAAAAATCTGTAAATAGTCACTTTACACTAACCGCTCAGCAGCAAACAGCAGACGGACACCGTTAGCGACTATCTGGTGAACACAGTGGAGCATTTAGCAGCTAAAGAGACGGATGTTTCCCCTCATGAGGTGGTGGAGACCAAAAACGGAGCCAAAAGAGACAGAATACTGGACTTTACATTCTTCAGGCGGCCACCACGTCCTCAGGAATACTTTTTCTTCTCGAGAAGATCCCCTCGTGTAAATTCTAAGGATTCCATTCATTTGATGATTTAGTCATTTTGACATGTCAGGACAACAAGAGGTTTCATTTTGTTCATCAGTCCCATTGTGCTCGCTGGCTCACAACAGATGCATCGTCAATGTTATTCATTTCACCTGTGCTGATTCTGCTAATTAGCTGCTCAGCTGCAGCACGTTAACCAGCATGTAAACGATGCAGGTGTGGGCCGACTCGGCAGTTGGCCCTTTTCACAGCAGCTATTTGGACATTACCTGCAGGGAAAACACGGGTTAATAACATTATGGCCCCATTCCATTTAGGTGGGTCAGGGCGCTGGTATTGTGCATGCTGCAGCTCACTGGAATCGCTGTGACACACGAAATAACAAAATTAATTTGATCAATGACACCTGTTCTTACCCGGACATGTTCACATGGCTGCTGGCAAAAAGAGCGTGTGCCTTACACTGTATATAAGAAGTGGACGTAGTCATCAGGACGTCACCCATTGGTTTGTGGACGGACATTTTGAACTTGAAACTAGAGATTGAGACCATAAACTCATGTTTACAATGTTTACTGAGGTAATAAATCAAGAGAGAAGTAGAGTCATTTTCTCATAGACTTCTATACAACCAGAGGAGTCGCCCCCTGGTTGACACTAGAGAGAATGCAGCTTTAACACACTTCAGCATTGGCTTCACTCGACAGAACCGGAGGTTGCTTCCTGGGCGTGACACACAGCTGGAATGTTGTGTTCCTTTTGTGTTTATGAGTTGTACTTATTGATGATCAAACTTTCTTCCCTTCAACGTTTGTGTAGCGCCTGGCAAAGGCTCCGTTTTAACCGCAAACCTTACTGACATCACATGTGTATTTATCTTGAATTTGTCAATTTATAATATATATACTGTACATATATATATATATATATATATATATAGATATACCACTATAGTTATGAAAACTGTCATAGTCGTCCAACAAAGATCATGAAATGCAGCGGTGTGACAAAGCAATGGACAGCTGATGCAGCTGTTCCATAGGTCGTATTTAATTTAAGTCTCTTTAAAATGACGGCTCCGAGGACGTCTCATTGGTAATTGCTCGCTGCCTCGACTCCTCTCTCCTCGAGTCTCCTCCGCTCGCATCTCCTGTGGGCGGGACAAAGACGCTAGGAGAGAAGGCGAGGAAAGGAATCGAGGATTTACAAAACTGGGAAATGAGAAAGGCCCACTATCGGCCCATTGGTTTGTAAATTGCAGCATTTGTTTGTTTATTTTTTCGTTGGTTCAGCCTGCTGTCAATCAAACACAGACACCAACACACACATGAGAGCAAAATGTGAATTTTCTAATATCAAATACCTGTTTTAGACAATCATTTTGACTGCAAAGTGATGATATGTTAGACCTAAAATTAGAATGTCGTCTAAAGTTATGTTTACTTATTTAATTAAACAAGGACATATTCAAGAATATCACTTCTTTGATAAGAATGTGATCAAGTGTTCAGTCAGTTCAGATTGTATTGTCATTTATTTTCTAACCCTTTTAATCCAGTAAATCTCCGGCATTGAAGAGAAGGCACTGAAACAGCATTTAAACCTCTTTGATGGGAAATAACTTTTATTACAGGAAATATAATTGAACGGTTTAACAGAATAAATGAAATATGAATAATTCAGATCATTTGCCTCGGGGAGACTTGGACTCACGACTTCAGTCTTATCTTGTCAGACTGTGTGTAAACAGCTGCGGAGGTTTAAACACGACTGTTTTGACAGCAGACAGAGACAGATATGTCGAGTTGTTCGTGCTATATGGAAATACATAGACCTATACATTGAGTCACATGACCACATCAGACCCCCCTCTGGGCACTCAAGACCCCCACAGCACATGGAGAATGAAAACTAGGCCAACATGCTGGGTGTATTGTAGTGTGCTCTATTATCGTTCATCTGTTAAGCATCAGAACTCCCCTGCTCTTCAGGATGACTTATGGTTCTATTTTTGACACTAACTGTCTATTAGTCGGTCAAAGACCTTCGTCCAGGGTGTCAATTGGATATTCAAGGCTCCCAGAGGATTGACTCTTTCATTTTGGACACTACATGGCCTTTTTTTATTACAACTATGCACGAAATTGACCTATAATCTAAAATGTGTTGCCCAGTTTAAAAACAAAGCTGGTGAAAAATACATACAGCTGGGTGACAAATGTAAAGGAAAAAAGCACAACATGAAGCGTCTTAGAATGGAGTCAGGCCACCACGAGCGTCTACAAAAGCTTCAGTGCTCCTCCACAAGATATTCTCTCATTTATATAAAACAACCTTTTATTAAATCAGGTAATATCATTGAGATCAAGATCTGCTTTGTAATAGAGACCCGAGTACAGCAGAAATAAAGAAAACATAGCCAGACATAACAAAAGGCACAGTTACACTATTAGTAACACCGTGCTGCACTCTCCACTCTTTTATTCACGTTCTTCCTTTAATTTGTCCCCCATCTGTAGTTGTTTTATTAAGGATTCAAGGATTCAAAGATCATTTATTGTCATTCTGCAACACAGAGATACACAATGAAATGCAGATGCAGCACATTTGTACCACAACAAACAAAACAAAAAACAGAAACAGCTGTGTATTCCTGTTGTCGTGCATTTATTGAATTTGCATCATTAGGAATGTAAACAACAGCAGCAAAAACAATTCTCTGGTCAGATAATATGGACGATATCTTCACATTAAAAATTCTGTGTGTTTGAGCACCAAGCATCAAGATGTGCACACAGAGTCCAGCTCCTCTGGTCCCATCCACATCAATGACACCACTATGAGAGCACTAGGACTTTGCCCACTGCTTACACGTGTAAGGAGCAACATTGTGCTATGTAATAGTACCGTTAAGAATACACAAATATTATGTTCATAATTCAAATGAAATACTGGTTTTGCCCAAGAAGCATCACAAAAGTGTCTGCTGCTCTCCAGCAAATCAAAATAAGTATTTTGGTGCAGCAGCGACCATCAGATGAGTGCATGTTCATCCCTCTGCACACAGACATTCAGCAAAGCACTTGTTTACGGTAAACTGTCATACATACGCTTCCTTTGACTTTGAATTGTGTATATTTTTCTGTTTTATGCGCCTGTACACACCACTGCAGAAATCCGTTGGCACTTGCCCTTCATGCTTCCAGGAGCTTGTGTGTTTGTTTAGACACTCGTGTGTCCCGCGGGACGGCATCGCCACGGCTGTAAATGTGTTTTCATGCTCCGAGCCCAAAAGAGCGAGGAGGGAAGAGAGCTTGTGGTCTTTTTAAGTCTTGTCTGCCAGTCAAGGTTGTCCTGTCGGCCTGTTGGCCGTGTAGCATGGCGGGATTTGCAAGCTAGCAAACTAGCCAGCTGTCCGCTAGCTAGCTAGCTAGCTTGCCACCAGCCCGCTGTAACCATAGACTGTATATAAGAAGATGACGCAGTCATTGTGTCGTCACCCATTGGTGTGTGACAGCTTGAAATGGACCATAATTTACTAAATGAACATCATGCTGTATTGAAGAAGACTTGAAACTAGAGATTGAGACCATAAACTCATGTTTACAATGTTTACTGAGGTAATAAATTAAGAGAGAAGTAGAGTCATTTTCTCATAGACTTCTATACAACCAGAGGAGTCGCCCCCTGCTGGCCAGTAGAGAGAATGCAGGTTTTATGACCCTTCCGCATCGGCTTCACTCGGCACAACATGGCGAAATTAGCAAGCTAGCTAACTAGCTAGCTAGTGGACAGTTAACTCCACGGTACTCAAATGCTACTGTTTACTGTTTACTGTTTACCCAAGCAATATAAAAACAATATACTGTGTGGCATGCAGTCTTTTTTATCAGCAAATAGCACTGCAATCTCCCACTGTGGAGAATGTGGTGAAGCCATGCTTTAGGTTTACTGGCAACTCAGTTCCTCATTATTGTATGTTTAGGACACAAAATAAAAAAACGATATTCCCCTGACCCTTTGTCTGGAGAGTATTCGTATAATATAATGACTTAACTGTTAATAT
This sequence comes from Anarrhichthys ocellatus, assembly GCF_004355925.1. Lineage (NCBI taxonomy): Eukaryota > Metazoa > Chordata > Actinopteri > Perciformes > Anarhichadidae > Anarrhichthys > Anarrhichthys ocellatus. The sequence continues at coordinate 1,485,506 of NW_022280107.1, read as the reverse complement.
CATTACCTTATTTTTGCAAATAATCATTAATTATTTTTTTTTTCAACATAAATATACAGTATTACCGTCTTAGATATGAGATATCTTGCATGTAACATTGACAATCTGTCAAAAATGGGGCAAATGATACAGCCCTGTATCTATCATTAAAACAAACATGGCAGTACAAACAATCAATCAACCTTTTACGGCCTTACAACAGGGATAGACTATCAAAGAGAAGTGGGATGTCAAATCCTACAACGAGTTGTATATAATAATACATTAGCATGCAGGCTCTTTGTCCACAAACTTTAAATTGTGCCTTTGCAGCGGAAAACTACTGAAGAATGTTTGAGGTTTGTGGCTTTGTAAGTCATCAGTTGAAATGTGGCTTGGGGCCCCTGAGGGGGAAAAGAGGGGCCGGATATTATTTTACAGCTTTAAAGAAAATACAAACCAATAACTTTGGCAAGTGGGTTTTTGGCAGTAAAAAAAAAAGCATTATTATATCTCACTCAGTAACAAAAGAAAAACTACATGTAGAATGAATTAGTACACAGGCCACACATATTTAACTTCCTGTTATCCTGAATAAAACCACAAACACTTCCTGGTTTGAAAGACATAAAGTCGTTTTTTAAGAATATTTATTTCAGTTCTTCAAGAAAAAAAAAGCCATTGAAGAATCCTTCACATTAGTTGACGATAAGAGAATGATGTTGGGAGCATCAAGAACAAACATTTGTTACTGTACAGAAATCACAATGCCTTTGATTTTCTGCACTTTTCCTTCACTTTGTTGTGCTACAAACGTAAAGTGCAATTTAATGTGTGACATAGAAGACCTTGCATTTAAAAAAATAAAAATAACCTGAAAGTTATTTAAACAATGTAAATATCAGAATAAAATAACAAAAAGGATGTCCAAAATGTAGTTTCCAGTACACAGCTTCCACGTCCGACCGTCAGGTTACCACATTAAAGCAGGCCGAGTGTATTTGAAGTGGAAGTTACACAATCTTATACTATGATCCAACTGAGCATCAACCTTGTTTTTGCGGCTATACTGTATGTTTGTATGCCATGTTTGCCCGAGCCAAGAGAACACATTTTATATATATATATATATATATATATATATGCTACTTATAACCTTATTCATATTGTTATATCGATGGAGGTGTGACCAGAGTCATTCAAAGACTTCAGGTTAAATATTAGTGCTGCTTACATGAGACACAGACGGGGGAGAGTGAGCCCTCTGGTGGACAGAACCAGCATTGCTCTCTACAAAATGATGAAAAAGAATCTCTCACCAGTGCTGTGTGCTCCCACTCAAAACCCTCCCTTTTATTCTATTATATTCTTTTTTATTTTCCTGTATTTGGTTTTATTTATCTATTTACCATCATATCTGTATTACACTTGTACACGTTTGCCTTTGGTAATGTTCCTAATGTCATTGTTGTGCTCTTGGTCCGAGCAGAGGTGGGTCATGCTGGGTAATGTCGCTGTGTTTGTATACATGTGCACATGGTTGTATTGAGCAAAACTCCTTAAAATGAAAGTTATAAAAAAGAAGAAAGAAGTTGCCCTTTAACATGGATTTTTATAAACAAATGAGCCAAACACATTTTGAATCACTGCACACATATTTATGAAAAAAGCATTTAACAATAGACAAAGGCTGGTTATTTGTTCAACATATATTATGATATAGATACTATAACTACTTGGCTAAATATAAGTGGATTATAATGACACTGAAATATGGCAAGGCACATGTTAGCATAAAAACATCGACACAGCTGTGAATAACTCATTTGGCTCCTGGGTTTCTTGTCATAGTGGCTACAGTCACGTCTGTATTAAAGTTCAATATCAAAGGTGATGTATCGTCCTGATAGCCTCCACGGACCGAGATCTTCTCCATGATGGTGCTTTCAACACAACGAAGACAAACTAGCAGAAAGGACAGAGCATTACATCTGTGCCCTGACACCTTTACCATTACTCTCTTGAGGATTTCACCATTTTTAAGCATTTCACTGAAAGCTATTTCCAAAAAAACGAAAAGGTCAAATACTGAGTGATTTCCCACAGTGCAGCAGGGATACGATAGAGCTGCCATGGTTTCTCAACTCAGGTTAATCCAAAACCATTCCTTGTAGTGTGGAAATAAAGAGCAGATATAATGGAGCCACAATGAAGAGAAGGAACAAAGTAAATATGGACAGAGTGCATTGTGGGACCTGGTTACTCATCAATGCAAGAAATCTTACCATCTCTACAGAGATAGGTCACGTTAAGTATTTTCCCTTGTTTCCATTGGTGCGGACGTTCTGTGTGATGGAGAGATTCCTCCGAGCCTTGAAATGCACTTAAGGATAAAACCTTTACTTTACAGTAAACACACTGCGTCCCCTATGGACACGGCTTCCCTCATAGTAGTGCAGCTCTAAAGGATGGCCGTAGAAAACAATATGTTACTTTACAAGAAGGCACAGATACATTTACACGAAGATATGTTTTAAGCTGCCCACTCGGTACGAAAGGCACAAGAAAAATGTGTATGTGGTCGTGATGCCATCATATAAATTAATGTTTGGGTTAATACACGTTTTAGGGCGTTCCTATGTAGGACCACAGAAGTCCATCCTTTGAAGTTGTGCATTTGATTTAGAACATACATCACATGCAGTAGATGGATGGGAGGATGCGTCATCTTTACGCCGCTACCTCGGTCAACGTCTTGATTTACTGTCTGGGGTTTTTTAGCATTTTTTTTTTCTCCGTTCGAGGGCAACTTTGCTGCGACAGATGTGACGTTTTTGTTTGACTAAAGAGCACCTGAAGGCACCATCGGTTTTGGTAACTGTTGAAGAGTGTAGAGCGGAGGCCCATGCATCATTCTCAGGAGCCGGCCAATGGAACGGGGTGACGTTATCGACAGCGTGTTGGAGCAATCTTTGAGAAAGCTTTCCCGTAAAACTACCTCACTGTTTGTAGAATAGAGATCATTCAGGCCTCGACTGTGACTCATGGACGTCTTAGACTTTTTTTCTTCTTGCAATCACTGAGCATTCTGTTGAGATGAGTGCATGATTACAGTGCGGCGTGATACGAAGAGTGATTCTATTGACGGACTGATTTCTTAAGGCTCATTGTCACGGGACTTCCAGTTTACTTTAAGTTCCATTACTGAATATAATAAGATGCATCTCAAAACGACCCTCGAGTACACGTCTGTATTAGCAGCAGCGCATTCAAAAGAACTCAACTGCAGCTACGCTTATTTTCAGTTTAAAAAACAACAACACTGAAATGAAAAATAATGCGACAAATTCAAAATGCTGTCATTCCTGGCAGAAGTTTACAGGAAGCAGAGCTGATGAGACAATCAGACGGGCAGTCGTTTCCTGACTGCTCTGCTTATTGCGGACATGTTTGCCGTCGGTCTTACGTTTATGTGTTTGACAAACCTCTGCAGCGTTTCTCCACTAAAGCACACTGAACCTGCTGTACACGTGAGAGGGTGTGTGAGCCAGAGCGAGGCTCTTTTGGTGAAACGAATACTACCGTTTGGATTACAGATTGTATTTACATCAACCACATCTAAGAGTTTTCATTAAAAACATACAGATTATTTTATCTGTAATAACATTGAGTTGACGTTACAGCTGTGCTTTCAGGTCGCTGTCACTTTAAGTGATTTATTTTCACTGTTTCTTTTACAAAGATGATGACGACATCTTTGAGAAAAGGTCATCATCAACGTTTAGAATATATATATATATATATATATATATCTTCTAGTATTTTAGGTATTCAAAATTGGGAGATGAATGAATGTCCCAGACGTGACAACACCTGGTTTCCCTCATAAAAACCTATTTCTTTGGCTGTTTGGATCTACTTGACCAATCCTCCTAGCTGGCTCAAGCTCCATCCTGCTAAACGCACTTGTGGCTTTATACTTCATTATTACTATAGTGTATCTTCACTCAAAACTGACGAGCACAGCTTTTAAACATTACAGACTGGACAGAGTATAAACGATATAAAACATTATTAATAAGGGTAAGCACGAGAGTCTGTGGATAAGCGCTGATACAGGCCAACGATACTGAGTTTTGTCCTGTGAAATAACAAGGTGGCGTGACTCTACTCCGCCAGGTACACGGCCACGTCCTGAGCAGGAGTGGCAAAAACCCCACTGAGTTCAGCAGAGACTCTTTCATCCTGCTGGAGAGAGCAGAGAGGACACGAGGTCAGAGGAGGCGCTCTCTTCTTAGGGTTAGTTCATTAAATCATTTACAAAATCACAGAATGTGTTTACCTGAGTCTGTTGGTGGCATTCCAGGTAGTGCTGAATGTTGAGTGAGTGCTCTGACATGCTGGGCGGGCTGATGTTGGTCTTCTCCTGGTTGATGGCGGACGTGCCCACCACGGACTCGCTGTGGCTCCACTGGAAGTAGCAGGAACCTTGAGGAGGACTCTGATCCAGGGACGCGTCAGCCCCCCGCAGGCCCGAGGAGCCGGAGAGAGCCAGGACGTCGCCTCCTGCTGGACTGGAGGCAAAGTGCTGGTCGAACATGCAGCTGCTGTGAGCAACTGCCTGGCTGCACGTCAGCCCTCCCGGCTGAGCGTGGTTCAGTCCGGCGACGCTGCTCGGCCACAGGCCGGCACGTGGGAGTGTTTGGCTTCCGGGAGTTTGGCTGTGGCGTGCCGGCATCAGCTCGTGTCCGTTCTGCACGAGGCCGGCGTGAGGCGGCTTCTGCTGCCGGCTCTGCGGCCACTGCTGAACCTGTTGGCAGTGCGTTTCAAATGAGGGGCTTCCTTGTAGACACGTTGTGGCAAAGGGAACGGGAATAGTAGGTGTGCTGATAGAATTGAAGGCGTTGCAAGGAATCAGGGGGGGCAAAATGTTCATCACGCCGGGCGCAACGTTGTTTGGTTGTCGAGCAGAGCTCTGCAGTAACTGTCCGTTTGGTGCGATTGCAGGAGCCGGAAAACTGTTTTGAGGACACCGCAGAAGCTGGCCGGGCTGCGTCTGTGCGGAAATCCCCAGAGGGCCGCCCATGTGGGTGATAGGTGCCCGCCCACAGGACGGGAAAGGAGCTGAGGCGTCAGGGACAGTGAGCTCTGGGAGCTCTATAGACGGGCTGAAAATGTCCCGGAGCTGCAGCTGTTGAACAGCAGGCAGGTTCGGGTCAGCCTGAGTAATGAGGGGGCCGAGGTGGGAGAGTTTCTGGGTGAATATCTGAGCAGACTCTGCAATCACTGGGCCGTTCATTGTTTCCTGCTGGCGAGCGTAGAGACCGTTCATCGGAGAGTATGTACGATCAGGGCTCGGTGTCTCAAACAACTGCGGCTCGCCGAGTCCGGCCTGGGTGAAGGGGTCCTGCTGGTTATTGTTGGCCGCTGTGAGGCAGCTGGGAGGGCTGGCGTCTCCCTTCTGCTTGAACAAAACAGTATCGATGAAGTCAAAGATATCGTTGGTGAGGATGCTGTCCAGCTCAGCCTTGACGTTGCTCTGCTGATCCCCGTCCTGACTTAATCTCTTCAGGGTATTTTCCCACTCCATCAGCTCCACGTCGCTGACGTCCAGATCCTGCAGAGCCGAGCAAAAGTCGCCGTCTTGAGCCATTTTCTCCAGGTTGTCGATCACAGCCATTATCGACTGTTTGGCCTCCTCCTTCACGACGACAGCGGCGTCGCCCATCGCGGCTGTGTCTCCTCTCTCCTGCCACGCCTCACCGGCCACGCTGACCAGCGCCTGGCTGTCCATGAACACCTGATCCATGGGCAGAGGGGTGTCCGGCACCTGCATGTACACCGATTGATCCTGACTCAGGAAGCAGTCCAGCAAAGAGCCGGGGGTCACGTCCTTCTTCATGTCTTCCACGTTGCTGAACATTGTATTGAACTGAAACTGCGAGACGTCCACGGAGGGGCCGGTGTTATAGAGGACGCCCTCTCCTGTGGTGAAGCTGAAGGGAAGCTGCAGCCTCCTCCGACGCAGATACTCCTCGCCCTCCGCGTTGCTGAAACGGACCAAATAGCACACGTTACATTACTGACTAAAGATCAGAGTCTTATGATTTAGAAACCTGGTCAATCCGCTGTCCTGGATTGTGCCATCTAATCATCATCGTAACCAATCCAGACACACAGTTCAGTTATTAAGGATGGAACACTCACACTAAAGCTCTCTGATATGCGATGATGAACTCAGGTCTTCCTCCTTTGTAGATCAGCTTGGCGTTGGACTTCACCCACACCCAGCCACCCGACTTAGTCAGGAGCCTGAACACAGTCAGACCGGTCTCTCCTGTTTTAATCACTGCGATATGAAGACAACAACAACAACACACTATGATGGTTTATCCAGCAAAGCAGCAATAAATGTGCAACCAGGGCAGGAATTCCACCGACCGGCCCGTGTATCCCTCAATAACAAAAACACAGCTACAGATCGTTGATCCGTATTGTTCATTACCAAACATGTTATTAACTTTGTCTGTACAACAAAGTAGAAAATAACATCAATCTTACAAATATTGATTTGTAAATACCAATGAAATATTTTGAGAAATAAACAGCTGTATTCTCGATGCATAGAAGTACACTCGGCTGCCTGGTGTCCGATTACCTCTTGCATCAAACAAACAATGCGAATGCGCATCAAACACCAAATAATATTCATATTCAATGTTAAAGCCAAGTCAAAATCGCCGACGTACTGCGGATGTGGCTGTCGGCGCAGTACATCATGTCGGCTGCGTGGATGAACTGGTAGCCGGAGCCTTTCATGCACAGCTCGATCTCTGAGTATCCCAGAATAATCTTCCCCCTGGAGGGACACAAAAGATGAACAACATTACGTTTGTTGAACTGGAATTCATTTCAGTCGACAAGCAACAGCTGAACACACAGCGGAAAGGGGAGCGTCTAAAGGTTCTGTTGCACGCTTTATTTAAGATGATACTTTAATTATATTTCACTTAGGTTTGTAAAGAAAGGAAGGATTTGTAGCACCTGCTATCAACGCCCATGGGTGTGAAGTCCAGCTTGTGCTTGGTTTGGAAGAGGAGCATTTTGGCTCTGATCTCCACGATGGTTGGCGGCTGGACGGGTACAGCGATGGCGAAGAGCGCCAGCTGAGGTTTGTTACAGTTCCCGTTGGAAACCTTCTGGCCGTGGACGTACTTCAGCCGCCCCTGGAACTTCAGCGCCTGGTTTGGGTGAAAGAACATCAAATTATTCATAAAGCCTCTCGCCATGAGAGCATTATTTGGCACAGTAGCGCAGGCTCTCAATCAATACGGCAAACACAAGCTACGCTCCTGGCTAGGAGACTCATGCTGCTTCAATGGAAGGAAACATGTCCCCCAACTTCCAACCTATGGATTAGAGATCTTATGCATCAAAAAGTTGTTATGCTACAAGAGGCTGTGCTTGCAACCTTTACACCATTTGGTTCCAGTTGTGGGCCGGGCAGAAAAGATGGACGCCACGGACATTTCAGATGTGCAGAAACAACCCGTCCTCTGTGTTCTTTGTGTGTTTGTTCATCGTTAACACATAATTAGGGCGGGGTTTTGGTAAAATGTATCAATGAGATGCGTTTTCTAATTCCACCTCATGTTTTGACAACAGAACCAGAAACATTGTACTGACGAGGAAGCCGGAGGAGTTGTCCAGGAGGCAGCGGAAGCGACACACAAAGCTCCTCTCCAGGAAGGACGAGTTCTCTGGGGGAAGCTGCTCGGGACTGTACATCACCGTGCTGCCGGCACTCTGCAACACTGAGAACAGCAGGTAGAGATCACCCTTCTTGTCTGGTCCACACACACACAGAGAGGTGGAGGCTGAGCTCATCTTTACTTTTCATTCACAGTTCTTACCGTCTCCGCCCGCGGCAGCAGACGGGGGGTTCAGAGCAAAGTGGAGCTGCTGTCTGAACAAGGACCGGTCATCGGTGTGGATGAGCTCAAACACACTCTGGTGAACCACGTCCGACTGTCGGCAGAGGAGAGAACACAACACGTGGTCAGCAATTCAGCTGCTTTAGACATGAGGTGCTGGTTTGAATAATTCAAATTCCCTCTTACATTTCTTGACTTCCCTGTTCAATCATTGTATCTCATAAAACCTCATCTCACCTGATGAAAGCCCAGGTAGTCCTTGACGGTGGAGGAGACGTAAAACACCGATCCGTCTGACGTGACCACCATCACGAACCCGTTCAACGCCTGCGCGAGGAACAGACAGTCAGTCGACACTCATAAAGCACATGCATACATGTGTGGTATGTTACTGACACACACACACACAGACACACACACACACACACCAATGCATGCATGCATCAGGTATACATGGCAACTGTAACAGGTGCAGAGTCACTCATTGCACACTTTAAAGTTTCTTTTTCATGGCATCTCATTTTAGCTTTTTACTTTAATTCATTGGAATGTCAACTTTTAAGTTATTACTTTTGTGCATTTTGGAAAGTTGCCACACTAATTAAAAAGATGAATGAGATTGTAATCTTTGGATACATGTATTGTTACATTGTAGCTGTGTGTGAAGGGGCAGCGGGGGGGTGCAGGGTTTCATCTCTTCATGCATCAGACAGGAAACAGGCTCCTCTGAGGCTTCCACTAACTAAAGAAAACTACAAAAACTACAGATCTGACTTGCATGTAGTATGTTATGATTTAACTTCCACCCGTTTCAAAAATAATTACAGATTAAATCTCATTCTGTCAAAATGAAATCTGAAATCCTGCTGCCTGTTGATAATCCCAAAATAACTCCACCAGCTGCTGATTCACAAAGGAACCTTTGTGTTTCACAATCACAGCCCGTTGTGTTCATGAGGAGGAACAGAGTGTGACAACGTTGCTGACAGGTGAGCGTCAATAAACGAGGCCGGGGCCCTCGACAAAGTGCTGGTTTTGTTAGGAGCCACAGAGCGTGGCCCGGCTTTGGCAAGAGGCCCCAAGACGAGCGGCCTCACCTGTCAAAACTTCCTCCAGCGCGGAAAGACCTGGATTAGCTCCACACAATGCAGCTAGCGCCCAAATAAACAAAGTCTGCCTGGGCATCTGTGCATCTGCAAGCCTCGGGACGTTGACTTATCCATCAGGCTGTGGGACTTTCTTCTACGTACAGCAGTAACATTCAACGCAACGGTTTAGAGGTGTGTTTACACACTTTCTTGTGTCTATTGTGTGTGCGTGTTTGTGCTCTTGGCCTCTTGTGATCTGTGTGAGAGGTCTGGTGCTGCTCTCTCGTACAGGCATCTGACCTGGCTTCATGACCCCGCTCCTCCTGACCACCGGTTAGCGATAGAGAATAGGCCTTTCTTTCAGGGATGGGGAATTCCGCTTTCTACATTTTAAATGGCATTTAGTTTATGCAACTACTGCAGGAGAATAGTTACCGAAACCAAGAGAACAAGAGAGAAGTAGTGAGTTTAAGCGTGTTGGGGATAGAAACCAAAGCAAAACTCATTATGGTTCTTCATTTTATTGAAATGTATTTAACGCATTTTTATCTAATGCAGTTTTGAGTAGTATTGTAGTTTGTATGTGTGTGCAGGAACTACAGTTGCAGGAACCCGGTTGTCCTGCATGGAAGGACATCAGCTAGCTTCATGAGACGACACTCTGATGGTTGTCAGAAGAGCGTCACACCAAACACGCTGACTAGGATCCATGTCGAAGAGAAAGATGGTTTTCAGAAGCATCTAAAAGTTACAGTATTTGCTGCTTTCTGTTCAAATAAAAGATGAAAGTAACGAGCAGTACGATAAATAATAAACGTATGACAGAAGTTACAAATGTGACCTTTTAGGATACATTTACAAGTAGTGTGTGAATGGGTGCCCCCCCCACACCTGGGCCCAGTGTCTTACCTGGAGCAGCAGGTCCCCCTCAGAGAAGCCAGAGGTGTCCATGCTGTTCCCGTTCTGCCCGTTCACTCCAGAGAACATCAGGCTGCTGCTGGTGTTCATAGTCGCTGCAGAGAAAGGTGACAGAATGGAGAGCAGGGGTCAGCAGAGCTAAAACATCTTTATGATGATTCTGTGTGACAAAGGATTGAAAGCGTTGAAAGGCTCGGGTGGGGGCTAAAAGATGAATAGAAATAGAAAAATGGATCTTCTATTTGACGGATACAAAGCACACAAGCAGGTTTGCTGTTGTAATAAATGGGTTGAAAATGTCACTGTGTACGTAGCACAGTGCATGGGGAACAGATAATGCTTCTTTGAAACACATCACATGGCAGCGGCATCTAATCTTTGCATCTTGCCTGAAGACGGCGCACGTAGAGGGCTCGATTAATAAACAACAGGCTCTACGCACACGGTGAGGCCTCTAAAGAGGCCCGACCACACACGTGACTCTACTCAACCCAGTTCAGAGCTCCTGGGACAGGATTGGCGTTCACCTGAGCCCGTTTAGACAACCGTTTCCAGGTAAGGGATTACAGAGAGCCTTGGCACCGTGTCTGCTTGCTATATTAGGGAGATGAGTGAGCTGCGAACAGAGTTTAGGCAGGAATTGCATCACTTTGTTACTAACACCAAGTACAACAACTCCTCAGCTCCACTTTTTGTCTTGGCTTCATGTTGACGGAGTGACTCAGCCACTGCCGAGAGCCTTCTCACTGCTCACCATTGTTCTCTGGGCAGCCCCACCGTGTCATGTCATGTTTAAAATGCTCCTCAGAACTCACAGGAGTCATGCTATTATTCTGAGAGATGTTGACATGAGGAATCATTTTGCATGTGTGTAGAGTAGAACGTGCTTCAAGCCTGGATACGATGCAAAAAACATGCAGATCTCTGTTCTCTGTGGCTCAGTAGAATAAGCCCTCTATTGACCAGCCGCCACTGGTTAATACATATCTGAACGTAAGATCATGAGTGAGCAGCAGCAGAAGGAAAAAAGCTCTACTCGAGCCAGAAGACAGGTTTTCTCATTGCTGGAGAACTGATCTAGCAGCCTGCATATCTGAACACACACACACACGCACACACACACACACACACACAGACATAACACACACACACACACACACACACACACACACGCGGGCCTCTTGCATCTGCCCCTGGGGTTTTATTTTTGTAAGCGATAGTCGACAAGAGCGCTTCCCTTATCTGGACCGCCACCACAGGAAAATCCAAGGATACGGCCTCTCCCAACCCGTCCGTCCAGCCCTGTCACGCTACTTCTCTTAAGGAGGGAAGCGGTCCCTGAACCCTGAACACTCAAACACTCCCCACCTTTCAGCAAGAACTCACACAGTGTTTGCACAAACACACAGACCCGCACAGCCCGTACAATCACACGACGACGCGCCACACAGAGCTGCAGGTCTGACACACAACGCCATCCACGCATACGACCACTGTCAAAGGAGAAAGGAGAGTCACACATTACTCACACTAAGATAATCATCTTTTTTATTACATGTTTTCTGAAAATGTGTTTAAATATGCAAATGAGGTGTTATCTAATGGTGACTGTTGGTGAATTCAGGAAAAATCTACAGACACAAATAAACAAAGTAGTAAAATGAAGAGATAAATGTGTGTTTTGGATGTTTTCCTCACACTTGTCTGAAAGAAGAAATGTAATGGAAGCAAAGTAACTGACTGGTGCATGAAAAACACTGTTGTTGCCTGCAGTGTCTCGCCCTAAGAGCTTGACCAGAAGTGGAAAAGACATTCCTGAAGTCCGTGGGAGGCAGTGAAGGAAAAAAAAAATAAATCGAACCTACTGTACACACCACCTTCACAGAGCAGGACGGGCTGTATACATAATGTATACATAATGTATTCAGCTCTGTTTGAGATCAGTTAATGGTGTCTGATGGTGTTTCTGTGTGAAAAGACACTGAAGATGTGTTCTCATTCACTGAGCTGGTGGTGGCCTCGCTGTTGACATCTTAACTGATTTACAGCTCAGCCTGGGACATCCTGCATCCATGCAACACTAAATAGATCATTGTAGTGCTGATTAAAGGATTAGTAGATCAACAATTTGTGATATGCATAAATCATTTAAAGTTATTTATCACACAGAAATGCAAAACGTTCTCTTTTCTTTGTTTCATAGAGACCCCCAGGTCTCAGTGGTGGGATTTGAACTTATGAACAACCTTGACGGCAGTAAGTCTTGTCTTTGATATCTGATAACTAAAAAAAAAAGAAACAACTTCACATTGTGAAATGTACAATTTACGGCTCTTGGCTAAAACTGCCCCTGTATCGTACTAAACAGCGATTATACTCTCTCGTACCAAACATTTAACAGATGCCCGAAAAGCTTCTTCCAATACTTTCAAAAAGTGAAATCTGACACCAAGAGGGGGGTCACTTTTCAGCATCAGAACTGTAGCTTCCTGTTTCAGAAGGCAAGCCATTATAGGATCGGTTAAGTGCAGAGCATGCCTTTGATGCAAGAGTCACTCCAGGCAAACATCCCCGTCACTCAGGGAGCGAGGCGGGCTTTAACAGGACTCGACGTCTTTTCATCATGCGGTAATTAAGTGAAATCCAAAGAACTGTGAGGAGCCGAGGACGAGATTATCGAAATGCGATCTCGTCTGATTACTCAGGGAAACAAGTTAAAGCAAAAGGAAAACAAGTCAGAGTGTGAAGCAGTGACGGGGAAGCCTGAAGCTCTGAACAGTGAGAATAAAACACAGACCTCACTAGATGGACTCGTATATTAAGTCTATGAAAAACTAAACTTCATCTTGAAATGCTGTTGAACTACTGAAAGTTGAACTAAAGAAGAAAACAACTACACCGGGTCTCCTTGAAAGTGTTAGCATGTGTTATGGAGTCGGGACACGGTTGAAACTGTGGAGAGAAAAGGGAAATGTTGTCACGGGTTGGAAGTCTGCCAGATCCAGAGAGAGTATAAAGCATGCCGGCAATGCACATAGGGGAATACTATCTTGATTTGAAAACATTTAGTTCCAGCAGATCCTGTACAGAGATCGCTGTTCTCACGCGGATGTGCAGGAAAGGGCGGCGCTCGTAACAAATAACAGCCAATGAGCCGGGTCACAGTCCGTCGGTTCAACCTCCCATTAGCCTCTGGATGAATGTCCCTGTTTACAACAATGACTTTAGGGGAAGGAAACAGCCGCAGCCTTTTTATGATCAGACAAGAATGTCATCGAGGCATGTCAAGGAAAAGAGGGAGAGAGCCGCTTTGGAGGGAAAACAGAGTTTTGCACAGGTTTATTATAGCTACGGATATACTTTGTAATTTAAAAAAAAAACAGCAGGTATGTTAAAAAGGTCAGAATGTTAATTTAAAACATTCAAACTTACTGTGAATGGACCATACGGTTCCCCGATTAGTGGCACAGCAAACATGCCGAGGTTACTCTAAATGAAATAGCATTTTGACCGACTGAGCTTCAACAGTTTGTTTGAATTTTGCATATTCCTTCCCTGCTGTTAGTTAATGTTAATTTAGATTGTATGGACGTAGTCGAGGTTATTTGTTTTGGAGAAGGTGGCCACTTCTTACACATTGGCCCTTTGGATGGTGTCGTTTTAGGCCCCCCAAGAGCTCTCTTGAGTGAACCCTGTAGGTTTTGAAAAGGCTTGTGTGCTGCAGCACAGAGCCCACGAGCAGAGACTGATATCAAACAAACACTGATTCTTTACTATTCAGGACACAATGTGTTTTGCTGGTGGCGGTGGGGGACACTGTGTGCATCTGTTCTTGTAATCAACACACACTCGGCTATTTCGGGCTGTCTGGGCTCCTGTTATCGGCTGGAAAAGTAATGTCGTCGGTTTTAGGACTGAGCACAGACACAGAGGAGAAAACAAAGCAGAATTCAGGTTGCTGCGATAGGCGTGCTGAGATGATTCCTATCAGTGTGCAGGCGATCATCAGAGCTCTGAGGGGAGGAGGCGTAGAAAGGAGGGGAGGAGGTAGAAATACCAACTTTGCCTTCTACAAGATGTCTAAGGTTAGCCAACAGATAGAGAGTCCTTGGATGTTGAAGCTATATGCTAATTACACTAAAGGCTAACTTACACTCCTGGATAGAAATATTTATATTATCAAATTCCTTCCGAACCCTAAAAGATTGTAATCAAGAGCCTTAAATAAATGAAATAATGCGTGTTTCTGATCCCCCAACCAAACTCTGAGTGGGGAAGACGGCCCATAAACAAACACGAGCACTTTTGGAAGACTCTAAATGTCACAGAAAGCCTTGGTGGGCGAGCTCTGCTCCGGAGCCAACATCGAAACCAGGAGAAAAAAAGAAAGAAAGAAGTCTGGGTACGACGAGTGATGCAGCGCTGTGGTTTCTAGAGCTGGAGAGTCGGAGAACAAACCTTCCAGAGAATGGAAAAAGGGGGGAAAAAAATGAAAACATGATTAAATCTGTCTCCCAGCGGTTGCTTGCATTCTCACGACATACTGAAAGGCGAGTCATGAATCCGGAGCCAAAAGGCGACTTCTGTCAGCCCAGAGAGACGTCCTCCTCACACACGTTATGATACCGAGTTGACAGGTGAATCACGTCCAGGTTTTAAGTGCACGCATCAGTAGAACGTCTTTGAGCCCACTGGGATTCAGCAACAAACAAGACCGGGCTTCTACCGCTCACATACTCTGCTACGAGTTGCAGACCTTCTCCAGGACTTAAAGATGTCGTCCTCACCCCTTTCTTCCTTCTGTTACACTTGTGTCATGTGGACGGGTTTGTTCGTACATGGTTCAGATATCCCCAATACCAAATTACATCAAATTATAGCACATGATACAGGGTTACCACATCAACTGTGATTGCTAACAGGCCCTGGATGTTTTCAATGGAACTTGGAGGGCAAATACACATTTTTCAGCAGCAGCGAGCCACAAGCCTTTCAAAATATCCAGCGCTGCCTCATAAAGTCACGCTATGAGGCCGAACAGTCCAGTCTTCTTGAAAAACAGAAGAAAAAAGATCTGCCATTCAAGGCAGCCATAAATAGCTTGTTTCATTATCAGGTCTTCAAATCTCGCTCGTATCCCCTGAAATTGTTTTATGTTTGTTCTTTTCTTTTTACCTAACGATTCATCAGATCGTTATCTGAACTTCTAGGCATGTCCATGCTTGAACATCCATCCCAGGCCTGGTTTTGACAGGGATAACCCCGGAGAGGCAACCGCAGCCATCTCATTTAGACGTATAGCAGCTGTGATCCGTTTAACCGTTGTGCACTATCATCTTGCCCAACTTGATAAACTGGAGCTGAGTTTAAAGACAACATTTCATGCTCATTTTCAGGTCCATACTTGTATTTTGGGTTCCCACAAGAACGTGTTTACGTGCTTTAATTAAAGTCGTAAATGCCTCCGATACATCCTAAAATTAGGAATCGTGTATCGACGACTACGCAAGTCTATGCATCGATCAGATAACACGTATCATTATTATTTAGGCTACACAGGAACAACAACAACACCACCGATCCGTACATCCTGCCTACTGAGCATGTGCAAACTAGTACAACACACCTGTGGTTAAACATTGTCGTGCAGCCTATTTCCTCCCTGATAATGCTACTTTGTGAACAACAAATGTGTGTTGAGATCTGCAGGAGGAGAGCTAGGTAACGTTAGCTGTTAGCAGCCGGTGGGCAGCACAGTCCTGCTAGCTAAATAACGCAGCTAACAGCTAACGTGTGCAGGTTGCATTGAGTTACATTGTGATGGGTTCAAGCTCTACTCAGTGAAAATAAGGCAAACGGTAAATAATAACGCTATCATCAGATGTCCTCGACTCACATTGTGGAGGCGTTTACTGGCAGGAAGAGAGCTAACGAGATCATTTGAGTTTTTTAAACTTTGAACAGCAGTAAGTGAACCGTCTGTGTGTCTGTTAGCGCGTTAGCAGAGCAGCTGTAGCACCAACAGTTCTGTGCACGTGCTTCAGCTACGACCGTGTTTACAGGCACATGACTTATTAAGGGCCAGTGGGCCACCCTCACACTTTGGTTTGGTTCTGCTTTCAAGGTTTTTTCTCTTTCTCTAGTTTTCACAACTAAACCAGGGAGACCGTCTTCAGTCTCTCGTTGAGAGTTTAGAGTCCGACTTCTGGGTCTAGTTTCAGCATAAAAGGGAAGCACAGGCTCAGTGATATACATGCTCTATTATGGAACAAGTGGTGTATATCCCATATTATGGCACATGTATGTATCTGGCCATCTGCACCACCAGCAGATGAGCGTTTCCACACCACATGCCACCATTCACCTCATTGTCCGTCCTCGTTAATACTCTGACGTCACAAGAGCTGCAACCAAGTCACAATAAGCAAACGTGATTTCTAAACGAACTGATCGAGTGTCTGAGAAATCAACACCCGGGTTGGAATAAACAGTCAGTAACCTGATTTACTGAAGACGACATCAGAGCTGTTTGATGACAGCAGACATACACGATGCTGCAACACAATATCCCACCTCATAATGAACGACACATTGTTTTTTGGCTTCCACTGTGCACTTGTCAAACAGCCGTCTGTCTGTGTCTCTCTCTCTCTCTCTCTCTCTCACTCTCACACACACACACACACACACACACACACACACACACACACACACACAC
>NW_022280107.1:1400164-1468859 GCF_004355925.1 Anarrhichthys ocellatus | reverse complement strand
CACACACACACACACACACACACACACACACACACACACACACACACTTGGCGGGGCTGACACTGCATATCTGCAGGCTGTCTAGAACGTGTTTGACGCCTGTAAAAGCGTTCAGGGGGCTGTTCTGTTTTAATCCACACCCTGATGCCTCCTCCCCGCAGCAGACAGGCGTCTATCCTCTGCTGGACCTGTTCGTACGGGACGACTGTCGCGGGTTCATCTGTGATTGTTGCCGTTAGTGGAGACTCCAGTCTGCAGTGGAGTTTGCGCGCTGCAATTTACTGCTAAACCGTAGAATTATGTACAATTGCTTTGCATAATTACAAGGTAGGTTTGCTTTCTCTTGTTCTCTTATCACCCACACATGGACGCCGGCTCTCCCTCACTATCTTTCAGGCTGAGTCGGATATCGGTAACAATGGGGCCGATTTATAGATAGGCGAAGCCCGTCCCCTTCCAGTGTCCCTATGGGACCCATCACCAATAAGGTCTCATCGTGGTCCACAGAAAAGGGCGGGACTTTGGCCTCTCCATTCAATTCAAAACTCAATTTTTTACTGTATACATTATGTACTGTAATTTAAATTCCTATTTTACACATCCAAATGCATCTACAGGTGTGCTCCATTGATTTCCATGAAGCTACAGGCCTCACATGAGACAGATGGAAGACAGAAGCTGGTGTATGTCTTCTTAACACCGGATCCGACATCATTCCTTGGAAAACGCTAACAGCTTCGTTGACTCCATGTTCCTGGGCCACTTGAATGTCCTGTTAAAGCTGAGATCATTTAATAGACCTGACAAACTGCACGACGTGCACAACTCAGACGACATGTGAACACGTGACTCTCTGTAAGCTCTCACACTTTAAATGTAAACATACCACAGATGCTATGTTAATGCCACGCTTCAAACTCGTCTCACACACTTCCTGTTCTTCCAGCTAACAGCTATTTACTCGTGTTTCTCCTCTCAGAAAACAATGAATATCTTGAATAGTAGAGAGACGATAAGCACTGAAACATAACAGCTGAAACATAATGATAATTGACCGATCCGGTAAGCGACTCATTTCACCCAGAGTAATGCTGTCTGCTTGTATCAATAACTAGATTAGTTTATGTCTAGTTACATAAACCAATGAGCGACATACTATTTCATCAATACCTTCGGTCTTATTACCTGCTAATCTTGTGGAATGGTACACAGTGAGCGAGGTCTACGGTGACAGAGCAGCAGTATTTATGGGGGTGATGGGTTGCACATGGGCTGTTAGATGGGACATGTGATTGTGATCGCTACAGGCCACGTCTATTCAGAGACCCGGATAACAGCCAATGTCAAGCGAACTGGAGGAGACGGTGAGACGAGCAGAGGCACAAACAAACCAGCTGCAGGAGGACGTCTGCGATGCACAAAGCTGCACAAAGAAGAAGGACAAAGTGACAAACCGTCAAAATCTCCACGACGGTCTGAAGATAACGACGACAGCTGAGTTTTAAAAAAAATTTTATTTTAAAATGTGCCGTTGTAGCGTTTCCAAGAGTCTATTAGTGGTCAAACTCAGC
The DNA here is from genome assembly GCF_004355925.1 of Anarrhichthys ocellatus. Lineage (NCBI taxonomy): Eukaryota > Metazoa > Chordata > Actinopteri > Perciformes > Anarhichadidae > Anarrhichthys > Anarrhichthys ocellatus. Next base: position 1,467,288 of record NW_022280107.1, on the reverse strand, counting down.
ACCATTACCGCAGACCTTTAAATCAGCTCACACACCTTCAACAGTTTCTGTTTTCCAATGTGAATTACAAAGACCTTTCATTTCTGTTTTCTGTGGCTGATGCAACCTTAGTGCGGGATGTTTTTGGTTGACCTTTGCCTCGAGCATTACGGGAGAAAAATTAAGACGGTGGGAGAAAAATGGTTGTGTTGGTTAAATGAGGAGGACGGCATGCTGTGATTGGTTAAGGACTGTTAAATGCCAAGAGGAGTTCAGGAGAGGAGGAAGCTGTCAAACGTTTCTTTTCTAACAGGATCTGATGCATAAAATCAGAAAAATGCATGCATGCCCATATTTGCATCAGGTTTATAGAGTGTCAACTGTCAAGCACACTTTCTTTCTTTCACACTGGCACCATTTGAATTGATAGGGGTGTAAACTGCATCGCGCACTGTACTGAACTTTAGATACATTATTCACATATAAATCTCTCTCTTAATTTCTCACTTTTTCCTGTCTGGCACTATAAAACCATGTTCTGATATATGCACGAGGTGCACACATTCTCACGCAAAGTTCCTCATTTATCAACACACATTTACGTTTGAGAAAGGGCATGTGCGTCAACGAAACATCTGGCCCCAAGTATTTGATACGGCTCCGCTGATGCTCCACATGCGAAATGTCTGTCCATTTATTAATACCGTCGAGGAAAACCACGTTGAACCTGCCTTTGCATGGAAAACTAGGTTTTTATATTTAAATACAGGTAATGAAAGCTGGTGCAGAGTTTCCCATAGATTAGAAAGGTCCTGTTGTAAATGCAATTGAGCAGAGTTTATAGAAACGACTACATGATGGCGCAACTACAGCCTTTCAGCCCATCGAGCCTGTATAGCAAAGATAAGTAGGCAAGAGGTTGTGAGAACAAGCAGCGCTGGAATGTCACGAGTCTGATGACTACACATCCATTCACCCCCGATGTTCAGAAATGCATTTGGGCTGTTTTAGGTTTTCCTTTTGTTACGTTTATATTTTCACTGGGTTTACATCGCATCTAATAACAGGTTGCACAAATCACATTATAGAAAGACGACTGCTATAACGTACTAGCACAACAATAAGGAAACTAAATAAGACTACAAAGATGTCTAATCCTGATAACATCATGGCGACCGAATACATTCTGTGCACATTTAGTATCGAAACTCAATCAGCTTTGTGCCTGGATTTACAAGAAAGACAGTACTGCAGCAGCTGCAACCCGTGCAAACAGGATTATGGTTGTGAACGCAGAGATGTCTGAGCCAGCAGGCTAGCAGCTAACGATGCTAAAAGCGCTAACAACGACAACAGTGCTGAATGAGTTTCAATCTAACGGTGTAGAAACTGTGGGGAACCACAGGGTGGTCCAGCGGGTAAACACTATGAGCTCGCCAGTGGAACACACAGCTTCCATTGGAATGCCTCTACGCATTGGAACTGGTATCATGATGTTTTAAACGACCCCCAGCCCGAGCCACTACTCCGCTGGCCAACAAGCTAGACAATAAATCCAAGATTCAGTCGGGTTTTTTGTTGCGCACACAGATCCAGTGCAACATGTCCAGCTAGGAGATAGCACAGACAGAACAACGCACAGAAAATGCACCAAAAAAAGCAACCGAGACGAGACACGGATATTGTAACAACATCAGTGGAGCCCCGAGGCAACCGCGCAACTTCCTCAGGAGCCTGTCTGCCAACACCTCGGCTAACATGTCTGTTTGAATCATCTGCGAGTGGTGGACATATTATATGTGTGACTCACACATAACTGACTCATCATTCAAAGCCAGGGTGCTTGCAGTTTAATCAACATACAGTGTGGATGTGGATCTTAAGGCAAACAAAAGCGTGTTTCTTTAATAGTGACGATTGTAAGTGTTGCTGACAGAGCGGGCGGAGTAAGGTTACAAGTATCGAGGATGTGTTATTTCCGAAAACCAGATTCCTGCATGCTTCACATTCCTGCCTCGCATCTGCATGCGCCGCCGCTCTAGAAACCACTTCCAGGTGCCGACCGATCCTCACCTTTGAAGTAGCTCTTGACCCTCAGGTAACCCACGCTGAGGCGCAGCACCGACAGCTTGTCCAGACGAGAGCGCACCTCCCCCAAGAAGGGCAGGAGGTCGGTCAGCCGGTCCAGCTCGCCGTTCAGCCGATCCCGGTGGCGCTTTGAAGGGTTCGACTTGACGACGTCATTGCTTTCAGAGGCCTTCTTCCTGTGGAGCGGGAGGAAAAACACACACAGTCGGTTATTGAAGGGCCACATATGCTGAATGAGAAAGCCCGCCATCGAGACTGTGAATCAGGGCTGATTCAGTTCAGGCCTGGTGAACCGGCTCTGCCGGAGCATGACATCTGTTGTGACACATTCCACATCAGACATGAGCCGTTTTAACTCTCAGCAGACGGCTTTGAACCTACTATAAAAACACGCAGCCATGATTGTGACTAACAGTGCGGATCAGTCAACAGGATATCAGCTCCCATGATGAGTGTAGATAGAGGAATGAGGTCTTTAGTAGTAGAATGCACAATCAGCATTCTTCCAGATCCTCACGTTAGCTCGGCTCTCCATACAGAGCAGGTGTTTGATTGATCTGCGCAGTGACTTAACAGATCGCACTGAACTCGGCTGCATAAAGGTTTTTCTCCAGGGCCGCTGAATGCACCACCAAGTCTGGAAGTCCAGCACCGTAAACCAGAGCCCTGGTCTTCAGGACTTCACACACCGCCGGAGGCATGACAAATAAATACCAGAATACTTAATACTTGCCTGCGAATATTTTGCATCTAAAACTATTCGTACCAACAGTGATGCGAAATTGCGACTGTTGCAAGTACTCATCACAAAAACAGTTTAAAATAAATCTATGAATCACAAGCAACTATTAATTAAAACCGTCAGTGCTGTTGAGATTCAATACAGTATCACACGATATAATATCGTGACAACCCCTCCTGACTGCTGCTGTTAAGCATAAAACAATAAAAACCTGCCTCTTAAATGTTCTACTGGTGGACTGTCTGCGGTTCGTCTACTTGCCCACTGTCTGAACGTGAAATAACGCCATCAGCCAACAGCTCCAGTCCACTTTCTGTCTCCTACAACACAGTGTGTGTTTGTTCCTCCAGGACACAATCTTCAGCTCACAATGAATTACACAGACGCCAGAATAGAAGATATAGAACGTTACCACAAGTCACTCCGTTGACTGCGTATATACTATGTCGTTTGACAGAAGCATCTTTCACCATGACGGCAGCTTTATTCGCTCCGCTTCCCTTTCACTTAGTGAGACCACCCAACGCTGGCTGGAGATACATGTCATTACTCACAAATCAGACACACATGCTGCACCGGGAGTGAGACCGAGTGCGAGTGAGAGGGTGTGCGATGGGGACGCCATTCCTCCACCGCACACCTGCTGGGAAAAACACTTACGGCTTATAGATAGGGAAGCTCTTTCCTGCCGGGAGAAGAATGGAGGATAAGTAGCAACTCAAAATTTGTATCTCATAATGTATTTTCCCTAATTTTGAACTTTTTTTATGCATTTATTTAGTTCAGTGGTTGAATGTCGAAAGGCTTACATCCTGAAATGGGTGGGAAAGCATAGCTGCCGTCTGCTCGCCTCCACCAGACCGGACGCTTTTATAGGCAGCGGTCGCATCTAGCAGAAGGAGCGAGGAGTCAGCCGGGGTAACGAGGTTATGCACCAATGAGACGAATGTGATGTTAATAAGCATGAGCCAATCCGTTTTTTAGTTTAACCAAGTTCAATGAACTAATCCTGACAAGCGCCAAGCCCACTGCCACAAACGTGTCTTTAATGCACAAAGGCCTCTCTGTGTGCGCTGTGAAAGACATTAATAGCACCAATTATCAGGGTTAATTGGCTTAATTGGAAACGGTTGTTGTCATTTTATGGTCAGACTAAACATTCACGAGGCCTATAGTGTGAGAGTGAAAGCAAGAGTCTACAGCTGTTTGGACTGACAGCAGCAGCAGGCTGACTGTTGCTGTCCAATCACAGACATGGACATGATGCAGACAGCCAATCATTGCATCCCTCTGTGAGACAGCTGAGCGTTGTCATATCTGTGGAGCTGCACTAACAGCAATGAGGATCAGGACCCAGCAAGAATAAATCTGTATCATTTGATTTGATCTGTTTACTTTAAAGACGCCCGCGCTGCGAAATGATTATTGATGGTATTGGATTTATGCAGCTGGGTGTAAAGTGTGCTGACACTGGACTGCATAGAAATGAGACATTTACTACAAATATCCTTAATATGATTACATTAATAGATGAGATATGAATGCTGTGTAGTAAATGCATGTGCAGACTTGTCTGGTTCCTGTTCTGACTGGAACAACAATTCAAATATAACCAATGCAACAAATATTAAAAAATGTTTAGATTTTGGGGTGCATGTTTTGCTCTCCTTATTTTTGTTTTTTTATGTTAGAAAGTTGTTGCCACTGATGGCAACCAAGAGGCCACAAATTGTTTGCCAGTTCCTCCCCTCTTGCTTTTGAGCCCTGGTTTAAACAGAACCACTACGGCTGCGTGGCGTTCGCAGCTGTTTGGGAGCATAACCGGGCCTTTATGGGTCAGTCTCAGACAAGAGGCTCAGTCTTAATAAGTCAGATGTCCTTATTAGGCAGGAGTTTTCTCTGTTAAGATGTATCAACAGGAACCAATCAGTGATCTGTATCAGACTGGCCCAACCTAATCACATCAAAGCAGTTGGTTCCATCTCTTAAAAGCCTCCTCCACTTCTCCAGGTCTATTTCTACTGAAGCATATCTGCCGTCTCAGCATGTAAATTACCGACCCAAATTCCTCCCGAAATTTTTTCTCTCTTTATACCGAAACTTTGGTTAATGATAGGCTATAAAATGTCCTCCTCTGCCTCTGAATAGTCAGTGGGGAATGAAGCCTGAACTTGATTGCTGGCTTCAGACCTGAGCTCTACCTTCTGTCACACATGGAGCCAGCCTGATCTCACTCTCAAGAAATGCCTCGCGGAGAGAAAGGCCAGCATTCACAACCTTGTTTTCTCCTCCACCTTGATTTGCTGTGGATCACGGGGCTGAGCAGCAGACTTCAAGATGTCCATTGTAGGATGTTCTACCTCATCACTCAGTTTTCTATGTGGTTCCTTATCTCAAGAGCAACAGCGTAGAGGTCTGAACCCGCCCACCTCTGTCTCAGAGTCAAGGCGGCTCGCGCTGCACTCGGCCGTAATGACACTGACACACATTCGTCTGCCCGATCCAGAGCGATGACTCAGCGGTTCTAAAGGAGGAAAAAGCACGCTTTGCTTTCTGTACACGTTTTGGCTGCTGGAAAACACAGACTTCAAAATGTGGAAGGAGGAGAGTTTACAATAGCAGGCCTTGGTTCCAGACAGAGAGGCAAAGAAATAACATATGCTGCACGGAAACTTTAGGTTTTCTGTTACTTCAAAAAAAAAACAGAAAATGTGGTAAATGTGGTCCTCTCCAGCTGCATAATACAGCGCAGAACTAAATTACGAAGCGGCATTCAAAAAACAAATCAAGGACCACGTCGCCACAACATCCAGTGCATCCAGTGCATTCACTGCATCCAGTGCATTCACTGCATTCACTGCATTCAGTGCATTCAGTGCATTCAGTGCATCCAGTGCATTCACTGCATCCAGTGCATTCACTGCATTCAGTGCATTCAGTGCATCCAGTGCATTCAGTGCATCCAGTGCATTCAGTGCATCCAGTGCATTCGCTGCATCAGTGCATTCAGTGCATCCAGTGCATTCAGTGCATCCAGTGCATTCGCTGCATCAGTGCATTCAGTGCATCCAGTGCATTCGCTGCATTCAGTGCATCCAGTGCATTCAGTGCATTCAGTGCATCCAGTGCATTCAGTGCATCCAGTGCATCCAGTGCATTCAGTGCATTCGCTGCATCAGTGCATTCAGTGCATCCAGTGCATTCGCTGCATCCAGTGCATCCAGTGCATTCGCTGCATCCAGTGCATCCAGTGCATTCAGTGCATTCAGTGCATCCAGTGCATTCAGTGCATCCAGTGCATTCAGTGCATTCACTGCATTCAGTGCATTCAGTGCAGAGGCCATAGCATGACTCACAGAGTAACGTATGTAAGGAGTGTTTGAAGCGTGTTGCAATGTGGATACAATTGGAGAGATTGGATGCAGAAGTTTCTATAGATGTTTCACAACTCCCATCCTCTGGGAGGGAGCGAGCCGCAACCACTGGCTGCAGGTCAGGTTTGCACCAAAACGGTTTTGTTTTTCTTGGGCTGGAACTGGTTTGGCCAGAGTAAAGCATTCTGGGAAGGAGCCGGTTCTTTTGTCCAATGAAGCGTGCTTCTTATTGTCACGCATGCAAAGTGGTTTTTTAAATACTTTTTAGGGATGCTGCTGGGATAGCACTCGTGTCTGGAAAAATGAGAACACGTTACGGGCATGAGCCATTGTTTAGATTACAGACACGCTTCAAAACTTTGTCTCCAACGTTTAGGGTTCAGGGTTACAGGACGGGTTCTTCCTTCAGAGCACATCAACATGTGGAAGTACAGCCGGGGATCAGACCTCCTGCCTTACTGTTAACGGCCAACCAGCTCTACCGCCTGAGCAACAACGGCCTCATTTCATATCCATAACACCACACACTATAATTATAACATAACAAAACCTATATTTTACCTGAAGCTAGGTTTGGTGATCTAACACAGCTTTAACAAACACACCAAACTACAGTATTCTATCGTTAGCCGTGCACACAGCTTTATTTTTCATAAACTGAGACAGCTTTGTCCTGTAAGCACGTTGATAATAAAGTGTCTCACCGGAGTTTGTGAAGACTGCTCTTTGAAAACCAAACAAAGGGCAAAGAACAAAGGGCAACTTTGTTGCCGGGAGTGTTTTGGTGTTGTGCCAAACCTCTTATCAGCATGTCTGCCTGTGTGTGTGTGTGTGTTTCTCACAATCCCTTTGGATTACTGTGCAAAGCACATTTACACTGCTTAAGAATATGATCCAGTCTTATTAAGGATTCCATTGTTTGCTAAAATAAATGCTTAGTCACTATGAAGCATATAATTCATAATCCACTCTCTCTCAGTGTTAAGTACACATTACCACTGTGCTCTCTGGGGGGAGGGGGAGGGGCTACACACTATAATTAACTCATATTTCCACAGCAACCTGTCGGAGTGCTGCAACTGTTGAAGAACACGACTGCACCGGGCTGAGAGGACAAAGACACTCAAATGAGTTTCCTGTGTTGTCAGTGTGGTTCAGGGCAGTGAGGGCTGCCAGGCTACTGGCAACCAACTTGAGAAATTGGCAACCTATTCTTGGCTGTTGACACATTGTGGTTGCCACCGGTGGCAACCACAATGTGCATCCAAAATAAATAATTATTTGTTTTCATATTTGTTGCATTAGTGATATTTAAATATTGGTGGAACCAGAAAGATGCTGTACGTGCGTTGTGTGTTTACTGGTGTGCACAACAGGCTTCTGTTCTAGAGACGATGGAGAAACTACATTCAGCCTTTTGGCCGTGACGTGAAACGTTTCGACGAACACGTCAACATCACCAGCGAGTCTGTGAAAGTAACTCGACTGACAAAGACAAAAATAATCCTGCAAAGCAACGTACACATGACATGGAAACATGTGTTCACTATTAAGCTGACATATAACTGCATCAAATCTTAACTACTCAAAGTACAAGGTGACTAAGAAATGGCAACCATGTTTTCTGTTTCAGCGACCAAAAGCTGAGGCCGAGTTTAAAAGTTAGTTTTGATTCCCTGGCAGTCAGCAGTGCTGCACTTCAGCTGCAGATAGACAATTTAGCAAAAGCAATGCAATAAGTCACTGCCAGTTGTCCTTAACTTATTAGTTTAGGAGAGTTGAGGTAGAAATGTGGGTTTTAATGACGACATGATGGTCACCAGTTTGGAACTTGTGAGTTTGCATTTTTCACATGTGAAGTTAAGCACATGACGCAGAGTTTAAGGAGTTAAATGCACGAAGACAATGTTGCTTGCATACGGACTTAAAAATAGCGACTGTTTTAGAGTGGAAGGCTTCTTTTCCTCCTCTGGTGGTAGGTAGGATACGTTACACGGGTATGTTTATTTAATAATGCAACAGGATGCTCGGCGAAAGGAGACTGGCAACATACGCAGAAGGCGGAACGGTAATAAAAGAGAGAATTCTGGACGGGCAGATCTGCCATGGAATGCCCTGTGTAGTGACCACAGCTTTTTTTTTTTACAGTCGGGCTCAATGGTGCCTTTGTGCAGCGGAGCCCAGCTGGCCGTCCAGGAAACCTCAGTCCTCGCTGCACAGCCCCACGTCTTCAGATAAACACAGACGTCTGCACACGGCCCACCGCCTTATTCTGGGACTTTACACTGGGAACGGCCTGTAACCGAGTCACACATATCTATACTCCACTCCGCTGCCTCGTCTGTGTTCAACAATATCATTCTAAGTGTACATCTGTCCTCCCGGACTCTTTCATCCCATCACCTACGTCATCGTAACGGCTTTATGTTATTGTCTTTACGTCCGTCTTTCACTTTTATGTCACTATATGTATTTTTTTTGTCGCGTTGCTTCACCAATACAAAAAAAAAGAAGAAGAATGGACCGGATGGACAATCCCCCCCCCCCCCGAAAAACAACAACAATATAATTTAAAATAACTGTTAAAGTACTGTAATTACATTTTAAAAGTACCGCTACATTTCTACAAATATTGCTTATGTAAACAACGCTTTACTTGGATTTAGCTTGTTGTCTATTGTTAATCCCTACATTATGACAGACGTCGATCACTTTAATTCATATTTCAATTGTGACGGAGGGCAAGGCCTTCCGTTTACATCTAATTAATGTGGGTTTTAATGACATGATGGTCACCAGTTTGACATGGGAAGCTAAGCACATGACGCAGTGTTTACATTACATTAATGTAAACCAAAGGAAAATATGCCTTTAATTACCAGAAGGCTGGCGTTACTATAAGTTTCATTTTAAAGTTTGAAACTTTGGGTCAACGGACGTCCATTATTCACTCTCCTTTTAGCTCTATTTGGGTCTCCACCAACTCCTGAGAAGAACAAACAGCTTCTTGTACAGATGATTTATCAGATATTAATCATATTTATATTATTATTACATTTGTCTACCTGTCCCCTCAGAATTCTTCCTCTATTTTTGGACATTTACACCACAAAGTAATCTGCAGATTAATCAAAAACAAAACTATTGTTTTTTGTTTGTTTAAAACATACACATTATGCATTTAAAGGAGTACCACAAAATACTTCCTGGACAAGCTCAAACATTAACAAAGTTACTGCGTGTGTGTTAATACACCAATAACCAAACACTGAACCGAGTTTTAACTTATAGTTGAGTACATTTGATTATTGTATGAACGAAAACACTTGTATTTGTAATGCAATACTACTCTATAGCAGTATTAATACTTGTAGTACAACAAGTTTGTGAAATAAACTTTAAAAAAGGTAAGAAACAAGAGGGTTAAAGAAAAAGGAGAGAAACAGGCAGTACAGCACACACACACACACACACACACACACACACACACACACACACACAACGATGGAGCGGGAGGCCGTATCAGATTACAATAACATACTCGGATCCCGCGAGCCCCCGCCCCCCCCCCCCCCCCCCCCCCCCCCCCCCCCCCCCTCCGCCCTCCTCGGAGCATCGCGTGAGAGCAGCGGCCGAGTCTCCAACTTGATTGTGATTAATGCGCGAGGGCAAGATATCCATGCCAGATCCAAAGCTAGACGCATTCTTAAGGTAGTCCGCGAGAGTCGAGAAACAAACCCCCCCAAAAAAGAGAGATCCTAATCATCAACACAAAAAACACAAGAGCACACTTCAGCGGGTGTTACTCCTTATTCTGATGTACTTTTGCTGCTCAGTTATGGATATATAATCGATATAATAACGATACACGAGGACGAGGTCAACCTCAATTAGGTTTATTCTCATTTTCAAAAAGACGTCTGATTTAATAATCTAATTTATTACAACTTTTAAATAAAGCATAAACTCATTTTAACCACATGTATTTAGTTATAAGCACATACAGTCTACGGTTATAACAGCAGCACTTTATTCACTGAACTGAAAGTCAGTTAGGCGGTCTGCATGGTGCGTTTACGTACCCAAATATACCTTTAGCTTAAAAATGTACGCTTATAGTTTCACATACTAGGCAGAGCCACAACAGCTGAACGCATAATGCAAAGAGAAAAGCTTGAAAGCCACACAACAGTTTTCTTACTGTTTGAGAACAGGCTTCTTCCTCTTCTTGTTGGCGTAAGACCCCGGGTTTCCCAACATGGTGTCACTTCGATTTTAACGCACACAAACTTGAACGTTCAACGAGCGTTTGTTCGGCTAATTCACTCCTTCGTTGCTGCAGCTTTTCTCCATCCGTGTACAGGGGTCAGTGTGTTTTAGTCCGTCGCGTTTGTTCAGCCAGCGAGTCAAACTCCAAAGTTCGGAAGAAAAAAAAGGGAGAGAAGAAGTTGCCGGGGTCCGTGGAGGTTTGGTGCCGCGTTGCCAGTTCCCGTGGGCGGACACTGAAACTGACCTTGGTCGGTGGTGCGTTGAGGGTAAGATTGAGGCAGTAGTGCGAATAGAAACCGGTGAAGTTTTGTGTGAAGGGGGGCTGGGGGGTACAATTTAGAAAAGTTTGGCGCAGAATTCACCACAAGTCCAACCCATCCCCCTTCTTTGGATAAACAACGCAGCCTTATTATTATTATTATAGTCACTTTTTCCTTCTCTCTCTCTCTCTCTCTCTCTCTCTCTCTCTCTCTCTCTCTCTCTCCTCTTGCACGGGGCGTTTTCAGGAAATGTGTATGAACAGTCTGCCAGAGCTGTGTTTTAAGGTGGACTGGAGTCGTTGTGACTGTCAGGCTTGTTTTACTTCTGCTTTTGTGTACTGCGATTTTTTTTCTTCTTCTTTTTTACTTAGTTGGGAGAATATGTTCTTTGGCCGAGTTTTCTGACCACAGCAGGAAATGTTATAGAAATGTTTTCCAAATAACTTCCATGATATCTGATGCACACATATCATATTGTTTGTGTAGCTCACTACAACCTGGCTTTAGTGCTATTTTACCACTATATCACTGTATGCTGTTGTGATTTAAAGCTATTTAATCCCTTACATACAACCATGCACTTTATTCTCAGTGGAGAATAAACTAATGCTTACACATCCATGATAACGGATTTATTAAAGCTAATAAAATAACACACAAAAAAATGAAAGTGACTGTTTTTAGAGAGTTAAAAGCCTTTATTTGGAATGTTAATGATTTACCTTTTTAGCACCAACTGGCACAGAGCTTCAAGCAATACAATGTTCAGTATGTACCACAAAGTTTTGCTCCATGGGTAAGTCAAAAAGTTTATAGCTAACAAGTTAAAAAGGGGCTTTTAACTTGTTAACTATATCCTTATTTTATTCTACAAACTTTATTACATGGCCATCTACGTTAACACCCAAATAAACTATGTGTACACCCAAACACCACACCCATATGTGATTTAGCATCCCATTCCAAAATAAAGGGCATTAATATACAAATATTAGCACCCACTCTTCTGGAAAGGCCTTCCACATGATTGTTGGACCCCAGTCAGCCACATGATCATTAGTCATAGTGGGATCGACCACTGAAGTTGGGCGATGTTTCTTCCCCGATGAACTTGAAGTGCTTTCATGCCAAACTGGGGAAAAAACACTGTTGTTCATGGACCTGGCTTTGTGCACGGAGGCATTGTCATGTTGAAACAGGAAAGGGCCTTTCCCGAACTGTTGCCGCAACATTGGAAGCATCACTGCAGCTATCACAGTATGCTGAAGCATTAAGTCTTCCCTTCTAAACGTCTTGACTCTAAGAAGCCCAAACCATGGAGAACAGCCCTAAACCAAAACTACTCACAGATATGTCCGCAAACATTTGGCCACATCGTGCATTTCCAAGCGTGTTTTGAGGACAGTAAGTCGTGCATTCACGCTGGCAAATAGGTCAAATAAGTCAGTATGCATATACAATATTCTTTGTTTCTCAATGTGCGGTTGAACACTTTACTTTAGGTGTTTCTATTATTTTGTCCACCCCATTGTTTTCAGTGAAAGTAGACTAAATACAGATATGCCTCACTGTATAATTGTTCAATGTTTTAAATTCTTGAGTGTTTGAAAAGCAACATTCTTGCTCACCTCGCTACACATCAGTGACAGCTAGAGACATGTTGACTGTTGCCTAGAGACCATTCACACCCTAATGCCTAATTTACACCTCTGCAGAAAAGCTTGCACCGAACTGGAAGCTCACAGAGAGCCGCCGAGACGCACCGCACACCTCCTGAAAAATGTGACTACGCACACGGATGTATTACTGAATGGGCAGACCCGGCACAGGCCCAGGGGCCCAAAGCGTCCGGGGCACCACTGGCCCTCTGTACCAACCAGGAAGAGACTCAAAATGAGCACAAAGAGACTCAGAAAGATAACAAAGAGACTAAAACAACTACAAAGACATGCAAAACAGCTGCAAAGAGACGCAAAAGAGACTCTAAACGACTATGAAAAAGATCAAAACAACCACAGAGAGACACAAAATGACCACAAAGAAACAAAAAACGACTACAAAGAGACAGTATTACTATAATGAGATTCAAAATGAAATCAGGGGGGAAAGAAATGACCACAAAGAGACACTAAACAGCAACAAAGAGACGCAAAACGACTACCAAAACGGGCAAAACAACCACCGACCACAATAACCTCCGGGCTATGGGACAGGGAGGCGGGACAACAACGATTCTTGGCTTATCGTCCAACTCTTCCATCAAGTTTTTTATCAGCTATGGAGTATGTTTCTTGTGTTGGGCCAAATGTATATGCACTACTGAATCTCACACCTATCAAATACATGGAAGACCATCGGACAAAGGATTTAAAAAAGTTCTAGTCCATATCAAAAAGAAATCACATGGCACGCGCAATCCGCCACAGAACTAGACACGCCTGGTTCCCTCACAGAGCGCAGGAATATGAATCAGGCATCTCCCAATGGTTCCTCTGTAAACATCTGTGTTTATCTTGGGCGAACTGTACTTCCTCATAACAGCCGTCTGTCATGTTCACATTCCGTGTCTGAAGTTTGTCTCTGGTTCACGTGGTGAACCCTGTTTCCTTGATGGCACAGCCGGGGCATTGCAGACGATCCTGGCGGCACGCAGACATTTTTTGGTGCAATTTTGGAACATTTTACGGAAAGTTTCCAAGAGAAGAAAAGCTCTGGATTTTTTGCACAATTTCACAATATATTCAAATATATTGTTCACTTTAAACCCTGAGTTTGCACACAGCCCACAATGTGGGCTCAAATGTTCACAGTACCTTTACTGGACTTGCTAGTTAACTCACCACATGTCACATTTGACAAATCAGAATCTGGTTTATTGCCCAGCAGGTTTCCACACACAAGAAATCTTCTTTGGTGTATTGGTGCATGACATTAACATAATAGATTAAAAAAGGCGCGTGGAAATATGTTATAAAATAATACAATATATAAATACGAAATGAAATTGCTGTGCAGTTTTGTGCAGAAATGTGCAAAACTGTCTGAGGAATGCGCCACAGTACAAAATATAAAAAGAATATACAATGCAGAGATATTGTCCCAAAGATGTGCCATAATGTAACACATACAAACAGATGTGAAGACGTTAGTGTAACGTGTAGAGTCTCTGGAAAGGGGATAACAGGCCATGTGAGTCGGGGTCCCGGGCCTTGTTGATGAGGCCAGGTGCAGGGGAAACTGGTGTGAGGTTTCCCTCCCCGCCTCAGGGTCCTGGAGGGAGGGCAGATTGTAGATCACCTTCTCAGCAGAGCTAAAAAAAGTCAGAAGTTAATGGATCTATTTGGCAAATGAATGGATTATGTCTGCTTATGATGGTAAACGGTTACTTTCTATCTGCATATGACAGCCTTAGCAGACACTTCCCATACATTCCTGTTAATCCACATGTAAGGTTTCCATCTTGAATATTCCTGGAATTTAGCAACACACACAATAATCTCCACAATGACAACATGTATTTGTAGCCTCACTTTTGTGTCACGATTAAATGATGTCACTTGTAAATGCTCGATTCGATTGGAGGGTTGTTTCATGTTCTGCTGTCTTCAGTGAGCGTTTAGTGTTTTTACAGATGCAGTTTTATTGATTGTGTCACGATTGACAAAACATTCACTGTTGTTTCCTCATTTGCATCTGAAAAACAAAGGAAATCTGTAAAAGAAATACAGAGCAGGAAACTTCAAAGTGCAAAACCTCCCAAAGAAAAAAGAAAAGAGGAAGTGGAGAGCAGATGTGTCGTGCTCTCATCAGGAACTTCAGGTGATTGCAGTTTGACAGTTTGAAAGCTGAGAGACGCCTGAGGTGAAGGCTTTCACATGGAAGCGCTGTCATGTCTCTGAGGAAAGACAGCGCTTTACCTGCAATAGGAGATGTTCAGAGTCATAGTTACATCCGGATCTTTAGGGTCTGGCAACTAGACATTCCATTTGATTATAAACAGGCAAACATTGAACATATCTTGGATTGAAGGAATAGTTTTTTTGTTTGGTTCAACTCTTTAAACCGTCTGATTACTAGTGTTGAACTCCAAAACATCTGCACTGAAACGTGTGAATCTCACTGAGATCATAACTTAGCAGTAGAACCCAAGTTGAAGAACACATTTGTATACATTTTTTTTATGGTTGCCTTGATACACATATGATAATTTAATACACGTTCATATCACATTATCCCTTCTCTCTCAGTGATGTAGTGGTGCTTGATTTACTGCCGTTACTACGTCATACGTTCATTTATTTTATTCTTTCGACCACACAGTGTGCAACAGCCTCTGCACCAGAGAAAGATGTACAAAACAGCAGGAGAGGAAAATAAAATCGCTATTTTGAATTTAAATTAACTTAAAGATATCAGCATACAATAAATAATATCATATTATTAGACCGCAACCTGTGTCCAAGTTACAATTATCTGCCCATGGCTGCAAACTCCACAAACAATCAGCTCGTGACGAGGTGGTGTTAAAGCGACCCCTTCCCGTATGATGGTGAAACCCCCCCGGGGCCGGTTCCACAAAGATGCTCTAGACCGGTAGTGTTCGGCCAGTCTTAATGTTGATCTTAGATTAGTCTAATGCGATGTAGACTGGCTTCTTTTAATCTTAAAGATAGTTTGCCGTACTACCCACAGGCTAACTCAGTAACTAGCAGCCATGTGTCCATGGTAACAATCAGTGGGCTCATAATTCGTGGTTTACTGACAATGTTATGGTGCGAGCAAATGGAAGGGAGGGAGATTTAAGAGACCGCAGTAAATATACAGCAGTGAAGACAATGTGAGTGCTTTTTGTTTAGAGTTTCAAGTCTCAAGGCTCCCTCCAACACTGCTGCAGGAGAGAAGTATAAAAAGAGGAGAAAAGCGCACTCAGTAGCTTCTTTCCCACCCTCCGAACAAAGAAGCGTTGAATCTCACTCAGTTGACCCTCCGGGCTCCCTTACAGTCCAGATGACAGAGAAGATAGCAAAAACAGGGATTTATTCATCTCGTATCGTGCCTTTAACTTTAGTGGATCATAACATAATGGGTGTGGAATTAATCTGCAGATGCTCCGGTTCAAGATGAGACCAAACTCTTCTATGGATGTTAGTTTTTGTGCCACGACAAACGTCCAAATGTGGCCTGCAACAGACTAGGAAAGGCTTGCTTTTGGCCGAGCTGATTGTAAAAGATTACTTTTTTACTGAAGCAATTGTTGATCACTCAGCGGCCGGTTAAGAGGACGGAGGACTCAACCGCTAATTGTGGTATAAAACATCCACCGCAACCACGAGAGGTCCTTGAGCATACCGTCTTAAATAAGCATAACAAATATTAGCCTGATGGGTCAAGTAGTAGGTGAGAGTAGCCGTGGACGGACTGACAGAGACACACAAACACACACACACACACACAAGACCCAACGCATGATCTCCTCACAGTCAAACGTCTGGGGGCGATTAAAAAATGAGAATCCAAGACTCAAGACACAAAGTAGTACAGAAGTTAAAATATAGGAATAAAATAGAACAAAATTAGATACAACAAAACCGTCTTACGACTTTGTTGAGTACTGTTTGTGAAAAAAGTCTTAATTTACCCAGAATTCATAACAAATAAATCCTACTGAGAATCTTTAAGAACTAGAGCTTTGTGCAACAGAATGATTTTAGACGTAGATGCGAAGTGTGACTGTTAATTAAACTGTTAATTGAAACTGAGAAATGAGGGGAGTCAGGCTGAATAATGCAGGAAATGTCGACTGTAGAATCAGCAACTGTCAGGAAAGTTCTGGACAACACAGTGTTAATTATAACGGTAACAGAGTAATCTGGGTGCATTTTCTGTAATATCATTTTTTCTGACATTAAATGAAGTTAAAAAGGTGAGTTTTTTTCCAGCAGCATCAACTCAGTTTATGTAGACGTTGCTGTCTCCGGCTGCCTACCCCCCCCGAGAGCTAGTTAAAGCTGCAGCTACAGGCCGTGACGGAGCCCCCCACACTGAGCAGGATCACACAGCAGACAAGCTCTGAGGGGAAAAAAGAAATGGGAAACGTGAACATGGCAGCTGCCGTGCCGCAGAATGTTGGCATGTGGTTGCTGGTTTTCGCCCTGTGCAACTTTTCCCATGCGTTTAATCCGCTCCGTGCTTGTTTATTTGGCCCCGGTGCATTCCTGTGTGACAGCCATCAACACCGGGCTCCATGTCTTTATTTCACTCTAACTTTAGAGCAGTGTTTTATATCAGCCCAGCAGTGGTTTCCATTCAGGAAGGCCAGCTACCTCACTGCCTTTTATTGTTCTCCACCCACTGCATAACTTCCCTCAAACTTATTACAACACTGTGTTTTTTAAACTGTTTTGATTCCACCACTTGAACAGTTCAGTCTTGTCCTGGGGTCTGTTCCGCTCAGAGACAAAGTATTTAAAGCTGAGGCAATGAGCCTTGCACACTTTGAGGGCAGTGTTAGACATCTTCTGGGATTAATTCTTTCCTTGTGTGCTGAGCAAGATTTATGGAAACACATTCCCACAAAATTAAATATCAAAGTCAAAATGAATTATTTCAAATGAACTCGAACATATGGCTTCTTATCTCCTTGTTTAGAATGTATCAAATACACATGATATAAGTTATGATTACAAGATACCGTGTCATAAATAAGGTGTCACAGCCCGGCTCTTACACTGGACACATGGGTATACTTAACAAATAAAGTGATTTATTATCCACAAAATAATGAAAAACAAGCCAAACTAATAGATGAGAAGAATCTGTAAAGTCAGTAGTGGATGAGTGAAAATGTGCTTCATAGGTGTAAAAACAAGAGAATAGAACCAAAAGCCACAACGCAAAGATGTGTGTGGAAGCCCATTCATGACAATATGATGAAAAAAAAAAAGATCCTGGAAGTCATGATAAACTATCTTGAAATAGGGAATTTATATCTCAAAATAATGACATAGAATCTAGAAAATAAGTACATTTTATAAGTATTTAAAAATGTAGAGATACAAAGTCAAGATATTGAGATTCTAACTCATTATTTTCAGATGCTAACTCATTATTTTTGATATAGTTTCTCGTGATAATAATTATAATCTTATTTTTTCATCAAAATTGCGACGATGGGTTTCCATAGCTGTGTGATGAGAGGAGATCTGCCAACAAAGGACTACTTTTATGCCTGGTGCACACCGCCCCAGGTGTCTCCCACACTGCGGATGACTCTCCGATCCGGTGTGCAGCAACAGCAAAGCGATCAAGCAGAGGGGCCATCACAAGGGGTTAAGTTATGATCGTGACTTACTAGGAAGTATTTATGAGATATTACTAGGAAGTATTTATGAGATCCTATACTTTTTAACACACCAAGTCATAATCAGTGTTGAGCAGGACATTGTTAAAGTGAAACTATCCATGGTCAGCAATGAGTGAAATAAGTGTGAAAAGAAAATATATGAAGATATGAAGTCAATATTTTTACTCAGATAAAAATCATTTAAAGTTATTTTAATATAAATTCTGATTTACTACAACATACATACACATGAGAGTTTTCATTTTTGCCTCTCAAGCTTTATTGGAGTATTGGTTTTGGTGGTTCGGAATGTGTTTCCATGAGAGTCGATGCTGCAGCTGCAGTAACGGGTGGAAACATCCACCATCTGAGTCCTTTTCAAACAGGCAGAGGCTTGACAAGAAGCAGGACTGCTGCCCTCTGGGAAGGGAAGGATCGCGTGTGAAGGACGGGAGGGCAGTTTTTAACACAGCGAGATGTAACTGAGATCCATTACACCCTCAACCGCAGCACCGTTAAACTGAACAGAAGGCCGTATGAAGCAGCCAGTGGGTGTGATGAGTTCTCTTCATTCGCACTTGTTATTAGTTGGGGGTGGAAGTTGCTGCTGTTTTGCTGGTGGGCAGCCAGACGGAGAGACCTCACCGTGGGATGAAAAGTAGAGCAGAAATGTATTTTCTAGAGTAGAAGATTGTCTCTCCAGGGGAGTACTCTTTACAGGAAGTGCACACACTACAGTAGTGATAGGTTTTCATCATGTACTGTTGTGGTTCAGCTTCGGCTACTTGAAGTTAATGTTCAGGGAAGACCGTGGATCTGGTTCAGTGCTGGAAAAGCACTTTTTAAATACCTCAAAAATGTCTGTGCTTTTCTGTAAGATGCCTAAAATAACCACCATCATGCACCAGTAACCAGGAGTGGACACATGGTAGAAAAAACAAGTAAAAGACGTTCACCTTCTTCAATGCAGACTTTTCTTTTAATTGGCAGTGATTACTGACATAAATGTTTCACTGTGATGATTAATAACAAAACAAAATCCTAATGGCATTACGTTTAATCTGCAAGTTTGTTGTAAAGGAATATAGAGGTTTACTGCCCACTTATTACTCGACATCCCTTTAATCGTATTTAACAGGATTTGATAATAATAAAAGCTTTAAGATGCATTTTGGTCATTAATGGGGCTGCAGTTAACTCATCTTCATTATTCATTAATCTGATGATTCTTTTTTTGGATTAATCAACTAAATGTTTGGTCTACAAAATATCAGAAAATAGCAACAACAGAAATGTCCATTCGAATATATATTACAACACCCACGGTGATGTGAAGCCAGTCTGCTGTAAAGACAATGAAAAACAGCAAATCTGTGAAATTGAGGAGCTGGACTGGAGGAACGTTTAATATCTTTGCTTGATAATTGACTTAAAGAATGAAACCAAATAGTTTCCGTTGGTGGATTAAATATGAATTGCCTAACTGTTTCAGCTCTAGTCAAAAACAACACATGTCACAGCTCACTTTGTAAAAAACAAACAGGTATATTTCACAACCCTGCAAACTGATTTCATACTGAGCACCCTGCTGTGTTGCTCACTCTCACACAAAGACCTTTGTGACATCACATGTTGTAACGTTGACGGCGCAGTCAGAAATGACCACAACAGGAAACAATACGAGGCGTGACCAGTGGATGTATAAAGTTTTTTGAATCTGCTCTTTTGATTTACAGAATGTGATTTTACTGGAAAAACATTTCCAGAAGAACGAAATGTTCAGACGAAGGCTTTGACATGTGTAAATGATAAAATAGTGATTAACTATAGTAAATAAGAAACCACTTTTGGTTGTGTTTGACAATATTTGATACTGCGTCACTATCACTGACCGTTGCATACTAATCAATTAATTAAGTTGTGTGTCCACCACGAAAAAGGATCATAATTGACTTTTTTTTGGTATTGTTTTGTGCTGCAAGACGTGAAAAAAAAGGACAATTCGTATCCATGTACATAAAACTAATAATATGTACTTCCTGTCTATTTCCCACCATGAAACTGGGACGTTCATTCAGAATATGATTTGAGTATTATTGGCTACTATAGAATATGCATATCCCAGGTATAATAATCTAACAATACAATAAAAAATACAAGTTTAACGTGCTTGAAGAATGAATAAATTAATAAGAACAGAGAGACTCACGCACCAACATATGAATAAGGGGAGCACTGACACTTATTTTCTTTCCACTTTAAGAACTGATTTTTATGTCAATTATTAATTATTTTTCGATGGTGTCATGCGACACGTTGCTGTTGTATGAAGTCAAGATGAAGCCCACTACTGCTGCCGTAGAGCTTTCTGTGTACGGGTTAAGGAAGGTGGAGAGTAGAGCAGAAAATGTAAGCTACTTTTTTTGTCGTTGCCATGCTTTGGACTTGTTTTAATGATAAACAATTCAGACTAGCCTCCTCCCTGCTGGCACTGTTAAAGTCAGTCCAAACTGCAGAGGAGGGAAATAAAACCTGCTGTAAAAACCAACGGAAATTTGGCAGAGATGGATTTGCCAAACCCCTCAGCTGGCCTCACAGCCATGAGACCTGAATGTGGAGTATTGTTGTTTTACTGTTGACTAATTGCTCTGGTTCCTGCTGGTGTGTGTGTGTGTGTGGGGGGGGGGGGGGGGGATAAACTGTGTGTATGAGTGTGTGTTGAATAAATTAATTGACATTCACATTTGCTTAGTCGTCTATTAAAGTAAACTCTTTTTTTGACAGGTTCTTTTTTCCATCAGTGTAATTTAAAATGACAAAGACATTCAACATCAATCCATCCTTCTGTCCAGAACAAGATAAACCTTGACAGTTGTTAGCCTGACTGCCATTTTGGATGTTCATGGACCCAAGAAGATAATTCCCAGGCGTGAGGTTTTTTTTTCCGACTAAGGCAGGACATGCCGTACTCCTCCTCTGATTGGCTTACCCTGATATTCTTACCCTAACCATTCTTAATCCAGTACTAGCCAATCAGAGGCAGGGAGATGTATACCTTCGCCATAGTAGGATTCGTACTTTACAAATGTTTTGTTAATAAATTCAGTATGAACTCAATGCAAAAACAAGTTAAACTCAACTAATGTCAAAGATGCTGTCATGCTGTGAGGAGTAGTATACACTGTCGCCTCTCGGGGCCACTACTGAGGCTTTAAGCTTTTAGCTCTCAGAAACAATTACCCTAGATTGCGAACATTGTTTATCTAAAAAGTGCTAAGTTTCAAAAAGATTGCAACTAGAACATGATGCAGCATCCAAGGCGCTTGTTTGACAAAATCAAGGGAGGAAGAAAAGAAAATCTAGAGGAAACAGACAAAAATGCAAAGAGAGGATGTCTGTTGTTGCTGTTGTGTCTACATTAATTTCATTTAGATCTGCTGGAGGGTTTTTTCGTATGAGCAGAGTTCAGTGTGCAAAAGTGGAACACTAGATCTCATACTGACTGGCTTATGAAACATGAAGCGGTGTAGTTGACTGTCAGCCGTGTTTACATTGGTGGTTTCCTGGCCTACGGAGGAAAGAGCCGGTGACTCACGCATGTATGCTGACAGACCGGAGGTGTTGTGTAAAGTATGGAGGGTTCAGGTGTGAGCGTAGTTAGCTCGTAGCTGTGAGGAAGGGGAAGTGCAAGAAAAGATGAGGAAAAATCGAAATAAGGTGATTATATGTATGTTGTACGAACATGAAAATAATAGTTGTTTAAACTAAGCATCTCGTTAAATCAATTTATACATTTCAGTTATGCAAACAATAATACAAGTTGGCTCAACTAAGCATCTTGCTGAATTAACTTATCTTCTTGAGGCAGCCAGGTAACTTTTTCAGCAAGAGTTCATCTTAGTTGCAATGTTAAGTTCATCAAAGAACATTCAGAATGCAGCTTTATTCAATTTCAAAACATACAGTGGCCATTTTGTTATGAATCTACGTATCAAAAAATAAGACGGTGATCATATGTGTGGAGTTATTATCACTGTGACAGAAAGTATTAGTCATGATAATTTGTTTGAGTATCGTTAGACCAGCTTGATTTAATCAACAGCATCTCCGCCACACTTCACCTGCCCCGTTGTTGAGTCATCGCTGCACTACAAAGACATAATGAGAAGGCAGGCCTTGTTTACACCCACATTATGTAAATTCCATTCCCGATCATGAAGATTAAAAACATCTGTTCGTGCTGAACCAGAACACATTTGTATAACTACTTACTGGACATCTCAGGCTTTTCCCCTTTTCATGTGAGTTCAGGGTCGAAGTGACAAAAGAAAAAAAAATAAACTGAGCTCATGTTGCTTCAGGCTCCACAAAGGGGGCCATGAGTTTCTGTTTCTGCGTATCTGTGGGAGGATAATGTGGTTTGAATCCTGCTGTTCACACCATCGCATTACAAAACCTCAGATACATTTTCGGGGCGGTCTGGGTAGTGTTACCACCATTTACATTTCTTGTGGGAAAGCAGACCAAGCTAAATTATTTAGCCCTCTCGTGAGCCTGGTCCGAGCCAGAGCTCCGACTTTTAGCTGTTCCCGCTATAACCATGAGCATGAAAACCAAGGGTCCTGCCGATATAGGGGCCAATTTGGATTCCTGCCATTTGTGGAAGAAGAGCTCTTTAATGAAGTAAAGGTAGCAATACCACAATGTCTACATTGTGGTATTGCTACCTTTATTGCTACCTTTACTGAATAAAGCACCATTCTGAATGTTCTTTGATGTTGATGAATCGTTTTTATGTAGCACTGTTAAAAAATAGAAGCTTTAGTTGTGTGGGCAAATTACACAGTATCATTTCTTGAATTAATTTAACATTGCAACTAAGATGAAGTTTTGCCGAAAAAGTTACCTGGCTGCCTTAAAAAGATAAGTTAATTCAGCAAGATGCTTAGTCGAGCCAACTTTTATTTTCATGTTCGGACAACTCAAGAAATCAATACAAGTTTGTTGTTTAGCTAATTATTCTATGTTGCCTCAACTAGGCTTCAAGTTTGTACGACTTCAAATGTATTCTTGGTTTCACAAAAAAAAACTTGATTTAACTTAAAGTATAAAGTTGATGGAACTATTTTGTCAGCTTTCATTTGTCATCTCAACTATTTCTTCTAAGTTTAATGAACTAAAGTTTCTTAGCTTCCCTAAGTCAACATTTAAGTCAGCCAGGTTACAAATTATTTTAAGTTGAACAAGCTTGTTCATTTTTACAAGTAAAAGTCTTGCGTTCAAAATAATAAAAAGTGCTAAAGTATCAGCCTCAAAATATACTTAAAGTTTCAAAAGTAAAAGTACCCATTCTGCAGAAGAATATGTATTTAAACATTGGATTATAATTATTGATGCATTAAGGTTTGGCATTTACTGACATCAGAAGTGGAATGGGCCTTTTTAAAAACAAATGAATACTGTCATCTGCTGGTGAAAACACAGAGCTGCACCAGACGTTGATCTGGTAGTATTGGCTACTGGAGTAATACTCCTGGGACCCTCAAGGATATATGAATACAAGTAAGTGTGGAGTCTATGATCAGAATTTAAAACCCTTACAAGAATTATTATAGTGGTCATTCTTATGGGGAAAATATTGCATTTCATCACACAAGTATTTAATTACAAAACCCAAATGATTAGTCAATTTATCAAATAGTGGATTGTCATCCATTAGTTAAGAGTTTTATGTTTTCAATCAAAAATATGCCATTTGCTGGTTCTATCTTATCAAATTTGAGTATTTAAAACTTTTCTTGATAAACTGACTTTTCGTTATTAACTGAATGTCTTTGAGTTTGGGACTGATGGTCAGATAAAACAAGCAGTTTTAATATGTCACTGCTTTGTTTTAACTTTTGTGAAGTCTTTTTTATTTTAAAAAATAAATCTATGAATATACATTCATCTGCGATGTATTGTAATTATATTTTCAGACATGTTTTATTCATCAAAAAAAATTAAAAATAATCAGGCATTAACAAGACATCCTTTAACGTATGAGCCAAGACTCAGGAAAGGCCCCCACTCCCTCTGACGTGTAATTCAGGCGCCTGGTAGCGGTGATTTCTCGGGTCAGGTCGGAGGGTTTTTGGAGGACAGTGGAATCATGGCCCTGAGGGTGATCCGGCTGGTCGTCCCATCGGGAGCGACTGCTTTTAACGCGGTGAACGCTGCTCAGAAGGTAAGAAACAGGAAATACACGGACTCTCATTTCTCACTGCAACACGAGTGTGTCAAGTTCACAAGGGCAAGCTAACTTCGCTAGCTAGCTGCCTAGCCGCTAGCATCACATGCTGCTGGTTTGTTTATAATGTTGTTGACAGTTGAGAGCCAAGAAAACAAGCTGTCAGTACATCTGAGTACATTTTAAATGATGTTGTATCGACGCTTACACGACGTTCTCAGTCAAACATGTCGACAGCCACCTTTAGATGATGCTATCTGGTTAAAGCTAGCCAGTCTCGATGTTGCCAAATGCAGAGTTTCAACCAAATAATTGCCAATTTAAAGTCTGTTTACTTTCCTTTGAGACAAATGAGGTTGACATAATGTAATACCAGATTCAGTGTTATTGTCATTGCACAGAGATGACCACAATGAAATGTAGTTCAGCATCTAAGTGCAGAGTAATGCACAGAATACGATATAGAAATGTGGAATTAATAGTAAGGCAGTATTACCGGGTATTCTATGATAGAATCATATGTGTATGATAGAATCATACACATATGATTCTATGTGTGTGTGATTTTTAGAGCAAGAAATCTAAACCTGTCCACACTTTTAACAGATGATCCATGGATGGAAATGGGAATATCATTTCCTCTTCTTCGTGAAGTTAACAAGGATTTCTTTCTTCCTAATGACATTTAGAGGTTTGTTATCATGGCACCATGTGGTTGGTTCTTCCACTTCCCTCCTATAGGCTCTCTCATCGCTGTCACATTTAGACCAATCACTGGTGTGTCCTCTGCGCATTTTATGACGCTGTTGTTTTCATGTTTGGCCAAGTCATGTGTAAACAGACCGTAAACTAGGGGACTGAGACAGCAGCCCTCAGGCTTTTTCATTACAGCTCAATATAATTCAACAGCTTCCCAAACTACAGCCTTCAGAATAACCATATAGTTGAATCAACACCACTCCAATACAGTTTATGATAAAAACCTTCATGAAGGCAGGATTCATTGCCGGGCTGTTTAGAGTACAGAAACCAGCAAGTCACCACTGCTTGTAGTCTAATTGTCCCATTTTCAGTGAACTATATTGCGAATTGTTTGTTGTCACTAAAAATAAGTTTTCAAAAGGAGAATACTAAAACAATAACAACCGTTAAACTGTATATTCTATAGTGTTGTCCCACCGAGCACAGCAGGCAAATGTGTCGGGTCTCAGTTTATTGGTGTGCTGCCTACTTTGTAATTTGCATTAATTGCTCAGTTGTTTGGTAATATGTACCAGAAATGGCTGAGGCCCTGTGGTTGTTTGTGTATTCTACATTTGAGTTGACATTTTCACAAACTGGCAGCAAACATGTGGCAGCAAGGTGCTTCTGTGTATCAGCTGGTTGTGTTTCTTCTTGGGCCTGTGTGGATTAATCTGGCTCTGCTCTGTTTACCCCGATGTTATCGATTAAAAGTGTTGCTTTCTTTTTGTTTTGTCCTCCAGGCAAGTGTTCACACGAGCCCGGTGAGAAGCCTGCGCTACGGCTGGTTGGCCTACGCACTGGGCGAGAGGACAACGCCGCGGTTAAAGCAGAACAGCAGAATCATCACCCTGGAGGGCAACTTGTCCTCGGGGAAAGGAGCGCTGGCCCAGAAGCTGGCCGATAAGCTGGGTAACTATCTCACTGTAGGGATCCCCCACGAGGGTTCACCAGGACAATCGGTCCACATGTGAACGCAGCCATCGACTGAGCTGCTTGGATAATTGTGGGAGGTATTTCTGTTGAAAAACAATAACTTCTAGTTCCGTATGCACAGGGATGCTCTACATGCCCGAGGCGGACACGTTCTACTTGGACAAGATGACCGGGGAGAAGCAGCCGCTTCCCGTCGACTTCAACGGGATGTGCAGCCTGGAGAAGTTCTACACGGAGCCCAAAGCCGCCGACGGAAACAGCTACAGACTGCAGATGTGGATGTACACCATGAGGTTGCTCCAGTACGCCGACGCCATCGAACACCTGCTCACAACAGGTAGCACCGGCCCAGGGATGTACCGCAGTGTCCAGCCGAGTCATTCTACATGGCAAAACAGTAGATTTATACACATGTTACAACCCACGTGTGTGACTGTTGTATGTAATCAAGTTAGCAGCCCTTGTGATATCAGTAGACTGACTTTTTTTATGAACTGAATCACTCACCTACCTCCTGATCTTCTGTGTTTTTAAGGCCAAGGAGTGATCCTGGAGCGTTCTCCCTTCAGTGACTTTGTGTTCCTGGAGGCCATGTTCAAAGAGGGCTACATCAGGAAGGAGTGTGAGTATCCAGCGTCACGAACAAAGATGCAGGCGAACGGTCCTGATTATCTTAGTAGCCTCTAATATAAGACAATATGGACGGGGATTTCCCAATTAGGTTTGGTTGTCACCTCATTTGATTTCAGTTCGATAAAAATCCCCAAAATAAACGTTAAGTTTGTTTACGACGTCTTAAAAAATGTCCCGTGGCCCGCAGGTGTGCAGCACTACAATGAGATCAAAGGCATCAGCATCTGTGAGTTCCTGCCTCCACACATCGTCATCTACGTCGACCTGCCAGCTGAGGAGGTGCAGAAGAAGCTGAAGCAGAGCGGCAAGGTAGAGAGACGCAGTCGCTGAAACCACTGGATACTGTATCACATACTGTCACACTGTCATCTCTGCGTCACACTGTCATCTCTGCAACATACTGTCACACTGTCCCAATATTTCAGTCTCAACTTTAAAGAGAGGATCACTTTCCAGTTGGAAATACTGAACCAAAAAAACACCTTTTAATACGATGTAGATATAAAGAGGATAGTAAGAAGTGGGAAGTTTTAATCATTTATTAAAAAGGAACCTCTCTATTGTCAGTCCTATCTTCAGAATGTTCCCCTGACGTATCTGAAGAGCATCGAGGACAGCTACAAGAAGTCTTTTATGCCCAATATCAGGTGAGTGAAACACATGTGTCAAATGACGCATGAATCACACATGATTCTTATGTGTTTTGATGTTCAAAGCTCCGAGCTAGTTCGTGGGCACTTTTCTTACCTCGCCGAGGTTTGTGTGTTTGTCTCCTTTAGCGCCACATCAGAACTGCTCGCTTATGATACAACCCAAGCCCAAGATGTCGAGAGGGTAAGACGAGAGTGGAGCAGCTGGTTAAATGATCATTGTACGCACTATTCCTGTAGACGGCGTATTCATTGTGTGACGTCCACAGGTGGCAGAGGACATCGATTACCTGAAGTTTGAGAAAGGCCCGTGGCTGGAGCAGGACGACGTCACCTACCACCACATGAGGATGCTGTGAGTTCTTGATCGATGTTTAGACGCTTCCCACATTTAAATGCAAATTACACGGAGGAAGAACTCCAAGCGGGTTGAGTCAGATGCACGACCCCAGCCTCTTGTTTGTCACACTCATTATGGATAAATATGCAAAGTACCTGAAACGAATCACGCAGACAACTTTAAATGCAGATTCTCCCTGATTGCATTTTCTATGCCGTCCTCCACCCGTAACTCAGCATGCAGACGTTTGCTATGAGCCGCTGTTATTGCCCTCTTCTTATTCTCCTGTGTTTTTACAGCGTGGAAGACAAACAGAAGGTGGCCACCCTGACCCACATACCGAAGTTTCTGCCTGAGATCACCATCGGGGCCCACGACTACGATGAGAAATACTACGCCTATAGAGCGGTATGTAACGACGAAAGGATCCTTTTAAGAATCATAATTTGGTTGTATAGATGTGATGAACGATGGTGACAGGAGAGTCTGAGCGCACAAAGCACGGCAAACGGCACGCTGTGGTCAGTCCCCCTCGGTTAACAGCAGCGGCCGGGGGTCCCGTACCTGTCTGCAGGGACAGAGGGGCCCTCAGAGTCCGCTGTCCCGGGCGGAGCCTTTCCAAGGATTCTTAGATGCTTTAGAAACACGAGGTCTTAAACATCTTCATTTGAGAAAATATGTAGCAGCCAAATCAAATAGTTTACAGGATACTCAACCTTTGTTTCTTTATAATACATTTAATACTGGACAAAGGCAATAAAGTCGTCCATGGATATGAGTTTAATAAAGATTTGATGAATCGCCCGGCCCTTAAATATACAGAATTAAAGATGTTAAGAGTCTTTGATCATCTTATATGTCGGCCGATGTATCAGCTGCTTTGAGTTCACACTAAACAAAGAATAATAAATGATCATGTTTCATAACTAATACTGATGAATGTAACCGAGTCTGTTCTGCCCTCACGCTGAACCCACAGCTGTAGGAGTTGTGTTTTATCATTATCTGAGGATGTTGTTTCTCTGTGATGATCCCTTTATTAAAATAAATATCATATTCAGGCACTCTGCCTTCGTCGCCAGCGTTCTCCTATCGAATACTTTCTGTTCCTCGAGCCTTTGATCCGTGTGACGCACCATCGGCGCGATGGAACTGATTTCCCTCCGCTGAAATATCGAGCGACGCGTAGCTTCAACAAGGCAAATGCCAGACATGGAATATTCCACGAGGCTTTTTGGTATCATCAGTC
This sequence comes from Anarrhichthys ocellatus, assembly GCF_004355925.1. NCBI lineage: Eukaryota > Metazoa > Chordata > Actinopteri > Perciformes > Anarhichadidae > Anarrhichthys > Anarrhichthys ocellatus. The sequence continues at coordinate 1,438,456 of NW_022280107.1, read as the reverse complement.
TTGCAGGGAAACATTTGAGTCTGACCTTTTCTGTTTATTGACTGGAGACTTTTTTGTCTCTCCTTTTGCTGCTAAAAACCGTGGTGCGTAATGCTACAGGAGGCTGTGACCTGACATTTAGCTCTGAGCCTTGATCTCAGTGGAGAGAATGAGAACTGTGACGTAATCTCCCTCCGCGCGCTGGAGACGACAAAGTGAAGTCGTGGAAGGACGTTTTACAACTCGTGTAGTACAACCTCCACTGAATTTATCATAAAACATTGAATAACCGTCAAAAAACATGAAGGAATTCCATTTCAAATCATGTTATTTGTGTTTTCTACTCTCATAACTGATTCATCTTCTATTAAAATTGAGTAGTTTTCTGCTGATCAAATAAACAACCTTCCTGCATCATGAATTCTACGTCTTTATATTCAGTGTTAAAAATACAGAAATTAACTCTGCAGGCGACCCAGTCCTGATTAGATGCTTTCAGCTATTTCAATTAGAATATGTTCATTTGGAAATACAAAATGATTCTCCTGCATCAAGAACAAAAGCCCGTTCATCTTTAAGAAGCCAGAGCTGCTTAGTATGCCATTCTGCAACTCTGGTCCCTTTTAACTTTAATTGTCGATTTGTTTTTCTTGTCCTTGCAGCTCCCCGGGAAGAAGTATGCGTCCGGTTACAACGCAGATGTTGGAGACAAATCCATCTGGCTGAAGTGAATGAGTCCACAGCCCCCCCCCCACACCCCCACCCCCCCTGGCTGAGTGAACTCTTATTGATCCAGGTCTCTCCTGTTGTACGTCCTAAATAATATGTATGTATTGAAAGAATAAATTTTGAATCTACAAAATGTCTTTTCGTTTGTTCTGATTCGGGACGGCGAGATAATGGAAAGTTCTAGTTTCTTACTGAAACAAGGATGGGTCAGACTTGGTGCACGTGAGTCCCCGAGTCCTTAACGATTCTCCTCACCTCATCGTTGCAGCTCCTGGTGTAAATGTCCTTCAGGCAGGGCAGAGCACGGCCTGCTACTTGCTGTTTGCAGGAGGAGGCTCTTGTTCTAATTAAGAATTGATTGACCAACACAGATAGAAGGATAAAGCGGTCTCAGCAGCGTGGAGTAGAGCTCACCAGAGAGCTGTGGGGGGAATAAATCTCTAATAACGTGCTTCCCCGCTGCCAGATCTCAGCTCCCTCTTCACCACAACAGACCGGTGCTGCGCCCAATCTAATCTGTGCTAAAAATAAATTGCTCACCAGTGGATAGTGAATGGGTTGCAACACGTCGCTGCATATCAATGGCCTCAGAGCGACGGAGACACATGCAGCCTCTGCTGAGAGCCCTGTTCCTTTTATACTTAAGAATATGAGAGGTGTAGTCAGTTATTTATAGATTAGTGGCAGCACTTTAAAACATTCTGTGACTAACTGGAATAGAGTGTAAAGATTTCAGAGCTGGAGTAATGTGCTCTGTTCTTTTAGTCCTGGGTAAAGCTAGCTGGAGCAGCTTCATGCTCCCTTTGGGAGGACCAGTTAAGAGGCCATTGCAGTCGGTCCACACGTACTGGAAATAAAAGCAGGGCTGGTCTTCTCTCGGCCATTTCGGGACACCAAGCCGTTGATTCTGGCGATTCCAAGATGGCAAGTTCTCCTTGAGGCAGGACAAGTTCTGTGAGGACGCGATTTGTTGAAGTGTAACCCCAAATTAATCAGTAAATGTTCGGTCAATAGCGTTTCCATTCAGTGTTGCTTTCCCCCATCAATCCAACGATGCTCTTTCTGGTCCCTCTATGATCATCCATGACTAGATATCTTGTAAACGAGCTTAGTAACGGTGATTGATTTCAATTTAAACCACAGTTCTCTGTTAGTTTAGCGACTATGATTTAAATTTTGTTTCATATTTATTCTCATTATCTACCCGAGATCTTCCTCGTTGCCAGTGTTTCGGTACAATTCGTAAAAAGAAAAAAAAGGTTTCATGAAATCTTAAGTAAATTGGGGAAAAAGAAACGTATGGTTTTACATTTTGTACGACCTCATCATTTCAAGAGACGGCTGGTTCGGCCTCTGCAGACCTTGAAGGTTGACAAAAGTTCTGCCTTCCACAGAAATGATGTTATTCTCGTTCCAACCCTTCCCAATGGAGCCCAGGGATCTCTGTCCGAAGGTTCCTGGGCCAAACACTCTGTGTTGAATGGGTGAAGCTGCTCAGAGCGATGGAGGAATTCTCCGTCTGAAGAGTTGCTATATCTCAGGTCTGGGAGACGGCTACATCCCTTATGACAAAGCCCGAGGAACTGAGCCAGAAATGATGGTGAAGGACAAGTCTCCTGAAGGCAGAAGGAATAAATGTGCTTGTTACAAAGTGCCAGGTAACACACAATACTGCTGCATGTATCTTAATTACCGTACGTCCCATGAAAACTGACCAACCCCCCAAAAAAAGTAAAGTGTGAACAAAAGCACTTTACCTTTACAGGTCGCTCAAAGTGTGAGAAAGAAAGAAATCAACTGTGGACAGTCAGCAGACAGCGGGGGGCCGGGGGCCTGCCAGGAGCTGAAAACAAAGTCCTGTCTACTTGCACTCCGCGGCTGCCAGAGCGCCAGGGCTGCTCAGACAAAGGCGGTGTGAATAATTGACAGCACAGCAGCTTGGTGCAGTCACATTGAACTAATGGAGGATGAAAAACATGAAGTCTGGGGAAGGGGAAGTTGGGTGCACGATGCGGTCTGGTATAATGTGACACGGAGGTCTTATCGCGACTGCGGGGGGAAAAAGGTCACATTTCAGAGGCGGGACAGATCTGGAAGCAGAGGAAAAAACCGCAGACAGGAGGAGAGAAAATAAATGCAGTGATGTCACATGTTGTCAGGGTGAAGCCAGAAAAACCCTCATAAACCCAGGAGAGGGTCTGGGTGAGACCGGCAACCAGCAAGCTGTATTAGAGTCCCAAGAGGCCTCACACCAGGTCTTTAACTGATGATTCACGCTGTTCTCATACACTGTTAGTAGCTATACCTTCAAATATCAATGCACTATAATTTGTATACAATCCATGTAATCCTGAGCCAGTACAGGTGACGCAGCAGAGAGCAGTACAGTCCACGTAGGTAGGAGGTCTGTATGGATGGGTGGGTCCCTTTGACCCCCGAGGCCGCTGTTCACGCCCCGTGTGAAACCAGAAACCAGTTCTGTCTATCATTGATTAAAACCATAATGAATATTCAATTCTAATTCCAATTATTTTGCACACAAGAATGTTTCGCTTTGTTCTGTCAGTATCCATTTATTATAATTGGTCAAGATGTAAACATATACTGTAAATACAAATCCCCTTCGTGGCCCAAGAGATTCAGTAAATCACAGTTAAAATATAAATAAAGAGTAGAATTTGGGAGATTAACAGAAAGAGGCGGTCATTAATCGGTGGTCTGACTCTGTATCAATACACTGAAAGGGTTTCTGGTTTTTGGAGGCAAATGATGGCTGCAGGAGCTTTGCCATGTGTTAATGATTTGGGGTTTTGACATCCCCGCGGATCACTTCACTAAAAGCCATCTTTAAACTTTCATCTAAAACTCACAGCTTCCAGGATTAAAACTAATTTAACGTCATACAGCAGGCTGATATTGAAGGTGTCGCACCAGAAAGCAGATTTCGCTGCGTTGAGACGCCTCGCAAGGACTCAGTGATGGAGCTTAGGGGAGGTTTATTGGTGCTTGGGTTCATTTCTCAGCTGCAGCGAGTTGTGGCTGCTGCTCGGCATCATGGGAGCCCCCGAGCCAGGAACAGAAAATCCCAGAGCAGGAGGGAAAAGGAAGATTAAATCACGGTAAGGCTAATTACCTAAGCACCTCGACTTAACCGTTGCCTGAAATCTTTTCATCGTGTCTTTTTCCAAGGTGTCTGTTGAGACGTGAAAGGCTGAAAAGGAAGCTGGTCTGTTGATCACCCATCATGCTTTAGTCCAGGGGCAGCAGATGGCAGTGTTGCTATCTGGATTCATTCCGTCTGAAGACAGTCTGTGCAACCCAGCATCCATGCCACCATACTATTTAGTGTGGCAGAAAAATATTTAGTATATCCCCAATACACAGTATGTCCAATGCAGTATGCCAAAAATACCAGGCTGTCCTACTGCATCCGGTTGCATTTTGTATTATAAAAGCTACAGTATGCAGTATACAGCACGTCTCAAGCGCAGAGAGTCAGATGCAGTGAGAAAAGGGTTTTAATGAAATACGAACACAACAGGGAATCCAAGGACGAGACAAGAGACGAGGGGGGGGGCAGGCAGACCGGGAACAGGACGAGCAAAAACGGGCGTGTAGGTACGAACAATGATCTGGCAGTGGGTGACTGGGAGGCAGGGGTTTAAATAATGGCTAGAACAGGTGAGGAGAGTTGTGCTGATGAGGGAGTGCTTGATTAGTGATCAGGGGCAGGTGAAGGGAGTTAGACTGGTGCTGAGGGAGTGGCTGACAGGTAGAGTGAGGAGCTACAGAAAGACACACACAGAACACAGAAGGCAAAGCCTGATCGTGACAACAATAGACAAAATATAGAAAAAAACAGCTTCATAAGGAGAGGAATCAACTGAGCCGTGGAGTTTTTCAGGAAGAAACGACCAATCAGCAAGCTCAAAATGAAAATGCTCGTTGCTAACAGTAAGCGGAGGCTAAAGCTAAATCAGACACAACGTTCAGCAGTTTAACTCGGTCAATTCTAATCGGCAATTATGGTGCAGTGGTTTTGTTTTTTTACAAACTGAAACAACAAAGCATATTTCACCTCCAATTTCTTCTCTATTGCAACAGCTGCTAAGGTTCATGGGTATTGTAGTATTTAGAGCCATCTACCAAAAGAAACTTGAAAAATTAGATGATTTCTCAGAAACTAAGTATAAATAATTTAGACGGATAGACTGTCAATCATCCTGTTTTTCAATGAATATTGAGGATATTAGTAAACATTACAACGCGAATATGAATTGGGGAAAATATTTCCGCAACCAGCGGCTCCTCTCACGTCGCAACCCCCACTCACCCATTCTACAAGCAACAGTGAGCGCGTATATCACTATTGAGTGGTGTTACGCTGAGACAGGTGTCCAGAGCTACACATGATACTGTCGAAAGCTTTTTCTTTTTACTTTTGGTACATACTGCAGTTGCCCCTACAAAGTACACACTGTTGCAAGCAGTATGCATTCATTGGGACAAACTACTTTGTAACATAATCATAGACTGTACATAAGAAGTGGACGTAGTCGTCGTGATGTCACTCGTTGGTTTGAGGACTTTTGTTTTGAAGCCTCTGATTCTGCGTTTTTGCCTGTCGCCATCTTGGGTTTTTGCAACCAGTGAACAGGAAGTGACCATATTTGGACTGAGGAGTGACGTAGAGACGCTGCATATGTCTCTGGTAGCAACCTGTCAATCACTGTGTAGCCCCGCCTTAAAGCATCCCCTGCTTTATGGTCTGTTTGACTCTAAATGGACCATAATGTACTAAATGAACATCATGCTGTATTGAAGACTTGAAACTAGAGATTGAGACCATAAACTCATGTTTACAATGTTTACTGAGGTAATAAATGAAGTCATTTTCTCATAGACGTCTATCCCACCTTTTAGCGGCCCAGTCAAATACAAAGCATTTGATTTAAATCCCTCTTATAACTGTACACCTCATAACTATTAATCTCACTGTGTAATACATCACAGTGCAGAAGCTTTGTATGACGTTTGTTCTTTTCCCTGATGACGGACCTTGAAGCTAATTCATTGATTAGTTAGAAATGATGTCGGTGAATGTACACATGTACCTCTTTGCTCCTATTTGTGAACATCTAGCGAAGGCGCCTTCCCCTGATTGCATGCAACTCATTTCGACTTGCTATCACAGAAAGCACACTTCCATTTCCAAAGTTCACACATGCAGCTAACACCCGAGTGTGTGAATGTAACAACATCGGTTTGGATCGCTGACTGCAAAAGAAACAAAACAGAAAGACGGAACTTTTGCAGGATGATGTGATGTGACACGGCGGCAGAGTTCTCTGTCACATCCACTGACGGGTCACATAATAGGGTTATTGATAATCTGTCACCCCCGGTGCTTTATGTGTTGCTGTGGTTCAAGTGTGATATTTGAGTGAAAGCTCCTCCGGGTTCTTGTGGATGTTTCCACCGGCATTACACTGTACACTTTATGGATGCCGTGCACCATTTATCTGACCTGTTATTTTCATCCTGTCCGATTCCCAATATTTATTTATTTTTTCCGGGATATATGTGCCTGAAGAGCTGTGTGGACTTAGTATTGATATCTAATAACAGTGTCAGCCACTAGCCCGGGCAACATCAGTACAATCTCTGATAGCAGCCTTAACCTGATCTGTATTGATCGGGAAATTTGAGCCAGAGAAGCTTTTAGTTTCTCTTCTGTTTGATTTGAATAAGTTTCTGTATTCTTTATATTCTCACTCTTCATGCAAAGTTGTAGAGAGTCTATTCTCCCAAAATCAATGTTTTCTCTTTTGAGCATATGCTGCCAGTTCCTGAAGTAAAAGCATTTAAACCAAGACTGTTAATTAATAAGTGTTACAACACTTTCCTGCTAACTTCCTGCCTGCTGTGTAATCATGGACATGTGGAGGCAGGAAACCAATAGAGTGTCAAAAAATGTCTCTGCAGGATGTACAGCACATATATAGGGACAAGAACGGGCTAAGTGTGTATCACACCGCCCTGTGTGCCATCTTGTGGCTGTGATTGAGTGTCCCTGCAGCCTCCTACGCTGCCCTTCCCTGAGCTGCTCGGGTCAGTGCATCGTGACACTTCTTCGGACACGCTTTCAGGATAATAACTTGTGTCATCTGGTATTTTTTCGATGAAATTTCGGGCTCAAGCGAAGACTTCCTCTTTTTCGTTTTCAGAAGCAAAAAAAAAAAAGAAAGACAGTTGAGGAAGAGACTATTTCATTGCATTAGTTGCACAGCATATATCTGACTAATGGTCATACACACACACACTGCATGCCTTGGATTCCTCTGCTAATTAATGTGCCTGATACATGCTTGCGGGATGCATTTGCAATTGGTTCTTGATTAGTCTGCAGAAGACGATAATACGAATAGAATTTCCCTTCGTTATCTTGCGACTGGTACAAATGGTTGTATAGCAAATGTAATTTCCAAGCCATTTGCTTATCTCTGCCTTGCTTTCCCCCGCGCACAAAAAGCATTGCTTCTCATACTTGTGGAGCAACGAGAACATGAGATGAATGACAACTATCCCTTTGTTTCATCTTACAATAGCGGCAACGTTTTCCTCATCCTCGATTGTTTCTCTCGGAGCACTTCGGCAAGGATATTCTCAAGGAGTTGCGAGTGATGGACACGAGTAGGTGCCCTTTGCATCAGCTCAAAGAACAAAGCGCTGAAAAGGAGCAGTGAGTTCCCTGATTGACAAGCTACAGCAGAGCCCTCTGTGGGGCTGTTAATCTTCCCCTGCGAGTGCAGGAATTATCTTGCTGGACCTACTGCCCTTTCACGAAGAATAAGAAGTCAGGTTTGGGAATTGGACAGCACAAGGACGTGCTTCGTCGTGTTTAAGCTGCACAAGGGAGGAATTTTAGGTGAAACCTCATTCGTCTAAATAACAAAGTTTGGCTGAAGTTGCCTACAATTTCTCTCAATCTGGATTCAAAACAAACTTTAACAATGCAGGTAAGCAAAGGGAAAGGGATAATGGCTTCCTGGGGGAGATTGAGGTGGAAAGTAGAGGTCTTCAAGCAGACGAGAAACCCAAACTGAGAACCTGATTGAACTGCTGAACTAAACAGAAGCTGAACAGAGTCTGGAGTGGTTAAGAACAGGCACGCACACTCGTGTTCCACTATTATTCAGAATATCACAATACTTAGAATTTGATGTAAATATCATATTCCGTTTGGATTTTCTGAAATTTGAAGGAATGAAAGAGGGAGGCTGTGTTCACACGATCGAACACGTCAGCCACCGGTGGAAAACTTGAAAAAAACATGTTTTGACGGAAGGAAGCAAAATGGAACGATGGGCTCCTGCCATATACCATCTTTAAATATCTAGACGCGCTCAAAGACATGTTCGGGCCTCGACCCGTCAAACACAGCCGAGAATGCCGTTGACGTGGGATTCACTGGCCCCTAGTCGGAATATGTACGACTGCATGTAAACGGGGATATTAGTGGAATATTAATTTCCATTAGTCATATAAACAACTTAATTAATATTGTCTTTTTCAAAATAAGAGCAAAAAACGAAAAAGTTGTTGCATGTAAATGTGTGTAAACCATAAAACAGCCCTTAACAGACATTCTAATGTTATGTTATAAGCATAAAGTTGGCGCTAATTTTTTAGTTTCACGCAGGACACGAACAGCGGTTTCCGGGGTGACAGTCCTGTATTTGTTTGATCCTTCCAACCCCACTTTATAACCTTAATATTATACCAAGTAACTTTCACTGATGGTCAAACGGCTACACTTGTTCCGACTGAATGCAAAAACGTCCACACGACACGTCAATGTATCTGTGGTTTGCCGACATTGTTTACGAGACTAGGCTGCTCATGTCTGTAAAAACATCAAAATGTTGCCATTTAACTCGAGTCATTTGCTCTTGTAACGACTTGTTAACCATCACAAGAAGACAGTTTGCTGTTATTTTGATTTCATGATGACGTAAAATTGTTTGACAGCTTATCATGTTGATCACTTAATAATAATTTTCTTATCTCGAGTCAGCAACCTTGCTGTGAAAACAAAATGTCTTTCTTGTGCGCATAGTGACAGGATTAAAGTAAACAGCTGTGCCTACACATCTCCAGCACGGAGCTGAGTTTAAGATGCTATGAATGGAAACGTGTGGAAACTATGACATGATTAAATACCAGCCAAACTGATTGTGATCTAACAAAATAACTTTCAAGTTGCTGTACGGCAGGAGGTGTGTAGAGGACAGCGTTCCTGTCGGACAGCTGACTGAAAACAATCTTGTCAGTCGCTGAAAGCATCAAAGAAATGAACAAAATAAACATTATGGCAACAATTCCATTTCATTATTCACATTATGATCTGTTTGTGTTAAGCGGTTGCTGTTTCGGTATTTGTGCAACCAATCAGTCGTGACTGACGTACTCGTCCCTTTGACAGTCAACACTGGACCTGTGGTAGTGTTTGTGAAGAGCAGTTCATGTTATTATGCAGATTTAAATCTCTGTATTTCTGTAACTTAATATACAAATGATATTAAAATCATGTTTTTGTTGCTATTTTTATAAAGCTTATTTTGCGTGCCGTTATGAAAGCATCATCCTCAACCAGGAGGTAGAACTGTGAGGAAGCGATGACGAGCAATAAAAGCCAACAAGAAAACAATGAAACTATAAAATGTAATGAAAGTATTCTGAATAAAGAAAATGAATTCATCAGCTGTACTGTGTCCAGAATGAATATCCCATAAAAACAGAATAAAAAGGCTTTTCACTTGATTGCTGAGGGAAACCCAAGCTGAGCTCGCTGTGTTGCATTTAGGCTCTCACTGATTCCTGCTTCTGTCAGATGCAAACAGTAGGTCCTTTTCACGACATGTTACAGTAGGACAGTAGCAAAGGTGTGAAAAATAAAAATGAATGATGGCTGAATTCCATTACGCCGCCTCAGTTTCACGGTCCTGCTACTGTGCATGATGGCTCACTGTCACACTGACTACTTAAATAGAATGGAGCCAATGCTAATGTTGTTAGTGACGCCTGTGTTTCTCCTAGTAAGTCAAAATGTCTACTGTGAAATGTGGTTGAGAGATATGCTGATTTGTCACAACGAGTGTCTTCTGCCATCAATTATGTTCTGTTAAAATGTTAATGCCAGATATTAAATTATAAAACAACCCATAATCACTCCCTTCCTTATTTAATGGACAGTCAACAGTTCACTCAGTAATTAGCTGGAAATTGAGATTTCGGAGGCTTAAATCATCATTTTTATTGCTGTAGTCACACAACTAAATGTAATGATAGCATTTTTTTGTCAGTACAAGTGACCCCATTCACCTTACGCACATTCATTTTTTTCCATTGTTGATATATGAATATTCGTTAATGCAGTTTCCCCAGGCGGAAACCTCCGGTTTCTAAAGGTGAAGCTGATGCTGAAGTGTCTTAAAGCTGCATTCTCTCTAATGTCCACCAGGGGGCGCCTCCTCTGGTTGTATAGAAGTCTATGAGAAAATGACTCTACTTCTCTCTTGATTTATTACCTCAGTAAACATTGTAAACATGAGTTTATGGTCTCAATCTCTAGTTTCAAGTCTTCTTCAATACAGCATGATGTTCATTTAGTAAATTATGGCACATTTAGAGTCAAACAGACCATAAAGCAGGGGATGCTTCAGGGTGGGGCTACACCGTGATTGACAGGTCGCTACCACGGTGTTCTCCAATCTGGGAGTCGTCTGTGTTTTCGTCCGATAACTTTAACCCTTTCACAGTATGTTTTCATGTCTTCTTGTTGTGAAAAAACAACAGACGGCGACGGCCAAAATGTATGTCCACAAACCAATGGGTGATGACACGGTGTCTACGTCCACTTCTTCCATACAGTCTATGAGTTTTACTGTCAATAAAGTGATGCACATGCTACCATTGCCATTGCGAGAGCTGGTTCTGTTATTTATCTAGTTCTTCCTGGCCAATAACGTTAGTTGTTACTGAAGTGTGTTGTCGCTGCTGCATTGTTATTCCAGTCACTCCTGTGTCCATGCTTTTGTCTGACTTTCTCAATCTCTCACTTCCACTTGAGAGCACGCTGTTGGTTAATTGGATTTTTTTTTTCCTTGGCCAGCAAGAGGAGACATGTCGGATTGTGACAGGACCAGGGCTCACACACACACACACACACACACACACACACACACACACACACACACACACACACACACACTTTTTGCCTCAGTATATGCTAATTATAGTTGCTGTCCACACTGTACTTGAAATTACTATCATTATGGAGATGGGATTGATGTGAATGTGTGAGAAAAGGCAGGTTAGAGAGCCAGAAACATTAACACCATTGAGTGCGTTTACAGGGACACTGATAAGCCGTTTAGGAGGCTTATCCCGTTGATGATCAGATCAGGGCTGTGGTAGTTACATGAGGACGGAGGAATCATCTTATTCATATTCTCCGTATGCATGATAAATACGACCAACTATAGTCTTTTGGCTGAAGCCACGCAGACAGTCGGCAGCTAGCAATAACCGTTGAAGGTGTAGAAATCTGGCCTTGATATATCCCGGTTTCTTACGGAGTAATCTGCAGAATAAGGGAATACATGGAAGAGCGTTACGCTATTAGGATACAAACGAAAGCTCACTGTGTTCTATAAGAATTATGGGAAAAAAAAGACAAAATCAGATGGTGTTCACTAAAAATGGGGATTACAATTTCAGAATACATTTTAAAAAACAGAACGATATACGCCATATGCACATATTACAACACAAGTCTCACATTATCTAACATTAATGAAAAAATGCTTTCACTGGGTGCACATTTCTCCATTATTTAGTCCAAAGCAGAAAGGGGTGCCCTGTTATGACAAAAAAGTGTGATTAGCATAATGAACAAAGTTTTTAGCCTGATTTAAATGAGCATTATGTTCAATTTTTTGCAGCCAAACACACAGGCGGAATATGTTTCATTTGATTTCTGTATACAAATCCGTATATATTATTCCAAGTATGCCTCGACACGTTTCTGCTGCCGGTCGGTTGTCTTCTTGCTGCGGCAGGTAAACAACGGCAGAGGAAGAATACTTCTTCTTCTCAAACTTCTATTTTTCGTGCCACTCACCCACAGGCACTTCCTGTTGGAGAAACAAAGGGTTGCAAAGGGTCAATTGATTTTCGCCTTAAATCATGATTATTGATTTAAACTTGTTTCTTGAGTTTAGGCTGATTTTAAGCTGCCAGCTTCACACCCGGCCAGGGACTGAGGATGAAAACTAGCCTCCTGGCTAATTGTGCCATATTTACATCAATGTTTATTAATATTAATATGAACTGTCCCTGAGCAAATCAACTGAATAAATAACAATAAAATAAAACTGTTCATTTACAGTTGAGCTGACTTGTTTCGCTCTTTTACTTTTACTCTATGTGAATGTTTAGACAGTTACTTTGTTGGGTTTCTCATTGGGACTTCATGGTAATTTATACAGGTGATACTCCCTCTTGCAGGTACTTTGACAGCTCGTATATTCTCTTTTTGGTATCTCATCTTTTGCACCTACGCACGCATTATAATGAGGGCAGACGACTCTCATATTTTAGAATAAAACAACTAACACTAACAACTCCAATAAGATGCAGCAGCTGCATTAGTCTGTTTTCACAGTGAGCCGGAACACCCCCCCCCTCCCCAAAAAAAAACAACAGCGGAAGAAGCAATGAGCTGCATTTGGATTGACAGCTCGATGGATCAGCCAACAGGCGGCCAAATGTGGGAGTAGTGGTGGGTTCATGGTGGCCTCGCAGTGCTCTGTGTATTTCTATCCTCCACAGGAAGCATCTCATCAGCGGATGCATGCGGGCAGACTCTGCTGAGAAGTACTAGTCCCCACCCTGTCACGGCTCGACTACCGCCATCAGTATGTAGAGGGTTTCTTTCCTCATTCCTCCTGAAAAGCTGAAATATGCTCGTGCTGTTTTCTTTTTTTGCCTCTGTGTGTCCCATTTAGAAGCTTCAATTAGCAAGTTGTACTTGCTGTTGCATGTTTTTAATGTATTCTGATTTGTTTCAAAAGTCTGCCTCTGTCTCAGCTCAGTGTCTGCAGGTGTGTTTAGATGTACAATGAGTACCTGAAATAATTGTTGGACAGCAGTCTCTTGCGATGCCATGCCGTTGTACCGACTGCCCATTAATCCAAAACCCCGGAAAAAGTCCCACTGGACTGAAAGGCCATCTGTCCTACAGCCCGATAGCCAGAAAACAAACTCCCATGTTGTTTCCGAAGGCCCATCGCTCCGAAAATACTAACTAGAATGACATCATCCTACTTTACTGGTCGCAATTTATTTTTGCTCGTACCATGACAAAGGCTTGAACCGCCATACTCTGCCCCTGGGTGAGGAAAGTACCATGATGCTGTTCTGCACACAACTAGCCATGGTGCTTCTGTTTGTTGCACGGAGAGTGTGTTTATTTAATTTTGGATAAATTGGCCTTTAGAAAAATTGACTCTTCTTTTAGAGATAACCTTCTGTTGGATAAAGAATTTCTATTTTTCTATTTACTATTTTCGTGGTAGTGGAATGTTGAAATAATGGGCCATCTGAACAATGGACGAGTGTTTTCAGGATAAGGCCGGTACGTTCAGTCTCTTATCCTGTTAGGGCGACTGTGGCTCAGTGGTGGAGCGGGTCGTCCTTCAATCAGAGGATTTGTGGTTTGATCCCTGCTCTGCTGGTCCATGTGTCCCTGGGCAAGAGACTTAACCCCGAATGGTTGAACAGTTCTGATGTTTTGGCATCTTGCATGGTAGCCCCTGCCATCAGTGTATGAATGACATGTAGTGCACTGGTGACATTGGACATTCTGGTTCTTTTGCAGTGTCGGAATAACGGGCCGTCGGATCAATTCATGAGGTGAAAATACAGCATGTCATTATGCACATCGTTACAATGAATCCTCTTACGTTTTAGTTCCAGTCAAGTAGCTCTCACACAGGAAGTTAAAAGGATGCTCAAAAGGAGCGTCTCATACACGGCAGCTCATTAACTCAAAAAATTTGGTGCAAAGAAACTTTGTCTGTGACTTTTCTTAATGCTAAAAACAGTTCCTGTGCTCCCAGGAGGTTGCGTAGGTGGCCCTGAAGTGAAAACACAAAAGTAGCGAAACTAATGAATAAGCAGTGAAGGTGATTCCAGCCACTTCATCTCATTTCTCTTGTTTGTTAGACGTGTGTGTGTGTGTGTGTGTGTGTGTGTGTGTGTGTGTGCCCACACATGTGTGTGAGCGTCTCAGGCACAAAAGGAGAAATTCAAACACATGGAGGGCAACAGTTGGTGAATGGGATACATGTGAATCCATCTGCGGGGATTTTAAATGAGTACCAGCTGTGACTGAGGCTGTTACCAGTGTGGAGTCATTACATTACTTCTATCAAAGTGGTTCACTTATCACAACTTGTGACCGGTGCTGTATATTTTCTGCCCAATTTAGCGAGATTGAATTGGGCAATTATTCACAGTAACCTCTATGTGCACAGATGGAGCCGTCTCACACAGCGTCGACGGTCTGCGCGGCTCTTCTTTGCAAAGATGAATGTTGAAAGGGCTGTATTACAAGCATGACCGGTTTGATATGTGGGCCTGACTGTCGGGCCACACTAATTGGCCACTCGCTAAACCCCAGCAAAAGATTAAAGTTCAAGTTTACTTTAGTTTAAAAAGTGGGCAAGTGTGAAAACCAGACAGACAGCGAGCTCGGGCTAACTAGAATCACCAAACTGTGGAACAGACATGCAGTGCTGGGTGAAGACGGGGCCGGTATGTATACTGATGGACTAATCAAGTAAATGGGGAGCAGCTGAGTAAGTAAGTGGAGAGGGAGTGACTGGATCTGCAGCGTGTTGCTGATTTAATGTTCAGAATCTGGCACAAGTTTGTGACAAAATGACATTAAATGTGTTCTTCTTCAGCCACCGGCTCCCTTTAGTTCCAGCTGGTTCAGCGGCGGTTTGCTGTGCGCTTCGGTCTTCACTCTTTATTTCCATTTCCATGGTGCTACATTATCACATTGTTACGCATGTAGCATCAAATATACAAATATATGTTTACTCCCGACACTTTCACAGGCGCCTTATATGCGTTCATTCATTCACACATGTCAGCTAGGTACATTACAAAGTGAGCTGGAAATGGCTTCAGCTCACATACAGAGTTCATGTTAATGAGCTACCTACTGCTACTCCAGGACACGTTATTTCAGAATGTATGTATGTACTTGTCATCTTTTGATATAAGAAACAGATAACACCATAATATTAAATCTAACGCAAGAAGTCAGAATGTTGGGGGGGAATTGTAGCACTGACAAAATAAGTTATATTAACCCGCTGTATCACAAATAAAAGCACCTCAAATATAATACATATAAATATGTAATATTCACACTTTATGTCAATATCTAATATTGTTTGAATACATATAAAAACCTACATTATTTTCTAAAATGAAGTGTTTATTGATGAGTTGCTACACAAGATGAAACACAATTTGAATACACTCCTTTTGAATGTCATTTTACGTTTCAATTAAGTGAAATATGTTCATTTCCTAAAAGAAAACACAGACAAACAGGTGCTGACATTGGGAGATGTGGATTGTAACACTGTGTTACAATTGCCCTCCATCTTGCAGCCGTGACAAAATGTTGAATGCTAGCAAGCAACACCTGTATTCCCATTGGTTCATTTGTAACCAATTACCGTGAGATAAAATGAATGCAAGTTTAAATTCTCAGTCATCTAAACTTTGGACAGCAGAGCAAAAAAGTGACTTTCATACCTCAAAATTAGAGAATTGGAGAAATTAAAACTTTTCCCAAGGTGAAATGATGCATCTCCTTTTCCACAGGCAGAGAGAGAAGCCTACTGAGCGTGTGCAGAGTAAGTGTCATCACTCTGTCTTGTTTCTGATTGGAGGAATTGAACGTGTTGAAATAACTCAGTCAGACTGCAGTTTGGGAAATAGTCACGAAATGCAATCTATCGGTTTTTGTGTACAGGGACAAAAACTGTCTACGCTACAAAACAAAAGTGAGGTTTGGGCTTAATTATGTTTAGGAAAAACATAATTGTTATTAATTAAAACAACTAGGCGGTGGTAGGTTTGGGCAACAAAACCACATAGCCTTTAACTAGCGTGTCCATCGCTAAAAAGGATCCTCTTTGACTTTCTATTGGCATCGTTTTCATGTTGAGGGACATTCATGTCCTTGTTAACAAAACCACTCGATTTCATTCTGACACTATTTCAGCCATGATACTGGGCTATAAGACTGGAGATATTAAGTGGTGAAGCTGTGATTGTTGTTTTTATTTTAAACTCCATAGGTGTCGAGCTAGAGTGCAAAGCTTGACAGGCACAGCAACACTAGGATGCATAGTTACTGCACAGTATGTATGTATATCCACACTTAAACCTCATGGTTAGTGAAAGATGAGGGTTACATGATAATACCGTCAACAGTGATGCCTTTGTGATTGGATGTTAACCTGCAGCGGCGGGGTTGAACTCGACTTTCACACCCGACTGGATGTTGCCACATTAAATATAATTGCTGACGCAGAATAGCTGCATACAGAAGTAACTGTAGGGCACGGGGTTGTTCTGTACCCAGAGCAGAGACATATGGAGAGAAACTGTTAGCTGAAGATAGAGCCACCACCAGCAGCACAGCACGAGGGGCAGAAACAAAAGGCCACGCGGCAAATCTCTCACACCTATGTCCACCAGCGTGTTGTCAGAAAGCTCTGACAAAGGTAAAGTTAACTATATTATGCATGTTACATACTGTATATGTTGTGCATGGGCTACAGTTTGTCCCCATGACTTAAGAATATCAGCGGCTGGAGACCGGCTCGGGTTGTGAAGATGTTGTCTTTGACTGCTCTGCCGTGAGATTTGAAGGCTCAACTTGTCTTGAGGGCTCGGAGCTGAGCATCAAGACATTGGATTGATAAATATCGGGAAAAAAATTCTGTGATGTGCATAGTTTTGCATTTTGCAGCTCTGACAAACTGTTATGAATAATTAGTGATGTGGTAGGAATGCACATGCAAAGTTTGCATAGTTAAATTAATTTCAGAGTTTTGTCATGTGGGACGCTGCAGCGCACTTAATCCAACGAACCAAAATCACATCAGATAACGCTGCTGTTCTATTCTACAGAGACGTATTTTGTCATTTAATTTGGAGTACTAAAGTTTAGCTGACAAAACGATCTCAACTCAAGGTCCACTTACTCGCTTGTTCCGGAGCTTTCGAGTATCCACATCAGCAGATTGCACATCAGTTTGCTCAGTTGCCAAAGATGTCGAAAACCACCAGAATCCCCAGTTCGTTGTGTAAATTCCCTGCAGTCTCTCTCTTCTTTTCTCTCATGTTTGTACATCTACAAAACAGATTCGTGATGATTTAGTTGAACATTTGAATCTTTATCCAAATGACGGCGAAACTCACGTGGTGGTGAGGCAATGATTTGCCGAGAAAATGAAAACAAAAAGCAATGCAGCGGTGGGCCAGTAAGTTAGTCTTCATCTGTTGAGGAGAAAATCTATTTCCGCCAAGAAGTGCTGCATGCAGCGCTGTCGAGAGCTGTGATGTTGCTGCCAGCAGCCAAGTGTGAGGCTGATTGCATGATCGCTTTTTGAGATATGTGAAGGGCAGTCATCCATACATACACGGACAGACAGACAGAGAAGCCTTACTTTATATAGTTAGAAAATGTAAGTGTGTCATGGTCACTCAGACTTCATTTTTGGCATTTGAACTATATTACGATGGCCAGCTAAGGAAACATTGTAATGAAAATGAAAAATCCCCAAAATGACAATTTATTTGGTCCAGAGATGGTCTGTTGTGACAGTTGCTCAACATTTGTACGAGGAATAACAAAAAAAAAAAAAGTTTGAACATAATTCAAAATGGTGTAAAAATCTACACGGAAATGGGCGTGGCTTAAATTGGAAAGACTCGTCTGGACCCAGAAAATCAATGAAAAGAAAGGAAGCAATATTTTAAGGGTCAAACTAATGTCTTATTCAGCATTCGGTTGTAGCTCCGCCTTCTTGTGTCACTTCTGGTTGCAAAAATGCCAAGATGGCGGAGGCCAAAATATCGAGATTTCAGAACCATTGTCAGCTGTCCAGATCATGTTTCTTCCAGCTAAGAAATATCAGCAAACTGAGATCTGTGGTCTCAACAACTAGAACTAGAGATGATCATACACGCCTTCATCTCTTCATGCATTGACTACTGCAACACACTTTTCTCATCACTCGGTGTATCTGCTCTTAACCGTTTGCAGGTAATTCAAAATGCTGCCGCCAGATTACTCACCAGGACAAATCGACGCTCTCACATCCCCCCCGTACTCCGATCTCTCCACTGGCTCCCTGTAGCATTTAGGATCCATTTCAAAATCCTCACCCTCACTCACAGAGCACGACACGGCCAGGCTCCTACATATGTGACTGATCTACTTCACCCTTATTCACCCGCCCGCCCTCTCAGGTCAAACATGTTAAATTATCTGTCCGTCCAACGCACTCGCCTTAAGACGCGTGGTGACCGAGCTGTTGAGACAGTAGCACCAAGGCTGTGGAATGCTCTGCCTGCACCCCTACGCTTCTCAGATTCTGTGAATTCATTTCAGAATCAGCTCAAGACACACCTGTTTAGACGGGCGCACAGAGACGTCTCATCCATGTTGGTATAAAATGTGCACAAAGGAAGCAGCTTTGTGTCTAGTGTTGAAGGATCCTTGAAGGATAGAAGTGAACACACTTCAATTAGTAAATACGCCAGAATGGCACCAGATGATTGAACCTTTCAGTGCACCAATATTATAACACAGCACACCCAACGTAATGCAAAGTGATTGATCGTTCTAGCTGTGCTCATGTCTATGAACAGGAAAACATCTGCAGTCATTTAAAACATAATGCTGAACAAAAGAGAAAGGAAACAGGTACAGGAGAAGTAGGTCGACATCGAGAGAAAAGAAAGAAGCCATTAAATGCAAAAGAAGTGTGAAAATGTATTCGCTTTTGTTTGTGAGCACAACTCAACGGCACCAGCAGGCCTGCAAAACACAACAAAGTGACACCATATACCAATTAGTTTTCTTTGAAAATACCTGTTCACGCAGTTCTGAATTGATAAGGAGTACAACATTAACACATATACATAAGCTACAAACTGGTTCTGTCATGCGCTTTTCAAAGTCCCTCTGTGCGTTACACTCCTGACATTCTGTTAGCAGAGGATACAGTAAGTATGTGTAAACCATTGTTTGTGAAAGCTGATTTTACTGTCAGGTTGAGCTTGTGTTTCTGTACCTCTACATGTAAAATTACATTTCCTGACATCAGATCCAAGTATAACAGCCTTTCTTCATTATTATTATCATGTCATTCTGCAGGAAAACAGTGGAGAGGGAGTCACTGCCCCAAGCAAGGCAGTTTAAGTATCTCTGGATCTTGTTAACGAGTGAGTGTGAAATGGAGCGAGTGGAGTGTCAGCAGTGATAGCTTTTGATTTACCAGTCCATATACTTTCCAACCCTCACCTATGGTCATGAGCTTTGGGTAGTGGTCGAAAGAATGAGATTGCGCATACAAGTGGCCGAAATGATCTTCCTCTGTCGGGCATAGGCTGTATATAAAAAGTGGGCGTAGTCATCGTGATGTCACCCATCGGTGCCGTTTGGAAGCCTTGAGTTTCGGCTATTTCGCTGTTCCCATCTTGGATTACGGCCATCACCATGTTATTTTTTTTTGTAGCCAATGAAAGGAAGTAACCATATTTCGAATGCGGAGGAGTGACATAGAGATGGTGTATACTTCTCTGGTAGCGGCAGCGACCTGTCAATCACAGTAAGCCCCACCCTAAAGCATCTCCTGCTTTATGGTCTGTGTGACTCTAAATGGACCATAATGTACTAAATGAACATCATGCTGTATTGAAGAAGACTTGAAACTAGAGATTGAGACCATAAACTCATGTTTACAATGTTTACTGAGGTAATAAATCAAGAGAGAAGTAGAGTCATTTTCTCATAGACTTCTATACAACCAGAGGAGTCGCCCCCTGCTGGTCAGTAAAGAGAATGCATGTTGTAGGGTGTCTGGGCTCAGCCTTAGAGATAGGGTGAGCAGCTCAGACATCTGGAGGGAACTCGGAGCAGAGACGCTGCTCCTTTGCGTCAAAAAAAAGGTGTGGTGGAAACCTGAAAATAAGATTGATATCTAAATTGTCTTTCAAGAGTTTATTATAGCATTTGCACATGGGCTCAGATTATATAGAGATCAATCGTCTCCACAGAACAAGAGTGCAGCACTAAAGTTACATCTGGCTTTTATACCTTGACTCTAAAGGATGTTGGTGTCATCTGCTTAAAAGTAGACTGTTAGGAAAGTAAAGAAAAAGGTCTGCGAAAGGTTAAAGGTTATTTCGCAGGGTCCAGTGGAGGTGGTTCAACATCTGATCAGGATCCCCCTGGACGCCTCCCTTTAGAGGTTTTCCAGACGAGTCCAACTGGTAAGAGGCCGCTCGGTAGACCCAGAACACGCTGGAGGGATTATATATCTTGTCTGGCCTGGGAACGCCGCGGGGTTCCCCAGGAAGAGCTGGAAAGGGATCTTGGGGAGAGGGACATCTGGGATACGTTGCTAAACTCTGCGGCTTCCACTAGCAGGCTGAGGATAAGCAGAAGATAATGGATGGATCATTATTTCATTGATCTTTGTATGCAGCAACTGTCCACCGAAGTTTATTTTATGGATATGCGAGGCAAGGCAATATTCATCAAAATGAGTACAGGATATGATTGGATCAACTGAAAATAGTTCATTAGTTTTATAATATTCAATACCGTTTCCCATGTAATTGCCAAATTAGCATAAGCATGGTGTACTTCACATCAACTGCCATGATTCATGACCATTCTGTGCAACTGCAACTCAATTATACTCCAAGCCATCAAAAGTAATTTCACTTTTAACATTATAATTTTAAATGCCCTCAAGTCAGCGGTTGTGGAGTCTGACTGTTTTGCACTGAAAGCCCTTTTCAACATGATTTCGGTCACTTACTTAGGATAATTGTCTATCAGTATATCTGTTTTGATGAAATTTGAAATTTCTGAATTTCTTGACAACGGCACAATGAGAAAGTTTAGACTTCAAAAGGAGTAACTGTTGCCAATTTACAACCTTTGTATCAAGATGTATTCATTATTTCCCAACCCTTTTGCAGCTATATTTAGAAAAATGAAACAAGCGATACATATTTTCACCTGCCAGCGGGGCACAACATGGGAGCTTCATGCAATCCCTCTCCAGATCCCAGGAAGGATGTAAATCCCTCACCGGCTTCCCACCGGCAAACAATGTTGTACTTGGACTGAAATGACTGCTGGGCTGCCACAGGGAGAAAGACACAGACGTAAACGCCTTTAAACACCGTACATTCGGAGCATTAATAGAGCTCAAACTACTATTTGCATGGTCCCGGAAGCGTAGCACCCATCCTTCGGTTCCCCCTTCAGGTAAACACTGTTAGCACGTTTGCCCTAGTTAGCACCGTTAGCACTGTTAGCACTGTTAGCTACCAGCCATTAAGAGGCAATCAAAATGCTCCAGATTTTGGGTCTTGCACCTTGAAATGATCTTAATTACAACACATGAACCTGTTTAAAGCTGTTGAAGTCAAGCCATTTCACAACAGAGAATTAATCAATATATTCACTTTTATTATTAAATTATACATCTATACAATAGATCCTTAATAAAACTGCAGCTATACAAATCATTAAGAAGTAACCACGTGATATAACCCATTGCAATATAACCAAGACACTCTGAGAGGTATGTATTCATTCACTGATAACTGGAGATCACATGTTGAGACATACTTGAATAACAAGGACATGCACAGATGGGGCCCAGATGATCCTTTGACCATGCCACTACCTCGCGTCACTTTCAGTGACGTGAGCTTTAGCCAGACAGAGGCGGAGCTTCAGAGAGGACGATAATGTTCATCCGTCAGTCCATCGTTGCATTGGTCCAAAAATCGGAAAACCAGACTGAAATATCTTCACAATTGTTGGATCGCTTGCCTTCAATTTTTGTACAGATATATATGATCCCAAGTGGTTGAATTGTAATGACTTCATTCATTCATGACAGGATACCCAACGAAAAAATACAATTCCCGTCAGCCTCAGATTCAGCTGTTCTTTGGGCTTAACCCTTATTTTTAGCATGTTCAGCTCAAACTACTACTGACACCGACAAGGACAGCTAACCTGCGTTGGAGCAGCTGAAGCCAGTGGACAATGAGCTAAATCTGTTGAGCTGAGCCCAACAAGCTGATTTACAAATCTAGGTAACATCGCTTTCCCTCTCGCACCACCTGCAGGTCAAACTTAGTGTTTCTAGCCTCACAAGTGGTAAAGATCTAAAAAAGAAACAAAAAGGAACGTCTCCACTCTTCATCCATGCTTTTTGTTCTCTGATGTTTAATGTGCATTACAGGACCACTAGGAAGGCTCTAGACGTTTTGCCTCGTTTGTGTGTTTATGGATTTCTTTTTTTTTCTTTCTCAGGATCAACCAGTGTAAGATGTATATAAAAAGTAGTCAGCTAGAAGTATATAGAAAACATCACTTATCCCTGTAATCCAGATAATAAAGAAACATATTATGTGGCCTTTTTTTCTTGGTTGCAAAAAGCTCTAAGCACTGCTGGCCAGCGCTGCAAAATAACAGACACACTAAACTTTTGCATCAGTTTGGCGTACAGTTTCAGTTTGGCCCGTCATATCGCCGAGCTGGGGGCTGAGATACAAGCATTGCAACTTCAAACAGCGGTACAAACTCACTCAAGTACTGTGACAAAGTGTCGTAGAGCAGGTCGCAACCCTGGAGATAAGTGTAGCTGTGCGAGCTGTTTTCATACTACTGCAAACTTGACTCGCACGGCTGGTTTAACCAGTCTCCCATAAGTACTTGCCGAGGTCAACGCTTCCTGTACGTACCACACTGCTGCCCGTTTGTCAAAGAACACCAAAGATACCGCTTGAGAGCTTCACGCTTTGCCAGATTTAATACCAGTACCAGTAGATGCAGGTTTTGTTCCTGTAGATGTTATTACTGGCTGCCTGCAAAGTTTGGCGAGATTCCTGACTGTTCGGTCGATGTTTACAACCCTTACTGCTTATGTGACTGCTTTGTATATATGTAAATGTGATCATCCTCTCCATTAGTTATCCCATTTCTGCTACCTTCGTGATTCAATGTACATAATTGCCTTTGAAATCGTACATACTTTAAAAGGTGCAACGTGTAAGATCTGGCCAAAATTTAGCTTTGACTTGCATCCTTGCCTCGTCCCTCGTCCCCCAGTTAGCGACCTCCAGATAGCAGTTAGCTTAAATGTAGCAGCAGTGCACTGATCCCAGGGATCTGCCCCAACTCTCCCCCTGATCAGGGGCCTTTCTGTTGACGTGTTACACAGATTAGACCCCGAGCCAGCCTGATGTGACTCCCCGTACTGGGGTTTTGTGGCGGCTAAATGCTAGTTGCTACAGCTAACCGCTTGTTTTCTCATTCGTTTTTCATTTTAATACACAAAGCATCAAAGTGTACACGGGCCGCACAGTGAAGATTATAAGATAGCAGTGTTACTTTAAGATGCAGGTACTTTTGCCGTGCTGTTTGTCAGAAGTTGGCTTTATTTTAATATATGATGACTGCACATTTAGATTGTATGAACCCAGCAGTGAAGGTGAAATGCTTCCCTCTATTTTATTGGAGCAGGTGGCCGGATCTCACACATTGCACCTTTAAGATAATAATTTAAGAATTTGCACAATTAAATAAAATTCAAAAGTTTTCCGCTAGAAATCCCGACAAAATGCACGCGGTCTGAGTGGTGTGCAGTGCTTACTTTTGGGACAAGACTTGAAAACCTGAAACACTTGAAAGTGTTGAGTTACGGATCTGGTTCGCATCCAGTTGACAGACGATTAGAGGATTTCGGTTTGTCAATTTCTCTGCTACTTCAAACAGGCGGTGAAAGGAACATCACTGATGGTCAGCTGGCCGACGTTGTGCATGAGAGGGGAACTCAAATCTCCTTTTTTATTCTATGCAGAATGGGGTTTTTGCAGAACTGAATGACAATAAGCTCCTCTCTATGTAAATGCGATTGCTTTTGTGCAAATCACATGAATAACTTCTAAAATGTTCAAATAAAAACTTGTATGCAAATTAGGCACTCATACAGTATAGGCAGTGTTGTCCCCCTTTTCTTCTTCTAGAACATTCACCACCACTGGAAAAAAACAAAGACAGCAGCGAGTGCACGCATATCTTACAGGCCTGGCCTACATCTCCTGACTCGCAAGGTACAGTTTAGTGAGTCCCGCTGCGATGCGGACGTATCCCGCAGTTGAGGGGTTTCAAACTAAATATTTTAAGTTGTGCGCATTCAGGATGGACAGCAGCTTTCGCTCACTGCACCTCGCGGTGACCCCTCTTCGTCCACCCCCTCTCCAGGACATTCACCTTTTGCTTTACACATTTTTGCGACGACACAGCAGCTTGATTCTGACAGTTTCACCAACATCAAATACACTAACAGCTGTAAAGACTCAGCCACTCGCTTGAACCGGAGCGTTACGAGAGTGGACTACAGGCTGCAGGCTTTTTTTTTTTTTTTTGCAGTGTTCCTGGGAGACATTTCCAGGTCACGTGGATGTTTTCTCGTAAAAAAAAATAATAATAAAAAAAAAAAAAATTCCTGCAGCAGCGCGTCCACCTGTTAGTCCTTTATACGAGAGAGGTAAGTTCGTGGCTGTTCGGTCCACAGAGTGCAGGACGCAGTCAGATGTAGTACTCCTTCACGTTCTCCCTGACTGAGTTGTGGAGGTGCAGCTCTGTCCTGTAGTCCGTGTACATGCTGGGTCTGTTCTCCTCTTTGATGCTGCCGCTCCTCTGGGCCCGCCGCTGCTGATAGAGGAGGCGGCTTACCACAGCCAGAGCGCACACGGCGATGAAGACCACCGCTGTGACCACACCTGAGAACACAGCAGGACAGACGCATTAGGGGGACACCAGGGGACAACGCTGCTCTGTCCACATTACGCTTCTTGTGATCCGCATCTAAAGCGGTCACTGTCCATTTGCTTTGACTCGGTTGTTGTGGAGGTTAAAGCATTTTTTACAGTTGCCAAGACACAAAAATGGGTCCTTGTGGCACAATTTATTATAACCACTAGCTCATGCAAGAACATTTACCAATTCTTATCCTAACTTTCTCTTACTTTGTTTCCATACGGTGGCCTCGAGTGGTCAGATTTAGCAAACGCTCCGAACTTCAGGTAACTAAATGTAAACGATCAGCGTGAACATGATGAACGCCACCTGTGCGTGAATGAACGTGCGTTCATAAGAATAGTAAACTGGCAGAATTAACACCCCAATAATACCATATAAGACTATAAGACCTATAAGACAATATATACGACGCGTGTCCTATATTGAAGTCCTGCTTTCGGACATAAAGGAAAGTCTATAATTCCTAACAGCAGAACTAAAGGTGCTGCTGAATTCGAGGAATGGAGGAAGAAATAGCGATTGCTGTTAACGTGGTGTCACCTGAGGGTTGTAGCCTACCGTCGCTGAAATAAAGAAGAAGAAAATATGATAAAACCCCATCCTATGTCTGTATCTCGTCACAATATCACAACACTGATTGAGAAGTTCTTAAAGCAGCATCCCCCAACAAGCTGAATTCAAAGTTATTTACTGTGTTGCAGGCTCTTAGGCTCCTGTAATAACATTCTGTGTAAACACCAGTTCATTCGTTATCCACCAACTCCCCCTGAACGCATTCATCCCTTCATCCTACATCTAACCGTGTTGTTAGATCTAAAGTGTATTTCAGCAACATGTTCAACTATTCCTTTCAATGATGTCATTGCTCTCGTACTGATCCTGCAGGTCAGCTCGGGGCATTTCTCAACCACAAAGTGAAAGGAGACGAACAAATACAAAGCAATGTTTCCCTGTTTAGAAATCCTTAAACATCATCATCATCATCATCTTCTCCATCATCGATGTCAATTCAATTTCAAACAGAGCTGCGTGACTGGCAGTGATGACAATGAGCCCGATCTAAAGCTGAGTTATCAAGAGACCAGGAAAACAAAAAGAAGAACGAAGATGCAAATAGAGGGAATGACAAATAACAAACAGTTGGGACTCATTTTCAATTAAGCAAAGCAAAATAAACCAGCAGAGAAGTGAGAGAACAGACCTGCTATCACAGCCAAATCCTTCTGGGTGCTGCTGCCGTGCTGCTCCTTGTCTTTGTTTGCTGTTACAGTTTGATCTGGAGGAGCAGAAACAGACACATGAACAGACATTAATGTCCCGTCATACAGGAGGCGAATGTCTGCCAGTGAGATCTCTGGTTGTCTGGCTGACACTCCACTGCCAAGCTCCAGAATAACACTGAATTATGTTACATAATAATCAAATGAAAGGTGCTTTTCAAACTGGCCCCTGTTTCCCCATGTTTCTGCGTCTAAGTGTTTGAGGGGGAACGCTGCAGACGGCAGCTGCTAAACGAGCTGTAATGTAATCTCTGGGGGGCAACTCCTCACCGTCAACGTACGACCACTGAAGGTGTTTGTTTCTGCCACTGACTGGCTCAGATTGTTATTATAACTGTAAGTGTCTGACGACGTTATGGGAAGAACCCCACAGAGGAATAAAACATTTGTCTTTACCTTTGGTTTTCTGTTTGTTACGCAGCCGTGGAATGGTGAGAGGAGTGTCTGTGTTCGTTGGAGTACAGAAAGTGTAGCTTTGTGTCATGGCTGAATATTTTGATGATTTCAACATATGTGGATGCGACTCAAGATTTCACAACGAGGCTTTTCCAAGACGAGACACAAAATAACAAACAGACGGGATCGAGAGAAAGGTAAAGAAAAAGGTTTTATTTCTCTTTAGGGCCCTTTCCATGATGTTGTCAAGACACTTAGAATAACAGTCTGAGCCAGTCAGCGGCAGAAACAAACACCGTAAATTGACGGTGGAGGGCTTACAACAACACTACAGTCGAGTACAGACACCACGGTTGACTCTACGATGGTCTTGAGACCTGCATGGATGTAATTCTTAAAGCATACAAAATAAATAATCAGACAAATAACTGGATGAATGAGACATCGGAGAGAGACACTCAGCTGATGTCTTGGTCGTGCTTTGGCAGCTGTGTGCAGCAGCAGCAGCTCCATTCACTACACGTCCTGGATAATATATACATCATAGATGGTTGAAGCACAAAAATTAAAAGTCTGATTAAACGCTCTCTCCTCTTTGGCAACAATGAGCACTTTTAGTGGACATTGACGGTGAGGAGTTGCCCCGAGCCCGTTTAGCGGCTGCTGTCCCTCAATACTGGACCCGTTTCAACAATAGCTGTCCTCATTAGTCACTTAGGCACAAAGGAAAATGAAAAATACCACAGTTATGCATTTCACTTCTGTCCTTAAACGTTTGCATTCCCCTATGTCTCTCTGGTTGGTTAAGTAACTTGCAAATCTGAGCAACATGGCAGTCGGTAGGAGGGGGTTTTGATGAAGAAGGGTTGGCCGACCTGTGTCAAAGCGTCACACTGAAGGCATCGTGGTGGCGAATAAGGCCTGAAGCGCGGCGCTGTTTCATGTTATAGCTCCAGGAGATGAGCCCTTCCACGTAGCTGCCTAAAGCACATTCTTTCATTACGCTCTGAATGAGAAAATCTCATCTGTGCATCCGCCAGCTCAATCTGGTGCCTCGAACAGACGGGACAATTAGGACGGCAACTGAACTGTGTTCATGTTTTACGGTATATATATTTATTTATATGATGTGGCAGTGTGGTCAGATGTAAGCAAAGCCCAGAGCCTGTCCATCCTGTCGGCGTCGCTGCTAACTACGTTTTTATGTCAAAACGTCTGTTGCTGTTTGCTGCACACCAAAAAAACAAAGATTTGAGGACTAAGAAGACATTTGTGTCGCTGGTAAGACAGCTCCTTTGGTAAATGCATGTGTTCTGCCAGACAGACGACCGAAAAACACAGCTGGAATGTGTCTGGTTTTAAAGAGACTGTCATTCAATTCACAAGTTACAAGTTACTTTTAAAAAGTGTGACAGCTCAACAGGAAGCAGATTAGACTGCTAGTTCTGCTCCCAGTTGATTTGTTCATTCTCAGAAAGCCTGGGGCGTGCGACACAAAGACCAGTTAGTGGGTTAGCAGCCATTTTGTTGAGGCTTCTGGTTTACAAAACCAGGTCACTTATAACCAGGATTGATCATCATGGTACCGCATGCTGTTTTAAGCTACAACCTGCTCAAAAGAGGTCCACCTTTTCCAAAGTGATGAGATAGTTTCACAGCAGAGCAGAGAGAAGTGGCAAGACAGAGACAAATAGCGAAACAGCAACAAAACAACGAGGGCATGAAATCTAGGTAGAGGGGGCGCCCCATGTGCTCAGGCTGAGTCCTCAGCAGTGGCCCCAGTTTACATCCGATCCATCCCTAATCCTGTCCATCCTGCATTATCAATAAACCGCATTATCTTTTAACCGCTTATCCTGTTCCGGGTTGGAGGGGGGGGGGCTGATCCCAGCTGACATTGGGCAGGTTGCCTGACTATCGCAGGAGATAAAGACAGACAACCATTCATGGTCACGTTCATGCAAAGGAGGACATGCAAACTGCACACAGGACCGTCCAGCCTGGGATTTGAACCCTAGGCCCCTCTTGCTGTGCAGGGACAGCGCTAGCCACCACAGTGCTAGTGCATCCCTTGTACCATCTAATAAAGTCTATAATATTCCCAACGAGACATTCGGGCTGCAATTCTCTTTTTTTTTTATTGTTGATTAATGTTTCAATTGTTTCTTTCCCTTCAAATAACTTGTTTTGTCAGTCACTCATCAGATAGGTCATGTAGAACGGCATAAAGAAAAGCAGCAAATCCCAACATTTAAGAAGCTGAAACGAGAACATTTTTGCTGAATAAATAACTGGAAAGATTTTGTCAACAAATAATTGATTAGTTTCACCTTTTTCCATCTCACTTGCAGGCCTGAAGAAAAACTAGAAACAAAAAGTGCAGCACACTCTGGCTCCATATCGCTTTTATTCAAGTGACCTTTCAACGATCATGAAGTGTGTGTGTGTGTGTGGGCGAGCTAAACAGCGGCAGCGCGCGTGTGAGTGTTTCACCTTGCAGCGTGTGCGAGGTGGACTCCGCCAGCGCTCCACAGTTCGATTGCACCAGCGGACCACGGATGGTCACAAGCGAGCTCCCGCGGTTCGTCAGCGCCGCCTTCAGCGGTGCGACGTGATTGAACTGGACCGAGGAGAGGCAGCCGATGAAACCTTTGGAAGCCGCTTGCGTCACTTCCTCGTCGAGGTTCTCCCTCCCTGCAGAGATGGGGGTCGGGTGGGATTAACAGTAATTAACGGATCAAAATTGGTGATGACGTGAGCAGTTTTGTGAACATGGTGGGAGGGACTTACTGGTGACTTTGCCCAATGTCAGGGACCTGATTAAGATCAGCTCTGCATCAGATGACAGTGTGTACTTTCTGTGGATGTCCTGGTCGATCTGGTCGAGCGGAGAGAAATCAAATAACAAGGCAATTACGAGAAATCTAAACCGAGGTAACACCAGCAGCAGCAGCAATACAATATGGATTGAGCCTTGTCTTCTTCTACAGCTTCATGACACCCATATCCACCCACAGTTAGCTTTGAAGCCATTTAGACCGCTCGCTTCTGCACCCCCACCCCCCCTATGCTGACTCAGTTGCATCACTTAACTTGATGATCTGCAATAAAACACTGCAGTGATTTTGATTGCGTCCACCTCCGTTTATAAAATTGCAGACAGTGCTGCATGTAATAAGCCTGCTGATCACACGGAGAAGAATGGATTTTTATTACAGTGGGAGATTCATTTCAACACCATTTCTCTATTGTTATGCGTTTAGACAGCAGGTAGAAAATTCAACTCTAGTCACTTACTGACGTGTGATGAAGTTCGATGAGGCTAAGAGTAGGGCTGTGCTTCTTTCCATGGGTAAGAGGGAATGCAAAACGTATCGCGAGGTAACAAACAAGTATCACTAGGTGGAAGAAGTTTCCCACCGTGACCATTCGAGGCGTTCACACCGCTCACCTGTACATAGAGGTTTTTTCCCACTCGGTGGATTCTGATCCGATGGAGTCGTCCGTCTGCCAGGTTGGTGAGGACGGGGCTGAACACATCTGGACTCCTGTCGGTCTGAAGGTGATACCAGATCTGCAGACTCCCTGGAAACAAAGCATGTGAAGACATGTAAGCTTTCCTCTGATCCCCAAAACCCCACTGGCGGGATGGAAAAGCATGTTTTCCTTTAAACAACCGCCAGCACTACACTGTTCATCCGAGCCAGAAGCTGTAAAAAACACAATGATCGTCAGATTCTTGTCTTTCCTAATGTCCTTCATGTGCAATGGATGCTTCCAGCAAGAAAAGCCACCAAAACAAAGCTTCAAATTGTGATATTTCATCAAAAACACTTTATTCTACGTGTCTCATTGATAATCTCTCCCTGAATAAACCGTTTGCTTCAACCAGATCCTGTA
Organism: Anarrhichthys ocellatus; assembly: GCF_004355925.1. NCBI lineage: Eukaryota > Metazoa > Chordata > Actinopteri > Perciformes > Anarhichadidae > Anarrhichthys > Anarrhichthys ocellatus. The sequence continues at coordinate 1,407,928 of NW_022280107.1, read as the reverse complement.
AAAAGCATTAAATGATGCGCTCGTCAGTGCAACTAGGAAGCCATGATTGATTCTCCTGAGACCAACAGTCACGCGACAACAATTCCATGAAACTTTGACTGAACTCCAGGCTGCTGAACACAGAGTGGAGAGGAGAGGAGAGGCTAGCTCAATATATCTACTACATAGAGCCTCCTTTTCCAACACTTTTGAGCACTTGGAGAAATGTGGCAGAACATCCCACAGCCTCGGTGCTACTGCCTCAAGAGCTCGGTCACCACGCGTCTTAAGGCGAGTGCGTGGGACAGACAGAAGACCTAACACGTTCGACCTGAGAGCGGGTGAATATGGGCGTATGTAGTTCAGCTACATATGTAGTTGTGAAGTAAATAATCAAGGAAATTCAACTTGCATTTGTTTCTTTTTTATAATTTATGGCACAAAAGACATTTTTGATTTCTCTTTACTTCTAGCCATGGTTATCTTGTTTCCATAGGGGTGCAGGAGACATTATAACTGAGCTCAATGCAAATTTAAACACCACAGACTCAAGTCCAGTCCACTGACATGACTTCAGGGCTTCAAGTATGCGAGCTTCTCCTTATGATGCCTCATAGCAGAAGAGAATACACTGATTTACCGAAATGATGTGGCTGCTCACATATAAATAGACCGCTATATCTAAACTTCTTCAATTGCCTTTTGAGATATACAAATATTTATCTCTGAGCTCTTGTCTCCCACACAGAAAAAAAGAAGTCAATATGTGCTCAGTGTTCCTCCCACACACACAATCTCTGGCAGATCAAAGAGTCAGATAGCTATGCATTGTCAAGTGGAGCCGGGTCAATATTACAATTCCCGGTTTGTAGGTGAAGGGCTCTGCGTGGTGATTCATTTCAAATCCTGAGAGTGCTCCTGTAGACGAAGGTCACCGCGGATGAAGTGTCTCCTTCTGCCCTTCAGTGTTTACAGAGACCCGAGGAACATGGGAGTTCTGTTCTACCACAAAAGAGTGACTTATAGGACACTGACACTGACTCCGACTAACAACTGCTCTGTCACTCAATAGGATGCTCTAAAGTTTGGATGCAGCTTAAAGGCTGTCAGTTTAAAGCTTTGAGGCCTTTCATGTGTCGGAAGCTGACAACGCGGAGATACCGCGCTGACAGCAGGAAATACTCTGCAGCAAGCGAGGACCTTTCTCTGAAATCTTCTCCAGACTTAAAGTGGAACAGTTTAGTCCAATCGCAGTCGGGTCTTTTTGTGTTTGTTCTGTTTTTCTATTATTTGCAGTCTGAAGTCTTTTTATCTCTGCTAGGTGTAAGCTATGAGATCACGAGTTCAGTCGTGTGAGAGCGTGCGTGCATGCTCTTTCTGTCTACGGCTAATCTCACATACTGCTGGACCCATCAGCCTAATGTTTTTCTGCTCATTTTTGATGATGATGTTTGCTCAAAAAAGCTCTTTTATTTACTGTTATATACCGTCACTGACTGCTGACTTCTCGCTCCTCAACTGCTGCATCAGCAGCAAAAGACACCTCCGGCAATCGGCAGATTAATTCAATAGCAGATATGTTATGATCCACTAAAGTTAAAGGCACGATAAAAGATGATGTTTTGTTATCTTTGCTGCCGTCTTGACTTAAAGGGAGGTGGGAAGGATGACTGATGGACATTCAACTCTTCTTTGTCTGGGGGAGGGAAGGAGGAGACACACCTGGCAGAGATCTGCACTCGACTGAGTGCACCTTTCTTAGTTACGAATCTTTTCCTTTGGATACACAACAACCTTTCACTGTGCATCTGGACCGGTGTAACGTATTGGACTGTAAGACTCACAATGATTAAAGACGCAGCGGAGGCTAAATCAATTCATTAGCCCGTAATCAGTTTGTGTGGGGGCGGCTCCGGTATTATGTTCACGCTGGCTACTGCAGCACCAGTAAGAAACGCATTAGCTGCCTGTTCACCGTCAGCCTCACTTTCCCTTCTGCTCAACACCATGAAAACAAACCTGAGATTCACCAATGTGTTAATGAAGTGGACCCTCCGCCCCTTGAGACATCCCAGGTGTCACGACATGTTTTAACAGGCAAATCTGCACATGTCCTTGCAATCAGTCCTTGCCAGAGGTTAAAAATATAAAATAAAATAACTCCTCTGGTTGCTGAAGTGCAATGAGATTATGATTCATTCATTTAAGTGGATTCTTCTCCCTAAAAACTGGCGATCTGCAAGTGAACTCTGGCGTATCTCGCCTGTAGTGCGAGTGTAAAGTGGACCGGCCCGCCGTCAAAGGAAGCAATCTCCTGTGTAATTATGCAAAAAATGAACAGGTAACCATGGTAACGCAATTGTGTCAGCTGGCGAGAGCGGGGATTTTCCGTTATTATCAGACACTGAGCTCGTGCCGGCGCTGCTTTGGTCCCGTCTCTCTACCTGTTTGTCATTATTTGACATTCCAGTCGAGTTGCAACTAACAACACAAAACCCACCGCTTCTTTGTCAGGTTAAATAAATGAATATTAAACGTTGACTTGTTATTCCAGAAACATATTTGTACGATCTACCCGTATCATAACTCTGATGTGGAGCCGTTTTACAGTCAGACAGAGGAGGCTGGCGACAGACCTACAGTAGAGTTCTCCATTTCGGAGCCTCCGGCTCTCTGTTCCCTCAGAGATCAGCTCTGTCAAAACACTTTGCTATCGGTCGACGATGCAAATTGTCAAAGGTCACCAAAGTTTAAATATTTGCCCTGACTCCACAGTAAGAAAATAAAAGACGAAACAATTGGATTGATTTACTTCAGCCCTGTGAGCAAATCCACTAATTGCCAAGTGGGTTATACAAATTCACAATACTTGACTAGTTTGACAGCTGGTTTAATCACTGAGCCACTTAGCTGGAAATAAAAAACATAGTCCATGACTGCTCATCCCAAAAAGAAAACCCTGAAAAAAGAAAGCACTGGTGTGACCTCACTGTCCTCATGGTAATCAGTCACTTCAACTGAGAGCTGCAGATCTGAGGGCTTCACACGTCAAACAATATGTTTGCATCCCAATCTTTGCAGCCATACGATGTAAACCACAAGCTGCTACTGTACGCAGCGGTGCTTTGGTGTATGTCACTATGGAAGACGTGTTTGCCAACAACGCGGTTGCTAAATTTATCTGGATGCTGTGTAGGCTAAGTTACTGTTTTCTCCACATCAGCGATGAAAGCTACAGATGACATTCACAGTATGTAAATACAGTACCTCAGTAGAAAAGGGCACTCAGCAGAGTGCAGACCTCTGACAGGTGTGTCGAGGAGATATTCATCTTGTATCGTGCCTAACATTAGCGGATCATAACATAAAGGGTATGGAATTAACCTGAAGATGCTCAGGTTCAAAACAAGACCAAACTTTTCAATTGATGTCTGTTTTTGAGCCGTGACAAAGGCCAAACACCCGACTGGGTAAGGCTTGTTTTCAGTTGAGCAAATTGCCAGAAATGCCTTCTTGCTACTGGAGGTGCTGTTGATCACTAGTGGACCCTCGAGTCAGCAGTCTCTGTCGGTATTAAACAGTCACCGCAACCACGAGAGGTCCTTGAGCATGCATAAGTCATAAATGGGCATATAAAATATTATTCTCATGGGTTTAGTAATATGAGAGATTAGCCTTGGACACACACACACACACACAATTGAAGGCATGATCTCCCCACAGGCTTACGCCTGGCGGACATAACTATATATGTCACGGCCATGAGTTATTACTGTGTCTTTTTTTCTTCTCTTTCATACTATGAATGCGAGACCCGTACGTACCGTTCTTGGCCAGGATGACAGCGATGTATTGCTGGCTGAAGGTGCTGACAGTGAGCAGCATGGCCGGTCTCTGGGAGGTGACGAAACTGAAGGCCATGTCCTCTCTGGCCCTGCTGCTGCTCTCTGTGGAAACACTGGAGGCCTGCGAGCGTCTGTTCTGCATCACTGAGAAGGGCTCCTGGAAGGTGTAGGTCACCGAGGACTCCGTGTCGAAGGACACCGACACCTCTGCAGGACACACGGAGAAAGACAGAAATGAAGGGGTTTCAGTGCCAGCAGCTCTCCGTTACAACTGTTTTTGCAATCCAGATTAAAAGACTGAAACCAAACTCACAGCCTCCAGATGCTGCAATGCTCATTACACCTCAAAATGTAAAAAAGTGTGAGCAGGAAAAACCAACGCAACTCAATCCAAAGTGGGGTAAAAAGTGTAGTTTGTGCCCAATGGGTAAAATGAAAATCTGTCCAAAAACAATGTATCTCTTCAGCGATGCAGCGGTGTGTGTATGCAGGTACACGAGAACTCTCTGGGCATTCACTGTATATTTACTGAGTACCTACGAGATCGAGGCTGCAGCAGAACATGATACTGTGTTCGGTGGTCTTTTCCACTCAAATTAAACTTCTGTTATCTCGCTGTCTTTCTGCAACACACACTTGGTAGAGGGATATAAAATGGATGAGTTGATGAGCTCATCATGTGCACCGCACCTCTCCAAATATGAAGCGAACACGTCAGAGCACATTATCAAACTGTATCAAAGAAAATATGATGATTCAGTCAACGCTTAACAAGACATGTTTAGGCAACCAAGATGTTCATTTTGTTTCATGAAGTAAAACACACTGTGAAAAGGTTAAAGTTGTAAGAAGAAAACACGGACAACTCTGTGGTGACGACCTGGAACAGTGTAGTCCCGCCCTAAAGCATCCCCTGCTTTATGGTCTGTGTGACTCTAAATGGACCATAATGTACTAAATGAACATCATGCTGTATTGAAGAAGACTTGAAACTAGAGATTGAGACCATAAACTCATGTTTACAATGTTTACTGAGGTAATAAATCAAGAGAGGAGTCATTTTCTCATAGACTTCTATACAACCAGAGGAGTCGCCCCCTGGTGGACACTAGAGAGAATGCAGCTTTAAGGCACTTCAGCATTAGCTTCATTATTCAGAACTGGAGGTTGCCTCCTGGTAGTACCACAGTTTCTGCTGGTTGCACATCCACTGATCTGTAGGCAACGGCTTCATATCATTGCTGGGTAACGTACTGATATATTTATACACTAAATAAAGGCCAGAAAATAAAATTGACACTAAAAAAAACATACTTAAAAAGGCAACATTCATTTAATCAAACCGTTGCTGTTAAAGTGGAGCACTTTCATTGTGTCAGAACTTCAGAGCCATCACGTTATCATACATCTGAAAGCATTTATCTAAGAGCTGCATTTTACACCTGAAGGTTTAACTCCCAGAGAGACACAGATCAGAGGAAGAGTCCGTAGCCTCCAGGTGACATATCTGATAGGCACCACAACAACGCAGCTGAGATCCAAGTTGTAATAAAGCAGAAAGATCTTTGAACAGCAGTCGGATTAACTGTATCCTGGCATGGGTGCCGCTTTCATAATCGACACGCTGAGCGAGAGGAAACAGTGCAAATAGTGCAGTGTGGTCTGTCACATTTGCAGCCAGAATTTCCATCTCTGCGTCTTCAGAACTATATCTCTGTACATATAGGATCCGTTAGCTCAGCCTGCTGCTCTGGTGGGGCTCGGCTGTGTCGGGTCTGTGCTCGTAGGAGATCATTTGGTTTAATGCATTTTAAATGTTCTCGGAGTCTGGAGCCAGGACAAGTATTAATTGCCTCTTGCATCGCTTGCATTTTTATCGATGCGCCGTAATGGAATAACTTTGGCAATGATCGATTATTTATTTGTTGTAATCTACATTAACCCGTTTAATTACATTAAGCGTGGAGCGTTTTGTTGTCGATCAGGACTCACCTTGGTTACAGGTGGTCCCTCCGTAGGCCGACTGGGAGCAGTCGCACACGTAGCCGTTGCTCTTCTCGATGCACCTCCCTCTGTTGTGGCAGAGGCTGGTGGAGCCGCTGCAGTAGCCGGGACATCCGGAGGTCACGCCCGGCGTCATCTTGGCCCTCTCCTCCAGATCAAAGCTCACGCCGTTGACGGTCAGAGTCCTGATGCAGCCCAGGAAGCCCCTCTGCTGGGATGCCGTTCCTCCTGTGAAGAACAGCTGTGCTCAGATGCATCTTTGATATTTTTATTCCCTTAAAAGCTGATGAGGATATAACACAAACACTTATTTAACTCCACTCGAGAGCAACTCTGTGGGCACTGGAGCATGTGGAATCAAATCAAGACTAAATATAAACATCACTGTGAGCTGATAATTAATGCTTCATAGAGGTGGCAGACTGATGACTTTTCTTATGTAAACGTACACATTGTTATTCAGTGTGGCTTTGTGGCACAAGGCAGTGAAACTGCCTTGTGCCACAAAGCCACACTGACTGTAATCCTGCGGGCTTAATAATAATAATAATACCAATAATCTTCATCGAAAAGTTTGGTGCGCTTCTCCTCACACAGTGTTGCCAACAGCAGTGTGAAAAATACCTTCAAACGTGCGGCCTTATCAGGAATAGTGTGCTTTGTATTTTTCGGAGAGATTCGCCCAGTGGTTTTCCCGAAAATCCTAAAAAACGGAGCAAAATCGCCCCATTGACTTGAATGGGGTTTCGACGTGAAGAGAGCAAAAAAAACACTTAACTTTGGGCCCATATTGACTAGCCGTACCTGAACGTAGAAAGATGATTCAAAGTTTAAAACGTAGACAAAACGCTGCACTTTATTGAGCCAAATGGACATTTTGATAGCTAGCACAGTTTTCATGAAGTCGCAGATTAAGTTTCAGGAAAATTTTGGGTCTGTTTCAGATTTTATAATGGGTGTGTATTGCACGGCTCGTTAAGCGCTAGAGTGAGAACATAACTGTCAGAGTGGAGCGGAGCAGGAAAATATTCTGTGATTTTTCCAAATAAATTGCTCTAGCTCCCACAATGTTTACTCTTTATACCCCATTTTTTGGCCAAAACGTTTGGAAATGTTGTGCTGGTCGCAGTAAAGTGTCTGTGGAATCCAACAGATTTACACATTTGACTCAAAGAGCCGCAGAGCGACATGAACTCCAACAAACTGCTTCATTAGACTCCATGTTAAATCTGACCACTCATTTCTCAAAGAAAGCAGACGGTACCAGTTTTGCATATTGCTCTAGAGCTCACATTTTTAACACCACAAACATAAAAAACACATCTCCACGTTTGCCAGAGTCTTATCTCTCTCACGGTATCCATATTTTATTGATTAGTCTCATGGTTTTGGTATAGAGGGCATATGTTTGACAGGTAGTTTTGTTGGAAATCACTGTTCACTCTCTCTTAATTAGCCTCTAACACACAGGTGCTCCAATCACCAACATGCACCCAAGCACACAGGTGTTTATATGAGCTCATTAGTGATGTTGATAAACACACAGAGACACTGAGACACACACACACATACACTCCTCTCCCTCTGTCTCTCTCTCTCTGTGTGTCTCTCTCTCTCTCTCTCTCTGTGTGTCTCTCTCTCTCTCTGTGTGTGTCTCTCTCTCATACAGTCATTCAGGTCTTGGAGACCCCCCCCATTTTAAAATAAAAGCCGCACACACAGATCAGAGTCTCTCTCGCTCTCTCTCTCTCTACACACACATCCACACATGATATTCAAGGAAAGATCATTAGACCTCCTGTCTGCCTGTCTCAATCACTCACCCACTCAGTCCATCTAACTGTCTGTCTGTCTGTCTCTCTCTCTCCCTCTCTCTCTATCATACAGTCATTCAGGTCTTAGATATTTTTAGAGGACTTTTCCCCTCTCACCCCCC
>NW_022280107.1:1395628-1400064 GCF_004355925.1 Anarrhichthys ocellatus | reverse complement strand
CCCCCCCCATTTCAAATTAAAAGCCCCACAGAATGAATTCTAACTGGAATGCTTGTGATGAAGCCTCTCAATTTAGTGTCAAACATTATGATTCTGTCTCCTCTCCCCCTCTCTCACCCACCCAGTCCCACCCTTTCAAAATAAAAGCCCCACAAATACAAGATTCAATCCAAGAGTATGAATCTAAAATGCAGAAAGGAGAGTAGCGCTATCTCAATTGAACCTGAATGACACTACCGGTAACATTGGCGTGTGTATATATTGCGATTTCTTCGGGCAGTAGAAGCCACACTGTCAAAATTTCTTTATGAATTTTCTAGTCATGTCTCTAATGTATCCCAGAAAACAAAACATGCAAACAGGTGGGTATAGTTTCCTTTCATGATCCCACGAGGCTGATAAACGATACTTCACTCAAGTTTTTGAATTTGTCTGCCACATGTCAAGTGGTATATGTTGATGGAACAAACAGCAGGGATTCCATATGTTACTAGAAGTAATATCAAGCAGGAGAGGACAGGCTTTCGGATATCATACATGCTCGCATTATTATACAGTATAGGGCTATATGGCTACAAGTTATTGTAGTCAGGGTTAGTGCTGTTAATGCTACTAGCTCCCGTTTCCGGAGCGTATCTTTGTTGCCAGGGTCCTGTGTTGTCCAGCTCAATATCCTCTTAATACGACAGATTAACAAGACCTTTCAAAGGGTGTATGTGCTCGGCAATGTTTCTCACCTGGGTCAAATGTTCAATGTATGTTTCCTTTGGTCAATATGTTGGAATCACCCACCTACAGTTCAGAGCCTACTGATGTTATACTCCTAGAAACCTACACCCTCAAATCTGCGAGGAAGAAGACGTTTCTCCACAGTGGCTGACTGGATTTTTAATCATTCAAAATGCATTTGAAATGTTGGTCTTCCTTTGTTCTTTTGCAATTTGAACTGCAAAGATAGCCTTTGCCAACCTCTTAGAATGATGGACCCTGGGAACATATGACCGTAGGAACATAGGACCCTGGGATATAAGACCATGGGAACATAGGACCCTGGGATATAAGACCATGGGAACATAGGACTCTGGAATAAAGGACCCTCGGGAACATATAACCCTGGGAATTATTATAAAACTTTAGTAATTTTTTATCATCTACTTTTCCAAACTAGTAATCAGTTTACAAACGTCAGGGGAAGGCTTAACAGCCGGCATAACCACTTTGATCTTCTGAGAGAATGTTGTAAAATTACACCTCTTATGAAAACAATTAAATCTTCAATTAATGACAAGTTCTTCTGAGATCAACAGAGGAGTATTGCTCCCATTTGTCATTTCATTCCTCCGATGGATTATTTCTGAAAGTGAATGACCCATTAAGTGCATGAACTGTAGGCCTCCAGTAAAATGGAGAACACACTTCTTTAAATGGGGTCTGTCCCCTCTAGAGGGCCAGCGTATTATTAAGGAGACACATTAAAATGTCAGGGGGGGGGCTGCTGGAGAAATGTGAGCGGAGAAACACTCTCTGTGCTCCTGAACCAGAGCAATAATGAAAAGACAATAAAAATACGTTAGTTCTTCACAGCAGCTTACAGGGCAGCTTTGTATTTCTTCAAAAGCAGTTAGTGTATCGTTAGCTGCCATCTTTCTCTCCATGTTAGCGGTGAAGACATGCCTTTGTACTGCGACTATTGTAAGCGATGGGAAATAAAAACACACTCTTTGCTCAGTGCAAAAATTAATTTCAAAGTTCTGTGAAAAGCTAACACGAGCTGCACCAAGGCATTCATTTTGGCACAAAACAGGCGCTGTGAGTTTTGTCTCCCTTTTCTTACACTTTTTTAAAAGTACACATAGCATTTGAGTTTTGTATTAAGGTCACTGAACCTTTCCTTTCAAGCTGCACCGATAAATATTCTTATTTTAACAATGGGAAAGATGTGAAAGGCACCGCTCCTTCTGATGAACCCACGGTGACTCATCAATCGACTCTGCAATTCATCGGTTCTTTCAGCTCATTGTTTTGGTTTTAATCACCCACAATTTTCCTGTTCTGGCTCACGCTGACCAACCCAAATATCCAGCAGCAGGCCACCGCTACCGGTTAAAGTCTCCAGTACTACCAGCACCAAACAGCACGGACAACATTAGCGACTTAAAATGGAGCACTTAAAATCTTAAGAGCCCGACAGTTCCCTCAGGAGTTGGAGGAGATCAGCAACAGAGCTAAAAGGACAGTGAATATTGGACTTATGCTCACCAAGCGACTTCTATAAGGCGATAAAATATCAAGGTTGTGTTTACATCTTGCTGCAGTTAATGCAGGTGAAATAAACCAGTCTCTGGTGGCGGTATATTGAGTCTGACAGCGAGCCTACCCACAAACAGCTGGCTGCTGAGCCGTAAGCGGAGGTGTCCGTCAGCCGGAGCCTCCAGGAAGCGGAGGGGGAGCTGGTCGACCTGCAAGGAGGCCTCCTTCACGTTGCGCTCTGCCCTCACGTAGTGCCACTGCCTGTCATTCAGAGGGAGGTGGGACTTCACGGTCAGGACCGCTGGACCGTTTCCCACATCAAAGGAGAAGGTCACCACCGAGGGAGCTGGACAGCCAGTGGGGAATCACACACACACACACACACACACACACACACACACACACACACACACACACACACACACACGGCAGTCAGGTCAGGCTGAATGTGATATTAGGCGCTTTATGTTCCTCTCTCTTCTCCCTTTCTGATGCAATGCGATACAATGCTGCTGGGAGAACGTGATGACCTGAATAGATTTATGAGGGGACTGAGCTGACAGCTCGTCAATATTTCACAACGTCTCAGACGCTCCAGCAATACATAATGGCTCCAAATACCCTGAGAACTCCTCCCTCAGGTTGGTGAACAAAACACACTGCAATCAACAATTTCAAATCTTTTTTTTCAACACCTATAATAAACACTGCTGAGGACGCAGAAGATCACGTCCCCAGATTGTTTAATGCAATCATAAAAGCCTTACAACTGCAGCGTATTTCTTTACTGGCGCTGGTGTAAACAAGTCAATCTTTTGCATAAATATATCTGATTTTATCTCCTTTTTTCCTCCAGTAAATCTACAAGGAGATCTTCCCCCATCTGGTGTGTTCATTAAGGATTTCAGCTTCACTACATGGGTCATAAGTACATGCTTTTAAAGTCTCCCGTGACAGCCTGACGTAGCTGTTGCCTGTGTCATTAGGACTACATCACACAGTGCAGACCTGACAGCCTGCTTCTCAGGAAATTGAACTGTCAAGTACAGTACAGCCAACATTTCCCTCTGAGAAAAGCAAAATAAATATCGCTGACAACTTTTGCGGGTGTTCTTATGTGTGGCGAACCTTTTTCTTTAATTTTTCACTTTGTGTGCATGTCCTTGCCATGTGCTTCTCTTTCTCTACTTCTCTATTCTGGTCTGAACGTTGACTCACAGCTGAGCTCCACTCGGATGAAGTCCTTGAGGCCCTGGTTCTCCAGAAACACTCCTGAAGGAGCGCTCGTCTTGAAGTAGAAGGAGATATCAGAAGCGAGCTCGGCCTGCAGGGTGGGGAAGTAGAGGTAGGAGGACTCCTGGTAAAAAGACGCGGCGTTCCATAGAGACTCTGAAAGCAAAGGCAAGATGAGAGTAAAGTGGAGGTAGGAAGATTCTTCACTGAAGGGGGCTGCGCACCAAATAAGGAGACTACTTCATAATCATTTTTTTGTCTCCTTGTTTCCCTCACTTGCATTGTTTACTCAAATTTACAAGTCAATGAAACATGACACCAGATCTGTCACCGGTGTTTTCAGTGTTGACTCCTGGAGTGAGACAGAAAGCAAGCGGTGATCTCTGGGGTTAGAATTCACACAACCTGCCGCAACCTCCCAAACAGGTTTTGCGATGTTCTAATAACACCACTCTATTTCATATTCGCAAAACGAGCACAGCCGTTATTCACGGCATAGCAAGAGCTCCGCAGTCAGGAAGACGTCGAAACAGATAACAGTTTAATTATTTTAACCAACAACCAACGCTGCTGTTTCTGTGGTGAGACAGTCTTTGTATCTCAGATTGTATGAAGATGTCAGCTTTTTAATGAGCTGCTTTATTTGAGAACACAGAACTTTTGTTGGGAGAGTTCAACACTGTGTGAGGCTGTGGTACCAGAATAAAATGAAAACAAGGACGATATCCCAGAATATCTTTATTAAAGGTTCTCCATTAGATATTCAGAGCATTAATACAGCAGCAAATAATGTAAAGATACAGAGGAGTAATGTCTACCTGAGCAGAGAATGAAGTCTCTCTCTCTCTCTGTATCCGGCTTGTGCTTTTAGTGCATCCAGTTCCCCCTCAGGTCAAACACTGTTAGCTCTGTTGACATTTTTTTGCACTGTTAGCGCTGTGAGCTCTGTTAGC
>NW_022280107.1:1331818-1395618 GCF_004355925.1 Anarrhichthys ocellatus | reverse complement strand
GCGCTGTGAGCTCTGTTAGCGCTGTGAGCTATGTTAGCGCTGTGAGCACTAACAGAGCTATACATAAGCTCTGAATATCAAATGTAGCGCCTTTAAAGCAAGAAAGGACAATTTCAAGGTAGTAACCTAAAATTGTCTAGAAACGAAATGCTTCTGTTAGCAGAGTTTGACAGAGGGCTGTACAATTACGGCCAAAATGACAATCCCGATTATTTTGATGAATATTGAGATCCAATTATTTATCACGATCATTAATTGATTTTAGGGGTAAAATATGTTTATTGCGCTTTCACATTTAAATAAAAAGCACTGCCCGTTTGCTCTCACAACATAATATACAGTATAAAACTGTTCTACTCTGGTGTAACACGGTGTATCGCTGTAGGGAGTGCAGGCAGTGGCATGACATCTGGATCGATATCGACCGTTAAAACGCATTTTAAAGGTCAATATCAGTCGATCATGTTCATCTAATTGTGTGAAGCTGAAATCGGGATTGCAGTTAATATTGGAATAATTGTGCAGCCCTAGTTTGACATACAATTATTTTTCATATCATTCATTTGCATATTCATTATAATGTGTAGTGATTGTGCAGGAAATAAGAACATATTCTGGAAATATTCTAGATCTCTCGTGGAGAATTAAAGACATATTTGATTGCTTTTGGAAGCGTTGTATATAAAATAACACCACGGGAGGTCTGGACTTCATTTGACTGCAGATGAGCTTCTAAAAATTCCCTGCCCTTTGTCCACAGCTCACTGTGGGACATGAAGTAATAAATATCTACAACCTCTTTCATGTTCCAGTGCTGCTGTCCAGCTCTGCCTCCCCCCCCCCCCCCCTGCCGTGTTGCCCCACATTTTGGCACCCCCCCTGCTTGGCTGCAAAACAGGAGTTTGAGAATCCGATTTTATGAGGTTACAGTCAACACAGCCAGTTGTCCGACTTGTAACGGAACAGATTAACTTGAACTGTCTATCCGTGGATAAACACGTGAGGCATAAGGACATCATCTGAGCTTGGTCAACCCTAAGCCTGGGAATCAAGGCCTCCATCTGCAACCAAATCCGGCACAGCAGCTCCAACACTGAGGTGATCACCTACTGTCTCCATAACACCGCAGAGGGCCGACGTGGTAGACGGCCTGAGAGCCCGTCCTGTTGGTGTCTCCGATCACTATCTGGCTCACTGGCAGGTGGTCTTTATAGGAGAGGATTCCCGTGTCATTAGCCCTGTGGCACACACACACACAAAAAAAGAGAAATAAATAAATGGCAACACAGTGCCCTCGGGGTAGATGCCTTTATGGGAGGTCCAGATAAAGGCTTCCATTCTTCTGCATTAGCACAGAACGCAGAGTAAACACATTAAAAAAGGGAGCAATCTATCACAATGCAGACAACTGCCTCTGGAAATATGCAAACTGAGCTGAATCGAGAGACGGCTTTGCAGTGGATTAACGTACGGTAAACAAAGACATTCAGAGCATCCAACACAACAAAACCATAATGCAGCCTTCAGTGCTTAAAAAGTCTTATTAGATTGACCGTGATTGTATGTACGAGCAGCAATTAATCATTCTGGAGATTCAATTGTTGGAGGAATTGTGAGTGAATCTCTGTGAATGAACTGCAGGAAAACACTGTACAGATTCCTGGTGCTCTGTCTCTGTGAGAGGGTTCAGTGATTTAGAAATATTCTCTCTGAATTGATTTGTTTAATGCTTAATAGATGAATTGATTAATTAATCATAAGTAGCTTTTATGTGGAGGGTTGTACAGTAGTTCATGAATAAACCACAGATTGATTAATATCACTGATATTAATTAGTTTTTTTGATTCATATTTGGAATCTTATATTTAGATCTCCTATGGAACACTTAGTCGTCAATTTATTAGGAACACTAATGTGGTCTAATGAAACAGTTGTGCTATAAATCAATAACTCCTCCCTTCATGAAGGCTGTAACGTCATTTACGTAACGTAATGTTGGTTTAGAGAAGTGTCGGGTCATCTGTAGGATCACTGGCGAGGATGTAGTTTGTGGCAGTGGTGGAATGTAACTAAGTAGATCTACCTAAGTATTACACTTTAAGTACAAAGTCGAGGTACTTGTACTTTACTTAAGTGTATCCATATTCTGCTATCAGTGTTCTATACCCAAAAACTCCATGTGCCCACTTTTAAGATTGATTAATTAATAAATAAATAAATACTGCAGCTACAATATACACATTGCTGCAGCAATATGGATCCAAAAACATCATAAAATAAATTGGGTTGAAAAAATAATACAAAGCACCTCTTTAAACTAAATATATTTAGCAAGAAAAGGAAAGAAAACACTCCCCCTGGACTAGAAATGTGTGTGCTTTGTATACCATGCGTCAGTGTCAGCATCACAGTTGCAGAAGTAGTTCATGTCCACGCAGTTCTCCTCCAGGCTGCAGGAGCACTGCTGAACTCCGGGCAGGAAGCCTCCCCAGTAGCTCCGCTTCTCTCCCTCCCGGTCCAGCCACCAGGTTAGCGGACTGCCGTCTGGAACAAAACAGCGGACAGTCAGAGACCGCGGCAGCGGCCTGCTGTGGTCACTGACTGGAGCTCGAGTAGGTCACGGTCATGGGTTATATTTGGAGGATTGCATTGTTTCGCTTCCATGGCTTTATCTCAAAATGTTAAAACATGGAAGTGGCACTGGAAAAAAAAAAAGATACAAAATGACATCAAACTAATTAAAAATGTCTAGATAAGCATGCGGCAGAAATCAGAGGCAGCCGTGCAGAGAGGCTTCAATAATATGAGATATTATTGTCCCTCGTCTTCAGCCACATCCTCCTCAGAGACTGTTGCTGTTGACTACCAGTCCTCCAAATGGCCTCAGACTCTTTCACCCGATTCATGAACTCTATTATACGCCTACGTGTTCAAACAACCTGCGGGTCTGAAACACGGAGTCAAAGCTTCATGTGTTAAAGCTGCATTCTCTCTAGTGTCCACCAGGGGGCGACTCCTCTGGTTGTATAGAAGTCTATGAGAAAATGACTCTACTTCTCTCTTGATTTATTACCTCAGTAAACATTGTAAACATGAGTTTATGGTCTCAATCTCTAGTTTCACGTCTTCTTCTTGATGGACAGTCAGTGTATTCGTCTTGAAACTTTCACAGTGTGTTTTCAGTTCATTTAAGTTTATTGTAATGTTTCGGTCGCTTAAAAATGTCTCAGATGACTCAGCGTTCGGTTGTATTTAGCTCCACCCTCTTGTGTCACTTCTGGTTCCAAAAAAACAAGATGGTGAGATCAAGGCTTCAACGCATCCGTCCACAAACAAATGGATTATGATGATGTCCAAGGGCCTGGGCGATATGGCCATTATCTTTGATCCATATATAGGTCATTTCATATCTTGTTTACGATATACAGTATATCACAATATTTCGTGTTTTCTGGTAATTCACAAAAAACTATATGAAGGAACCACATGGTTTTGTATATTCTTGTCTGAATCAAACACTTGAGAAATGAAAATGTAAAAATCAGTTTTTCTGAGAAATTTTAGTTTAGACGACTTAATTGTGTATCACAATATCTCGATATCTGATTCAATCAAGAGGTCATTGCATCAAAAGATGATAAATGATCCTATTGAATCATTGAACCCAGCGTGGTCCACTTCTCACATACAGTAGTAACTTCCCTCATGGGCCCTGCAGTCACCCGACCTGCTAATTCACCTGCTCACCTGTTTCTCAGGCCCCTCATCATTCAACTCGCTACTTAAACCAGTCTTGTACTTCCTTTGTCGGTTCATCATCGCTGCCGTGTGGAGTTTTTGTTGCCTGTCACCTGTAAGCTATTCACACTAAATCATTGGACTGTCCCTGTCTGCCTCGACCTTCATGGATCTGAGTCCTCCTTCCTCTGCTGCACACGCACTCCAGCCGCTACACGTTATAATAATGAAGGGAATTAAGATAAAAAAAGACAGGTTTTTTGATAATTAGACCACTTTGGCCTTTAGTCAACAGATCAAGTTTTTTAAGCACACTTAATTCCCTCTATTTGTTTGCTTTGGAGCAATATAAAGGATATAATACATTCATAGTTTTATCAACTCGACTTGGCTGTTGTACATTTAAAAGCCTCAGAGACATGATGCTCAAAAGACTTCACATCTGTTGCATTGCTTGACTGTATGTGACAGTGTTAATCTGTATGGTCCCTGTTAAATAAACAAACGTTTTTTGGTAATCAAACCAAATTGGTTATCTTCCCCATTGTCTGAATGTATTTGTTTTGATTCTCTGCTGGCGTTCTATGACACGTTGTCTGTGTGTCAGTGAGGCGAAGCCGTACATTAAAGGCATAACTCATTGCCTCCACTGAGAGGTTAAGTGGTCCAGCCTCAATCATCTGTCACACAACGTGCATTGGAGATGAGGCGGGTCGACGAGGAAAAGCCCATTAAGCTACATGTCACAATACATAATCAAGTGTCACATGCTACGATGCTTTTGTCCTACCCAGCATGCATTACAGCCGCATGGGTTTATATGTGTGGATACACATGTCATATTCGACTGATGCAGCACAGAACGCCCCATCTTCATTAATTCACCCTCCGTGTGGAGATAACGCTCCGTGGAAATCTTCTCCAAACAGGATCTGATGGGCTAAGGATGCGATATGCAATGGTGAGAGAGATGAAGACAGGAAATAATGTGGGCTAGAACAACGCTGGCCAGCAAGCCAACATTTGCATTACAAAAGGTTGAAAATAATAAATCAAAATAATACTCTCTTGTCTTTAATCTGCCCGTCCCTGCGCTCACTGCATCGTTTTCCCTCCTATTCTGCTGCTTGTTTTAAAACACTACTCAGACACCGAACAGGTACACGAATAAGAAAATCAATATCTTCCTGAAGGGGGAGTGAGCGTCACTCTCTCCCTCAAATTGGATGGATATTGTCAGGACTTGTTCACAGCAAGCAAAGCAAATGCATCTCACTCCCTCCTTTCCTGAGAATAATGGAAATAAAAATTTTGACAACTGCTTTGAAGCAGGTACGAATCGATCTGTCTTTTTTCATCTCCGATACCGACACCTTGGCTTTGGGTATCAGCCGATACCGAGTACCGATCCGATGCCAGTGTTTAACTAATAAGCTGCCTGCCTCACTGTGCGGCGAGGGACTGGGATTATTATTTAACGTTCAAGGCAACATCAGGCTTGAGTTGCTTGACTTTAATAGCTTGTTAAAAATGTTTTTACAAATAAATACATAGACATTTATTGGTGCTTCCCCAGCATAAATCCCCCACAAGCAGCCACGAGTGTCTGCAATGACTGTTTCACCCACGATACAAAAGAGCTGCGCACAAAGAGCAAATGTGGCTAAAGGAATACACAGACAAGCCGCGGTTGAAATGGTAAATTGAGATTCTGGTGGTGGCATTTAAACACAGAACAAGAGCTAGTTGTTGGTATTGCATCAATCAAACAAACAACTAAGAG
This sequence comes from Anarrhichthys ocellatus, assembly GCF_004355925.1. Classification (NCBI taxonomy): domain Eukaryota; kingdom Metazoa; phylum Chordata; class Actinopteri; order Perciformes; family Anarhichadidae; genus Anarrhichthys; species Anarrhichthys ocellatus. The sequence continues at coordinate 1,390,096 of NW_022280107.1, read as the reverse complement.
CATGTTCCTACGCGCTACTGTACAAATGCTTTCTTTGATGAAGAAAACAAAAATACAAGACACATGTCAACATCTGCATGTTGCAGCCTGTCTCTACCACAGATCTTTCTTTAACGAGACAAACTCGCCAATGTACGATTTGAACACAACCAGCCAGACCAGTCAGGTGGATGAACTTCAAAATTTAAAACATGTATGAGTAGGAATGTGGAAACAACAAGCAAGAGTTACCTCTCAGCACACTTAAAGGGAACATATCATTAAAAAAACTCAATTTTTCAGTGCTTGTGCTCATACATGTTGGCATCTGTAGTTCCTACTAACCCACAAGCTGTGAAATAAGGCGACCGAGTCAGCTCTTTGTGGGCTGCTTAGATCAGAAGACATGTGGTTCAACAAACCATTATAGATGTGGCCCCCCTTCCTGTATGTCACATGCAGGCTCATTAGACCACTATATTTTTCTCGCAAGGCAATCAGAGCAGACTCTTAAAGAGACAGGCGCTAAAACGGAGCATTTCAGACAGATGGTGAATACAGGCGTAATCAGACTGATATTATGAGAGAAATAATGTGTTTTTGAAACATAAAAGCATGTAAACATGTTCAAGTAGAAACTCCAAATTCAAGTATTAACCTTAAAATGAGCATGACATATCCCCTTTAACTCAACATGTGTATGGAATAAGGAAAAACAGTGGAAATAAGACCACAGATGAACATCATTACAAGGACATTGAATGACTTTTAAGTTAACACTAAAGACAGGAAGGATGTTATACAGCTTAACTCTTGGCAAATGAATGCATCTATAAATCCGGTTGACAGCTTCGAACATCTCCTGTTGTTGTTGTTTTCCCTGTAAGTTTGTGTCTAACCGCTCTGCAAAGTGAAGAGCTAAAAGAGACATTTGACCTTCTATGCTCAAAAAACAAACAACAACAAATTCAGACTCTTTCTGAACGTGTTGTGGCAGCTATGAAATAGACCGCGTCCTGTCTCTCTTTGATGTCTGGTGTGATAATGGACTTGTTTGTTTGTGCACGCATGGAACCCAGAGAACGGGGAATCTGGGACTTCATGAATGTTTCATGATTTAAGAGCAAATGTTTGGATGTTTAGGGGACACCGGAGGCGCCGGAGCAGTTCAAGATGGATGCACACAAAAAAAGAGATTGGAGACCACCTCTCTGGTTATTGCAAAAATGTTACAAGGAGAGTGAAGCAGAAGGCAGGGTGTGCAGGTGCAGCAGCTCCCAATGCGACAAAGCACAGGCAGCCTGACTTGCAATTCACAACGTAACAACAAACAGTCCCCTGATGCTGCAAAGTACAGAACAACTTGTCTCACTAAGGTCACGTTCAGATCAACTCGAGTCCCCCTAAAAACAAAACACAGCACCCTTATTTATTCGAAAGGGGCGACGCAGTAGGGGTGCCAATGCAGAAGCCTCGGGCATAAACACGTAGGGATGCATCATCATCTGGCTGCAGTGGCCAATCAAATATGTGCAAGCGATAAGGCTGTCTAAACTGGCCAAAAATGTGTTTATTCCTTTGAAAAAATTGCGTGTGTTGAAACTATTTGAATATCTATTTTTGCACATTATGGCCGAAAAATGGCAAACCAATAGGATGAAAGACAGAGAAGGATTCTGACAATGTACTGAAAGCCCCGGCCTAAACATCTGGGATTTTTATTTTTAAATGTATTTTCAAGATGTTTTTTTAGACTAATTTTCTTAAAGCAAACTCTTTCAGGGAGTGACTCAATGTTAGTGAGCGTGTGACTGTGAAGTTATCAGTATCGTTAAAGCTCAGCAGTGCAGTGCGTGCACAGTTTATTTACTCATCAAGACCTACGCCAAGTTCCTGTGTCTTGCTTGCCACCTGCTAACTAAAGAGAAGGGTATTAGCCCCGAATTCAGCTTTGACAGCTTTGGCCCGGGCTCACTCAGAGGGAGACACTTCAGGGAAACATTGCTTCATGCAGTGGTCATTTTAGAGATTTCAGGCTGTTTTGCTTCCATTAATGACTTCTTTCAGACTAGTGGAAAGAAAACATCCAAAATACACATTTAGTTGTTTATCTATTACTACTTTGTCTATTTGTGTCTGTAGATTTCTCCTTAATTCACAAAAAGTTACGATTAGATAAAGCCTCATTTGAAGGTTTTTACTGAGGGGTTTGTTCATACATCATTCAGAGTCTGATTTATACGACATTGTATTCTGAAAAACATGGCAAATTGAATTTTGTTTAAATTGTTGACAGTATTTTCTGATTTATGGAGTGATAAAACGACACATCCCAAATTCCCTCAGTAAAAACCCTCGACTCTAATATGACAATAAAATGAAGCAATAATGTTGAACCTGGCTGTATCCAATGTTTCGATTTCTGTTCTGGAAATGTACGCAAATTATCACATGTTTATAAGAGAATGCCTCATTTGCATATCAAAACATAGAATTTCAGAAAACTTGTAATACAAAAAAATAATTGTCTTAGGCCCATGCAAGAACCCACAAGGCAAGCAGCATGATAGTGCTGCTTTTTTTCACAATAAAATATAACTTTTCAACAACTCAAATACATATATATTCAAATGTATATCGTTGACAGCTCTAGCAAGAACACAACTCAATAAAAACGATTATTTCTACTGAAAGAATCCTGCCTCACAGTATTATAAATGGCTGTGGAGTGGTTCGGCGTCTGATAAGCCTTCGAGCGCATTGATCTGTTACTCAAACTACATGTAGACTTCCTGGATCGCATTTCATGTCTCACCAGACGCTTCCACCAACGCAAGCCTTTGCAGTTTTTTTTTCATTTTTAAATGCAGGGCTGGTTTCAGTCTGAACACCCACTAAACCGGCTGCATCTGCAGATTTAAATCTGTCTCCAAAAGCAGCAAAATCCCTTCTTCCTTCTTCTTTGATATGATAAACAGAAAAAGTGTGTATAACAGCCAACATGTGGTCAAGGTTAGGACCAACCACCTGGTTTCTCTGCTCGGTCTCAGCTGTTTTAAGTGAAATAAAAAAACACATGTTCAGATCTAATCCCGTGTCCGTGTGTTACTGTTACATTATCGCTTGGTACCAAATACAGTATATGTAAAAGAGACCAGGTAACCCGGCCTATCATACAAGACCCGACGGGATTTAATGCAGCCACACACAATTCAATCATTTATTGGCATAAAACATTGATTTGATCTCAGCTCAAGCAAGAGGAAAATGACACTGACCTTTAGTATTAAAGAGACGGGACTTCTTGCAGTTGTAAACCACTTCCTGCTGGCACTGCTCCGACCCCGTCACGACGGCGCGGAGCTGCTCAGCCGCGGCGCCGTAGTTGAACCTCATGATGTGGGGTTTGTGAAGAGAGGAGCCCTGCACCGTGACCGGAGCCGTGCTGTTGTGCTCCAACACCGTCCACACTTTCTCCTCTGGAAGAGAGAAAAAATAGAAATCTGTTGGCCTGGAACCGCAAGTTTTACTCTAAAAAAAAAAGAGGCGTTAACATGAACCACCGGTGTTAGTGGTGACATTTCACAAATCCAAAAAAAACATTGAACGCGCTTGTTTCCAAGCGACACAGTATGATCCTAAAACCTTCATCCTGAATATAAACCTCCCACAAGTAGAAGAAATCATTGCCAGTAATCTGCATTTGCTGCTTATACAGTATGAGAAGGAGTCAAGAGTTTGTACAATAAAATCAGACGAGGAATCCATCCCATTACCATCCCAGCTCGGTTTTCATTATCTGGATTCCATGTTTACTCTGCCTCGGAGAAAATCCCTCTCCACTTTGTGATTATTCACATCAGGTTGTTAGGTTTAGAGCTATTTACATTTCTTATGGATTCCTTAATTGAGGTCAAGTAGAGGCATATATGCTGCTGAACGATTCAGCTTTGTGAAGCACACAAAATGCCAGAACCAGACAGCGGGGGATATGGCTCTCCCCCCTGTAACGTCACCGGTACATTAACCTTGCAAGAAGGACAAAGTGTAGCCGAGGAAGCTGTGACAGCCCCGTGATGAACACTGTCTCCACAGTGTCAAAACTTATCTCAATGCGTTTTGTCCTACATGTCATGAGAGCCGCACATCAGGATGTGTCCGGCTCCCTGTCCGTCAAATGTCACGTCTCCGGTGATCGTTCAGGTGAAGCGGAGCACACTGTGTCCTCACCATCGAAAGATCACGCTGAATACAGCGGCTCTGATGGGGCGATGCAACGGAAGGTCCAGGTTTCCAAATTCAGACCGGAGACATAAATCCGACAGGCCTGCCCAATTACACTACAGTAATTACATGCTGAAAATAATTAAAGGTCAGATGGGACTGTAAACTGATTACCGTGACATTCAGTGTGGATATTTGTGCGTGTTTTGTAACGATTTTATTGACTCCTCGCTCTTAAAGTCCCCCTCCAGGCTATTTTTTGCTGAACATGGTTTTCCCCCACGTGAAATGTAGAAATTCGTTTTTAGTTTTCGGGCCTCTGGTCAAACATTGGAGAGATTCAGCCCTGCATGTTTGATTCAGACGAGGAGTCCTTTGTTTACCCAAATCAGCAACTAGCAGACACGCCAGCATATTTTAATTGTTTATGTTGTTTGTTAGCTTGTTAGCTTGTCACTGGCAGTGGCTGACACAATTTTAGCGGTTGTGAAACACACAATAATATGAAGGCCTACTGTGGTATGTTTTGGTCGATAGTGAAAGGAAGCTACAGGTTCTGGTTTACGTCCCAAAACTGCACACTCTACCGTGTTCACTGTCAGATCTGTCACGATGCTAATGCTAACTTCAGTGTTCTGTAGTGACAAGTCTGCTCTGCGCTGGAGGTTTCAGGTTGACCGTGTGAATATGTGTCTGCGTTTGCGTACTAGACGGCACATTTGTGACGATTTGATCTAGCGTACGTTTGAATCTCAGATTCTAAGAAAGTGCACATTAGAATTCTTCATTGGAAGAATGTGAAAACATCTCTCTCATGACAAACTTTGCAGTAAGTATAGTCAAGGTCAGACAGTCTAAGGGACATAAAGAGGCCGAACCGTTTCTCCTCGAGCAACACATAAATACCAGGACATATTTCATAAGTCAATAAAGAAATTGAGCATGTGGATATTCATGGTCCCCAGATGACGTCACAAAACAACAAGTCATTAAGCCTAAAACACTAAAAGATAACAAAAAAACAATAACAATAAGAAAATCTTCAATCCCGGCTTTTGCATCATAATCAGGTCCAACAAATGTACACGGAAATCTAAGGGGCAGATTGCAGTGGAATTTATTGGGAAATATATTTTTCCATCTTGGACACCTTCGACAGCCCCCCCCCCTCATTTAAAACTGTCAGTCTTACACAAAATAAATCACATAATTTAATAGCAGACCACCATGAAATGTACTGAGCAGATTAGCGCTCCCACAGGGAATAATTCTGACTTTAATGACCCAACGCTTTCATGAGACCTGCAGCCTCCAGAGGCCACTAGCCTAGTTTAGCTTGTTAAATGGTGACGCTCGGATGACTTCAGTGAAACCTGAAAAGCACAAGTTATCATCGCACTGTAATCTACTGTCATCTATATGCTTTTCTCTTTTAGTTACAGACAGAATAAACTCCGATGACTGACAGCAGGCCATGCAGCACTTTAATGCTCCTGGTGTGTATATTTACTGTACCTTCTCTGGTGTCTTAAAGAGCTCATGCAGAAATATATAATAAACATAAGTGGTGTTATTAGACGGCAAATGGACCGCAAGCTATGAATAATGACAGAGACACGACAACGAAAGAGGCGTCTTGAGCAGATTTCCTCACTTACAGTTGAATGGACCTAATGGAAATCTCCCCTACCCCCCCGCCCTCGCTCACAAGCTGAAGCGCATACGTGTTACCATGGTTATGTACATAAATATATATATGTGTGGCTTATACGGATTGATTACAGGCTCGCTTCCAGAACAGCTCACAATCAGCAGACGGATTTAATAATTAAGCTTTCGCTTATAAAATAAAACACATCGTAGTTAGTTTGCTTTACATTTTTAGCAACACGGGGATGCACAGCAAAATGCAGCTGAACATTAAAAACAAGACAAAAACAAAAACAGTCGTGCGTTCCTGCAATGCTTTTTTTTTTATTTGCTTCGGGAGGAATGTAAACAACAGCAAAAAACAAACCGCATCAGAGTTCACTTGGACGCCGATCCAGACCCTTCGGTTATTTGGTCCAAACACGAGCAGATTATGAGACAGTGAGCTCCTGGGCACAGATATGCTAAGAGCCCCACCGCCTCCCCTACACAGCAGCAAGAGACTCTTTGTGTTGTTTTCTGTCTTTCTTTGGGCTTGTTTTTGCCACTTTTCTAAGTAGTTGTGTGTCTCTTTGCAGCTGTTTTGCATCTCTTTGTAGTTGCTTTGGTCTGTTTGTTATCATTTTCCGTCTCTTTGTGGTTGTTTTTCCCCCTTTTTTAGACATTGTAATTATTTTTGTCTCTTTGTAGTTGCTTTGGTCTGATTTTTGTCATTTTGTGTCTCTTTGTGGTTGTTTTGCCCCTTATTGTAGACGTTGTGATTCTTTTTGCAGCTGTTTTGTGTCTCCTTGTTCTTGTTTTGATCTCTTTGAAGTCATTTGTGTCTCTGTGGTTGCTTTGCTCCTTTGTATAGTCATTATGGTCTCTTTGTGTCTCTTTGCAGCTGTTTTGTGTCTCTTTGTAGTCATGTTATGTTTCTTTGTGGTCATTTTTGAATTTCTTTCTGGTTCATACGTGTCTCTTTGAGAGACCCTGACACTTTGGGTCCCAGGCCTTAAACCCAGCGGTCCTGTTCAGCAATCCATCCACGGGTCTGCAACAGGGTTTGATTGACACACCTTTTACAGAACACCAGCCCAAATGGGGTTAGTTTTAACCGAAGCAAATAGACATTTACAAAAGAGATGTACTCCCCAATAGATATGTTCTCGACTCTCAGGGAGCAGCATGAGTGGCCGTAATGATTTCTTACTGGATGGTAAACTGTCAGATTGCCGTGGTGGTACGGATCGATTACAATGCAATCTCTAAGTGAGTGGACTCTTTACCCTGAGCTTTCAGCCAGTTCTCAAGAGGAACTCAAAAAGGGTAAAGGTGACAACAAGTGAATTACAATGATCTTACCTGTCATGTTGCAGTATACCTGCGTGGGCCCCAGGGGACCACTCCCATCTGGATCAATGGAGTAGAAGCCAGAGGAGCTGCCAATCAGCTTGTAGGCCTCGCAAGACGACTCGTAGATGGCTGGAAGAAGCAGAAAGGCGACAGTTATTTTTCCAAGAATCAGCCCACTCTCCAACAGCTGTCTCCTGTCTGAGTCATCTGACTACACAACATCTATCTTTATTTACGAACTGTTCACAAGTTATTCACATGCAAATTAGAATTGTTACTACAACGTCTTTTAATAATCTGTTAAAAATACTCAAGTTATAGATGTAAGTTTGAGCTCAAGAGCTCAAGGAAAATGTTGATTTTATGTGTTTTTTGGGTTGATTTCTTTTTTACTGTTGAGTTGAAAACCTATTTGAAATCCAGCAGATGTTCTTATCTGTCATGTTCCCTCTGACATGCAAAGACAACCGGGTTTGTCTGCATACAAACAGGAAATCAGGATTCTGGGGCAGGGGAGGCTCACACAGCCGTCTCCACAGCAAATATCAAGGCGCTGCTGCAGAGCGTCAGAAAATACCACAGCCGTAAGTAGAAACTTCCTGCACGTAGAGTCAATTTGAAGTCAGTCATAAGCTATTTTAAGGAAATAGCAAAAAAAATAAAAAAATCATTCTCAGGAATTTGAAAGTGAGAATAGCGGCGATGTTTGTAAGGTCGTGTCAGGTTGAAGCGAGACCGGTTTCTGCTTCGCCTCTCAGTGGCACAAATCGAAGAGCGCAATGAGCAAGACAGGTAAAGATGTGTGTGCTGAATCAAATGACACAGCTCAGTAGACCTAGGATGTACGGGGGGGGGGGGGGGGTTGAGACGAGGCGAATAAAACGAAAGTGCAAAGAAGTGCTTACAGTTGTGACAGGTAGCTCCGGAATATCCTGTTCCTGAACAGTCGCAGGAGAAGGAGCTCCACGTCTGAGAGCAGCGGGCGCCGTGTTCACACAGGTTAGGAAGGCATCTGAAGAAAAGAAGGATTTACACAATAATATCAGGAGGTTATCTTCACTACTTTAGTGACTCATTTGAAAATAATACATATCATATGACTGTATTATAATTATTGTTACATTAATGTGTGAGTTCCACCTTGTTTCAAATTAAGGACCCTCCTAATTAAGACCTGGACGCCCCCCAAAAGAGTTAAAACAATACCCCATTTATACATCCTTCTTACCTGTAATCATAAATATTACAATAATTCCCCATATTCATGCTTGGAAGAATCTTATGTAATTTCAGACACCCCTAGAATGGACCATACCATTTGTTGACCTTGCGTCCTGCTGTGCTCGCATGCGTCACCCCAGCCCGTGGAGCCGCTAGTGTAGGTAGCTAGCTGATATCTAGATAGTGTTGTTTACCTTCCTGTGTGGACGCTGTAACGGGTTGGATTCGTCTACAGATTGCGGACATGACATTAAACCAGCAAGATACCGCAGGATTGTAAGAATTCAGTTCACTGGAGCCGTCTAAAGTGAATTATTAGTTGGATAGTTTAAATGCGTACAAGTTTCTGGTTCAGTAAGGAGAGAAATAGGACTCCTTTATCACTGGTAGGGTACTTTATGAAGGCAAAGTGTTTTATTTTATGCTTTTCATGCATAAACTGGTGCCTTTTCCTGCAGAATGCACCATATTGCACCATTTTAAAAAAAGGTGTATGGAGTATTAAGTAGCATAAAATGAGAGTAAAGTAAAAGTACCTCAAAATTGTAAAGTACATTTACATCCACTAACCAACAGTTGAACATGCAATGAATTACAACATAAAACAAAGTAGCACATTTAAAAAGCTGAAACCAGAGAATTTATCATCCAAACAGCTTCTGATATTTAACACGTTCCTGTCTGTAGACTAATCAGATTATTGAGCTCCAGTTTACTACCGATACATTTTTACCTTAAAAGTTTACCAATTTTCCAGCATTTTTTAGACTTTCACAACAAATATAGCTATTAGGAGCAGCACAACAATTAGACAGCCAGAACAAAAGATCATACAAACCCCTCAGGGATTTGTATGAGGCTCCAATAAAGCGACTTCCTTTGTTGGTGTTTGCAAACCTGATCTTTTATTTACCAGTTAAGAAAGACCTCTTCTCCCCGTTCCCTTTATTCTTTTGTTTGCAATTATGAGCACAAGCTTTGGAACTCACCCGAAAGACTAATTTGCTGTTTACTCATGTTTCATTAAAATTCCCAAAGGACTGTGAAACGATGGCGTCTCACACTGCGCCCTTGTTTGCATTTGAAGAAGCTGACGGATCGCAGCGTTTCTCTAAAAATAAGAGCCTCGCTGTCACCTTCAGACTAGAATGCCTGTTAATGGGATTTTACAACAATGAGTGCTTCACAGAAATTTCAAACCGCACTCTTCTGATTAATCGTCCCTTCCTCGAGCCTCCTTCAGTTTCACATAATTGCCAGCCTTTTCGAGCGTGCATCTATAATTTCATACACTTTCATCTCTCACCTATTAACTGCAGCGGAGCGGGGCCCGCCGCAACGCGGGTAAGGTTGCAGCCGTTGGTTTAATTACCATCATGCTATTTTCTGTTGTGTTCTGCGCCCTTACAGGTCGTGGAATTACAGTAGCCAGCACACCTAAGTGCACACTGACCATAAATTGAGTCACAATGTTTAATTACGCACAAAGGAGATTAACTGCGATAAAAGTTAATTTTCTCACACTCCGGGGTCGTTGAGTCGGCCGCGGAGAGTGAAAGGAAAGACAACATCGGTGCGATTAACAGTCACAAAGCTGAGGAGCAGCCGCCTCACGTGTCACATCCTCACAGCAGATTACAGCGCAGGATGCAGAAGACATCGATGCACGCCGAAAAAAGAAAAGAGTGGATAATGTCACCCAAACACAAATTCAATTTTAGCTCTGCAGTTTCTTTGTTGCTGCTGTATAAACATCTGCTGCATAATGCATGGCTTGTTTCACTTTTAGGGTGCGTCACAAACTTTCCGTGCCTGAATTGTCTTTTCACTGGTTTATTTTTCACTCGAGTTTGTCTCCGACCTAATTTCAGCTTTTGTGCGTTAGCTAAATCAACCGTCTCTGAGTTGTGTCAGTTTTGATGAGTAGACACACAATTACAGGTTAATCTAAAATCAAACATAATCATAAACATATTTTTTACTGCTTCACAGCTCTGATTATTATGTTATTGGTTTTATTGAACTGTCAGGGTTTAAATTTGTCTCGCTTTAGTCGAGCCTCACTGTTGAGCATTCTGTTGTATTGCCTTTCCTTGTCTGTCAAAGCACTCTGTAAACTCTGTTTTTAAAGGTGCTGTATAAATAGTTATTATGAAATTTGCTATTATTATTATTTGTTGCACTCTTCAAAAATCACCAAAATACACACCCCTTTCACAGTCATCCATCAATAGATAACATATTTAGAAAAAAAAAGAAACACTTAGATGCGATCTACTATATAATTTATCCTCTTCTCCACACGTGTCTTAAAACGTGCATTCTCTCTAGTGTCCACCAGGGGGCGACTCCTCTGGTTGTATAGAAGTCTATGAGAAAATGACTCTACTTCTCTCTTGATTTATTACCTCAGTAAACATTGTAAACATGAGTTTATGGTCTCAATCTCTAGTTTCAAGTCTTCTTCAATACAGCATGATGTTCATTTAGTACATTATGGTCCATTTAGAGTCACACAGACCATAAAGCAGGGGATGCTTTAGGGCGGGGCTTACTGTGATTGACAGGTCTCTACCAGAGTCTCTACGTCACTCCTCCACATTCCAAATATGGTAACTTCGGCTCACTGGTTGAAAAAAAGCCAAGATGGCGACGGCGAAATCGCCTGAACTCAAGGCTTCAAAATGGCCGTCCACAAACCAATGGGTGACTTCACGATGACTACATCCACTTCTTATGTACAGTCTATGAGACAGCAAGTGCTCGATGTGTGCATTGAATCCATTTATTCCCCGTTATTTACATCTGATCTCCTGGATGTGCTCCCCCCACCCGCTCCACTGGCTCATCAGCCGTTTTGCCCGACTCGCTTTGGGGCATTTTCATTTTTGAAGCGGCCCCGCCTCTGTGTGATCGGGCCCTTAGAAGGAACCACTAAAGATTTATGTCTCAGCCCGGGAGCAGAAAAACGTCTCATACCATTGTTCTGTCATTTCCTGCAGTGCATCCCTTCGCCTGCTGATTCAACAGACTGGCAGCCCTGTTGTGTTTGCATATCTTCTGACAGCGAACAATCTGGACTAGAAAGCAGCTACTTTGACAAAGGAGAGATTCACCTCGGGGCAAACACAAGGGAAGAACCTGCAGTTTGCATGTTTGTCTCGTTCCCATACGTGTTTCAAGGCACACGCAGACATGTGTGGAGCTCGTAGGTCTGCCAATCCTATTCATAGGGCCACACAGCTGTGCAGGGTAATGAGGGGTAGGGATAGGGAGGGATGCCACACAGGACAGCAGGGAGCAGCTTGTTAGCATAGTCCTCCGCCAGAAAAGGTGTTGCAAAGTTTTCGTTGCGGTTTAATTGGATGATCTTGTCAGCGTGTTTGTATTTCTAGGACAAGATGTCAGTGACTTTCAGTCAGCTCTGCAGGCAACGCACTTCTATCTACAGATTAACAATGTGGGCATGAATACGACTCTGTTGCCAACTTGGATAAGGTTTTACAGATTTTTTACGTTTGACACATTTTTCGACTGTTGAAAGTTTTCTGTAAGATCACTGTGAGGAGCTGAAAGTGTAAATGAGAAGTCCAAACTACTTTACCTGTCTCTGATGTTGCACGTGTCGAACTGAAGCTCGTTGTATTTTCCCAGCAATCCTTGCTGAACACGATTGAGATCCATCGGCTGGCCGTTGATGAACATGAGCCGCACACATCCCTGGAAGTCCGGAGTCAGGTTCTGACAGTCCGCTGTGGGACATCCTGGAGGGCGGTGACACATGATGCAGCCTGTTACTGTACGAGCACTGTGAACCTTTCATGCTCTGGTCAATTTAGAGATTTGGGGCCATTTAGTTTTCTTTCAGGCTATTGGAAGGAAAACATACACATTTAGCAGTATATTGTAGACTTCTAGATAATGACGTATTAGCATATTTAAACATAAAAATTCTGAAAACTTGTAATACAGAAAAATACTCATCTTAATGTGAGTGATGAAGTGGTGAAGTTTCATGGTGATATCTGTGAGGTCATGTGTTCACCTGTAGAGTCTCTAAATGTCTGTAATGGAACTAAACGTCTCTTTAAAGGACGTTTCCTCTAAATGAGTTTGTTCTCAGACTCTGATGATAAATCTCCACTTCAGCAGCTCTTACATTCACCAAACTTCACTCTTTCATTCCTCTCTGTGTGCTGAAGGTTAACACAGAGCGGTTTGTTCACACAGCATTCAGACTCATTTATACAACATTTTATTCATAAAAAACATGGCGAAAATGCTTTTTTTATTGCTGTTGACAGTATTGTTATATTTATGGGGTGATACAAAGAGATATCTAAAATTCCCTCTATAAAATCCTTTGACTCTAATATGTCAACACAATGAAACAAGAATTTTAATTCTGGCTTTATCCAATGCTCAGATTGCTGGACTTGAAATGTATGCAAATAAGCATCTATTTAATGAGATAATGCCCAATTTGCATATTTGAACGTACATCTTCAGAAAACCCGTAGTACAAACAATGATTGTCTTATTGTAAGTGATCGACTGAGGAATATTCATGCCGATGTCTGCAGTAAAACATGTTTCACCCTGTTCTCCTGGGAAGTCTCCCCACTATTGCAAACACACTGCGAGAATCCACAAACCTCCAAAGTTGAAGTTGCCTCTGGATTCCAGTTGCTCCCACAGTTCGATGGTGGAGGACGGCTCACTGTCCACGGTCAACGTGATCTGTTGATTGCTCGCGTTGAGACTCACAGAGTGCCACAGACCGTCGTTGACTCGGTGACCTAAACAACAACATCTCGCATTAAGCTTCCGCGAAACGGCGGTTCAACCGTCTGCGGCACAGAAAGAGATATTGTGTTGATTTCCCTGTAGACCTTGAGGCCGGGAGGAATTCTCTCCCACCGCGTTCCGGTTCATGTGAGTGTGATGTAGTCCTATAGTGGTGTAGTGCTTTCAGAGCTGCAGTGCTATCAGGGCAACAACGGCCACAGGACAACATGACAGTGTGTTATTCATTGCACCCGAGTTTGGGATTAGCTCAAGATCCACTTTTAATGTTGTACTAGCTGCCATCAAATCTCCACATTTCCTCACAACACCGTTCTGCAGTGGTGTGCAGCTTCACTGACAGAAGAGACCGTCGCGGAGCTTCAAGCCTCCTCCATCACTCGGAGCCTCAAAACAAGACTCTCTGCCTCCCCCGCTCTGTCACCTGTCAACAGCGTTCTCACTGCATATTTTATCACAGTCGGATGAAAGTTAAATTGTTAATGGAAAGACTACGTCAGCATTTTTTGTGTTAATTAAATGCGCTAACTTCCGAGTGGAAGATTTGCCCTGCTTCAAAACGTTTGGACGATTTGCTGAAAGGGGCAACTTCGGCATTTTTTTAACCTGGACCATGTTTTCTCACATTTCTGTGTCTGAGTGACACGTGGGGACAGCATTGTGTCACGTGACGGTGGAAACGTGAGTGAGAGTTAGAGAGAGGAGAGCTGCTGCTGTCAGAGTTTGTTGTGTTGGAGTACAGAAAGCGTAGCTTAGTTTTATCCAGAAGATTTTCGACGTCGTGGCTGAATATTCGGCTCATTTCCACAATGTGGATGCAACGCAAGATTTCCCAACGAGATTTTACGAAAGAGACTTCACCACGCAAACTCGAGGATCAAGTGAAAGTTAAAGAAAAGGGTTTTATTTATCTGTAGGGTTCTTCCCATAATGTTGTCAGATACCTGTAATAACAATCTGAGCCTGTCAGTGGCAGAAACACGCACACAGTGGACGTACATTGACAGTGAGGTGTTGCCCCCGAGCGATTACATTGCAGCCTGTTTAATGGCAGCTGTCTGCAGCGTTCTCCTTCAGCACTGGACCAATATTAAAACATTTTGTCCCCAGTAGTCACAACAACATGGGAAACATGAAAAATACCTAAGCTACCCTTTAACACAATATTTCCATACCTGGAGGTAAAAATGCATCAAGCTGAAGAACTGTTTGAACCCATTCAGTCTTTAAAATAACCTGATAAAACCCAAAGAGACGAGTAATTGGCCAACTCATCTTGAAATCCGGTCAAATTGACAATGACAGCTCATCTCACGGAGCTGCAGCTTCTGAGAGGAGGGAACGCACACAATGGCAGCAGTGATTGTGAATGGAAATTACCGAGCCATGCCTCCGATGCCGATGTGTTAGTGACGGACTAAATTAGCATCCCGATCGAGCTGCGCTGTGGTTCTGGGAGCATCAGAGGGGACGTGACGGTCACGCAGAGTGCACACTGGGAGTTATTTTTGGTTGGTCTGAAATCAGACCAACCAAAAAAATTGAGAATTTCGCAAATGATCCAATGATGCCTGTCGCTGCCAGAAACCCCTTCATCCCAGAGGACTGTGAGTGCCGTTGGCGTTGCTTTCTCCACACCATTGACTGTTTCATGCTATAAGCAGTGCCGCGAGGGACTGCTGGCGGGTGTCAGCGGGAGTTCCTCTCCCCCAGCCCATATATATATATATATATATATACTGTATATATATGTATATATATCTCATGATCTCTTTGCTGTGCTGCTGCTGGCCAAGCTCCAAGCGTCAAAGTACTATCTAGGACACATATCTGGTGTTTTTTTAAATCGCATCAGTAACCTGTTGCTGAAGAAGAATAAAATATTTGCCTATTCTGTCTGAGATGACAGCTCTGAGGCCCGCCCCCGCCTCCTCCAGGAAATACACAGTTTCATGTGACAGCTTCATGTCATTACTGGGAAAGAAGCTGCAGTGGCCTCAAGTCCTCGACAAGCGCATCTGGCAGTCGATGCAGAGTGTGGTGAATGAAACAGAGGCTCAATTGTGGATGTTGTCGCCCCGTGATAGACACTTGTGTGTCTCCTGGTGTGACTGTGTGACAAACATATAACATTAAGACGGTGCTGTTGCTGCACATCTTTTCTGGGCTGAATCGATTTTGTTTTCCATATCAACGTTCTTGTGCACTTAGCTCCAGTACAGCACTTTATCAAACAGCACCAATTGCATTTATCCTCAAGCTTTTTCTGATGTCTACTTTTCAAACTAGAAAACAACAAACAAACGTGATGTTTCATTAAAAAAACAACAAGAAGAGCGGGGTTTAAATTTAGAAAATTTAAGTTATTCGCAGACACTTTTGCGAGCCCTGCAGCTCAGTTTAATGATCTCACTGAGACACCTCTGCTGCAGTTGACATTGCTGTGAGGTGTGTGATGCTGTTGCACTCTGAGAGGAGGAGTGGTGACAAAAGGTGAGACCTACTATGATATCCACGAACTTGCCTTTCTTTTTAATTAATATCCTGGGTTTTGAGATTCACAATTTCTCTCTTTTTCTCGGTGTGAACAGAGTTCGGAACGCGCATTGTTGCAGGTGAAAAAAGAAAGATAGTGCTGCACATTACCGAAGCTCCGAGCGGCAGCGACAGGTGCCTCTTTTAACTTAAAATATCCGTAGCCCTGCACAGCACGCTGTTTACTGACCCAGCTGATCTGTATGCACCGCAGGAACAATACGCATTTACCAGCAGTGAGTCCACTTTTCTCTGCCTGGATCTCACTGCTCGGTTATGATTCAGCACATCCATCACAAGGAAGATTTCCAGCTGCTCCAAGTAGCATGCACCCTACTTTGGGACCCTAATGAAATTAAGGAACGTTACCCCCCGTGTCTGTGGTTAATGCAGCACATTCACTCTGGATAAATCTGCGTTTTAATCACATTTACTGGCTACATCCGAGGGCTTATCTCTCTCAGCACGCTTAAAATGTTGCAGACCTCTGTGCCGAGGAGCTGGTTGAGCCCCCTAAATTTGTAACCGAGATGCTATCAGAGCTTTTGCTCGATAATAATTTCAGCGCTGACCTCCAAAAAAATCCACCCAAGGTGGAAGAAAACAAACAAACAAGGAATCCTGGTGAAAATAAATGGATTGATAAATAGATAAATACCCCAAATTACTGAGAAGTCAATTCCTACATGTCAAACTAACATCACACTCTTCACTGTGCGAAATTAATTTGCAGTGAATAGTTTCCTTACACGTTGTTATTACAAATAGGAGGCGGGCGCCAGGTCACACTCCTCGTGTGCTGCTGCTCGGAGGCTGTTCGTCCCCCGTGCAGATTGGTAATTAAATACAGCTTGAGGTAAATTATATAAAAGGAAATATTGTCTCTTGGCTGAGGTTGTCTTCTCATCTATATTTCCCTGCAGCCCACCATCTGCTGAAAGTCTGGCTTCCCCAAACAATCACGGTTATCTGTGTTGTATTTGTTAAGCAATCCCGTACAGAGGATTGAATGATTTTTCCTCTCCAAGAAAATTAAGTTTTTTTTTTTTTTTTTAGTTTATTGAGGACAAAGGTGTTAAAAAGTAAGTCAGATGAAATTACTTGCGCAAGCCAACGTATTCGGTCTCCACTTTGTGGATTAGTGCAGCACTGTCTTTCTTCATACCCTCCTCTCATTTGTTTGTGCATACTCGATTCCTTTCCTCAACTGCTCTCCTCCTCGCGAGGAGTCCGAGGAGTCGAGGCGACAGGCAGAGGCATCCTTAGCTCGGTGTCGTCATTTTAAAGCAACGTCACCGAGAACAACGAACAGCTGCATCAGATGTTCGCTGTTTTTTTTACACGTCAGAGGTGGCAAAAAGACATCCGCTCTCCTCAAGATGCATTTCAGGATTTTAGGAGTCCTTCAAGATGGAGCTATGAGATCGATGTCAGGGTCACGGGCAGGAGGACAGAGGAGATAGGACACCAGGAGACCAGGAGGCAGAAAATAGAGAGGTGAGAAGAGCGTTCTGTCTCAGTGGAGTGACGCACACAGACAAGCAGCCAGGTGAAGGAAACAAAGTCGGTGGTTCACTTAAAGGGGCCCTGTGGAATTTTCCGGTAAACAAACAAAAGGTATGTTTTACCCACTAACACCTATAGTGTGTATCCTGCAGCTCTAAGAAGCATATTGAGTGTATTTCCTTCATCATAAAACATTTCCAAATTATATTTTAAATCCAGCATTGTTAGCATCCGTGTTCACTAGCTTGCAGTCTTCTACTTTCCTATCTCTGCTGGCTCTTTGCAGCAGATCAAAGCAACCGGTTTAGTAGTGAGGAACCGTCGGCAGGACTGTATATCGCATCACCCTCGTGACACGCCACACAAAGAGAACGGGGGAGCCACGTATAAACTGCTCCATAGCGCTACGGAGCAAAAAATGACTGAAAACCTTTAAGCCAAATGAGAATTGCCGCCGAATGAATCTGCAGACCAGCCGAGTTCAGGTTTACATTCATGTCTGACCAAAATGTCACTACTTCATCATTTTATCCAGTGTGTGGTCGAAGGGGTTTTGAGACCCCTTGATTGACACCTCAGACCCCCTGAGAGCCTCAATAGCAACATTCCGGGGGTCTCTGAAATCACAAGACAATTATTTGTGACTTGCAATTGTCACTAAAATGTCTTTTTAATAGCTTACTAATGTCCAGCATTGAAAACCGTGACCCCTGACTGCCACCGGGGGGGTTTTGCACACTGATTTTAAGCACTTTAGAGAGACATTTGTGTGATATTGTCATCATTAGCATTTTAATTCTTGAATTATGGCCAAAAATGAGTCTTGTGAAGTCACAGTGACCTTTGACCACCACATTTGAATCAGTTCATCCTTGAGGCCAAGTGGATTTTTGAGACAAATGTGATGAAAATCTCCCCAGGACAATCCGATAACATAATGCGGACAGCCCTAAAACATAAAGTACACCCATTCATATTTCAAACATGCGGTTCCAAAAGTGAACTGATCTTTGGAGATTATCAAATCCACTTACCGGTAATCATACTTATATATTCACAACGATTCTAGAGAGAAGCTTGTGAAGTCCTGCGGTCCTCACCAAATTCAAAGCATATTTCCACGTGTGCTTTCCTGTGAACTCACCGGCAGAGACTTCTGATTTGGCCCGTCCCGAGCCGCGGAGGGTCAGCTGCAGCCGGCTGCTGTTGATCTGCAGCTCCAGCCTGTGGGGCTCCGGGTTCAGCTGCACGGAGAGCAGCAGCCCGTCCGGGTTCCACGTCCTGAACTGTAAGCGGACGGAGAAGCCCCCCGTGGCAGACGCCGCCGACGGAAGTGACAGGAAGCTGCTGCTGGAGCTCAGGAAGGTGCAGGCCACCAGCTGGGGCGGCGAGCACGAGAAGGTCACGTTGCCCTGGAGGACGAGAAAACCCAAAGGACACGGATTCACACGGATCTTCCGCTGCATGCTGGAGCAAGTTAGTCTCACGGGAGGCTCGTTGTGACATGTCTGGAAATAAATGTCTTGTTGATAGAAACAACAAAAGGGAACAGATGGTTTAAATAAAGAATCATGAGCGAAACCCCACCCAAACTAATTAAATGTAACCTTCAAGCTATTCAATTATCCGTCATCAATTGTCAATTTATCATCATTCATAATAATGATCCAAAAGGGCTGCCACATTTTGTTGTGTACGTGAAAACATTATGATTAAAGGAAGTTTGACACTTAAGAGAAATATTCTTATTTGTTTTCCTTGTCGAGAGATAAGAAGAGAAGGTCAACACCACCCTCATTTCTGTCCATTACGTAGCCTCACAGCACCTCTGAAGCTCGCTGGCATGTTTTATCTCAAACAAAATATAAGCTTTTAGTGAGCTTCAGAGGTGCTGGTAGGACTGCTTTTACATTTGTACACACGAGGCAACCTGTAGGCTCTGAATGAGACGCAGCAAGCTTTCAAGTCCGAAACTCCTCAGAGCAACGGAGGGAGTCTGAAGAGCGAGAACGTCTTCTAAGGGCGGGAGGGAGTGGGGGGGGTTGATGGGCCAAACAAACAGGACTTTCACCCAGGAGGCCGCAGTTCTTGTCCCGTGTGAAACCAAAAGTTCAGATTTAAAAAAAGAGGCTGTGTTCATCAAGTGAGCAAATGCATGGACGTGTGAGTGCGCGTGCATCAAAGGGAGCTAAGCCATGGATTTGTCTCCAAAGGCCGTTAATGGAGTGAAGAAATCTTTCCCATTACAAATGATATTTTTCTGTCCCGCCCAGCAGAGAGGAGGATATCCGTTCATATGCTGCAAACCCGGGCAAGCAGATTATGTTGTCTGAACCTAACTGCAACCGTTTAACGTTAATAACACACAAGGCTGTCCCAAAGGCTTCTGCCCAAGCAAAGTATCTTTAGCAGGGATGACAAGAGCCAGGCTAGCCATTTCCCCCCAGTTTCCAGTCCTTATGCTAAGCTAGGATAGCTCGGATGTTTGCCATCCAGATATGAAAGTGGATATGAAATAGTATCGATCTTCAAACTCTGAGCAACAAAAGGGAACAACAGTATTTCTCAAGATGTTGAACTATTCGTATGGAGCCAATCAAAGCGTTGACAAACTCATTTTAAACATTTGTTCTCGTTGTTTGGCACTTCCTTGTAAATTAAAGAGTTAAATAAAGATAAATTTTCCTCGCGTGTTTTTCTGAGGTTGTCTAAACTCTAAAGTAAGCAGAAATGTGGAAAAGCCTGGATCCAAGCTGAACCCATGGCATTTATTTGCTCCAAACCAACATGGTCGAACCTCCAAGACAAAAACAAACATTACAGTTTACATTTCAGCATAATTCTGAGCAGTGCAGAGGTTGTGTTAGGTACGTTCAAACACAGACCGGCGGTGTCTGCTAAGGTCAGAGTCCCATTAGTCCCGTTGCCTGCAGGGCAGCACACAGCAATCACAGCTCTTTGACTCTCAATGTGATTCTCTCCCATCAACCTCAGGGAGATAGTCCCATTGAAATTCCATTACAGCTGCCATCATGACAGCCTCGCTGCTTCTGTTGTCAGCGAAGGCCTTTTAACGCAGCAATCAGACTTTAAAGGCAGAGGGTGTCTGAGATGAGATGTGGCGTGTGGATCTTTGGCCGACCTCTCTGATTTGTGTAGTGGTGGTGGTGGGGGGGTGATTCAAACAAATCCATTGACACACTTGGACTTAATGACATTGTAGTTAGGATCACAATGGATGTCATGATTGTTTTTACCGTTATTCTCTCCTTCCAGGTTCTGACCAGAATGCCTGAAGAGAAAAATGTGACGCAGCAAGGAGAAATAGTCCGTCCGCCATTTTAGTCCAGAGAGAAATATCTTAATTGCTATCGGACTGCCATGACACCTTTTACAGACATTCATGGTCCCCAGAGGATGTATCCTAATGACTTTGGTGATCTGCTGACTATTCCTCTCGCACCACCATGAGGTTAACATCTGTGGCTTTGAGTTCAACATCTGAACAATTAGGTGTAACGATACCAGAACTTTCTGGTAATACCAAGGTAAGAAACAAAAAACCAAACAATAAATCCCATGTACTTTAACGTACACTCCTTTATTAATGGTTGCATAATGTTATTATTAATAATCCCTAATAATCCGCCTCAAATTGCTGCTAACAGTTAACTAGCTCTCAATAATCATGCTTTAACTTTATTACCTTCATATATATATATATATATACACACACACACACACACACAGGAACATACATACAGTCAGACCTCTGCATTTAACCCATACTGAGCATTTAGAGGCAGTGGGCTGCTGTCTCGGAGAGAAACTTGAGGTTCAGATTTCCGCTCATGGACACGCAGGAGACGAGGAACAAACCGCCAACCTCGAGGTTAGAAAGGCGACGCGCTCTACCCACTGCATAGATTAGCGAGATTAGAGTAGTACAGCGATGAATGCTTCTGAAATAATCGACAGGGCATTTACACAAAGCCACAGCTCAATAGCTGCATTTAAATATGTTCCTGCATACTGTCATACTTTTTTATATAATTCTCAACGTTTTTATATCATATATATCAGCCACTGCCCGGAGAGAGACGACCTCTTGAGTTAATGGAACAAACCCCCCCCTCCCTGTCATACAGGAGACGTATATGAACGTCAGACAGCCGCCTCTCGTCGTCAACCTTTGCAGAGACTCCAGTCTGCACTGTCGCTCTACTCACTTTACCACTAAACCATAGAATCACACTGAGTATGCAATATATATGTAAATTGATATATATGTTGTATATATGTGCTCTTGTGCACATTCTGTTTCTTCTTCCCTCTCTTTACATACGCCATCAAATCGGTTTCCATCACTACCACAGAGACTGTTGTGTAAGATGCCTTTCAAATGGAGAAGTGGCGCCTCACACCTCGGAGCTCTTGAAAGCAGTAATTGTATTTCCTAGACGGGAAGCGCGAGGACGACACTGAGCTCAAGGATGGACTCAACCTGGATCTACACGTGGAAAGCTGAAGATTTCAGAGTATTCATCTTTGTCAGCAGTGGAGCTGACCAACAGGTCGACGTTGACTTAGTAAAAATAAATCGTCAAATTAGATAATCTAGAAACAAAATCACTATTAAAATAATGGTACATTTTATTCCACTACATTCATGTGTAATTACTAGATGCCTTAATGTTTTACCTGCTAAATGTACATATTGGTACATTCCGTGCGGTATAACAATCACATTTAAGTGTGTTCTTGTAAAAAAAAAAAAAGAATATTGTCCGACATATTGTTCACAGATTTTCAAGAACTAAAATATTGATATTTACAAGACAGAACTTGGCAGATAATATCTGACACATTTCACAGTACTTTTAGTACAGCACTGAACTCCATGCCACTCACCACGCTGTGTATCTGTGGCTTGCGTCTCTTCGCCAGGTCGATGACGTTGATCCCGTTGTAGTAGAGGTTTTCCATGCAGCCGTGGAAGTTCTTCCTCAGAAAGGTGCCCGGTTTACCAGGCAGCGGGATGCCTCCGAAACTCAGCTTTGATGAAAGGGAATGAGAAAGCGGCGGCGGAGCTCTTAGCATTAGATGCAGAAATCGATCCAATAGAAACAAGTACAACATTCTTGTATTCATGCTATATTCATAAAAGGGAATATTTACATAATATGAATTTCACCTTCTGTTCTGTATTTTACTGTATGTTAAAACCATCACAGTCTCAAAATACATGCTCACACACATTCTCACTAGTTGCACAGCTGAGTCAGTGATTCAGCGAGTGAGAGAACAACACCCACTCACTGGATCCAAACATACACTGCAGAGCCACTGTTATGCATACAGTATTCTGTTCATGGTGTGGCGCATGTTGTTTAGTTCCACCTAAGGGAAATCTTAATGCCACAGCAGTTTGGGAAAGAAGTTTTCCTTTATTCACCTTGACAATGCCCCCCGTGCACAGAGAGCGGTCCGTAAAGAAAAAGGTTTTTACCGATTTTGGAGTGGAGGAACTTGGCTGGCCTACACAGAACCTATTACACCTTTGGGATGAAGTGGGACTTGTGACTGTGAGCCAGACCTCATCATCACCCAACATCAGTGTTGGACCTCGCTAATGCTCTTGTGGCTGAATGGAAGAAAATCCCTGCAGCCAGGTTCCAAAATCCTTTTGAAAGCCGTCCCAGAAGAATTGAGGCGGCAGATTAATGTCCTTTTTCTAACGGCTGTCGAGTGTGCTCCCACAGCTGGTCAATCCAGGAGTAAGTATGCATGTTGTACTTCAACACCGGCTGGAACTGTGCAAATTCAAACTGCATCTTTGAAGGTGATTTTATAAGGATTACACCCTTAGCTTTCCATTCTCATGCGGATTAAAATAACTGCGGCAGAATTAATATGAATCATTCTTAGTCATTTTTTAAACAATGGGTTCTTGATTTTAGAATGAGGCAGAAAAAAATCAGCAGGCTTCTGATTCCAGCCGGCAATCGTCTGTCGCAACAATATTTGATCAGCTCAAATCTCTACAAACAAAGCAGGTGTGTGCAGAATCTGTCGACAGGATTCTGGTATCGGAAGCACTCTGGTTTCCATTTGTAGTCCGAATAGTATAGACCAAACATTTCCCAGCAGGTATGGTTGAATGCAGGTGAACAGTCCGTGTGGAGAGTAAGAGAGGATCTGGGAACCTTTCGGCTATCGCCTGATGATGATTTAACTTCTTATGGTTTAAAATCTGCTTGTAAACTGGCTCCTTGTGAAACAATCCGGTTGCACACATCGTCTCTCAACTCCAACTCCAGTCACTGACAACTAGCAGCACACGGAAGAAGAAGTCTTGGCCCAGATATCCGCTGGCTAAACCAGAAAAACCAAGAAATACAGCCTCTTGCCCCCAGGAGATTATTACGAATCCCTTCACCCGAACCCATCTCACTCTTCATGCCTAAACCTGACCAGTCCACCCAACGACAGAAAAGAGTCTGTGCAGCCTGGCAGTCTGTTATTCCTTTGAGACAATAAAAATAACTCACCTCTGCAACATTTCTCTCTTTTCTATCGTTCATAACAGAGACGTCATTTCCAAACATGCCGTTTCCCGAGTGCGTACAGTGAGTACACAGACTCTGTTTACTGAGGTACTCCAAGGCTCCTTACTAACTCCACTGTGCTCATCACTGTGTTATTAATGATAGGGTTGTCTGGACCTCACTGGATGAATTCGTCACGAGTTATATTCAGGTTTACAAAGCTGTTTTGTAATTGAATGATCCCGTGGACTCACCTCGTAGTCCACCTCCAGTGAGTGTCCCTCCCCTTTGGTGTGGAAGTGCTGCGTGTGGGAGTCAACTGTGAGGTTGACCTGCTTGTTGAAGCGCTCTATGTGAACGGAGTGCCACTGCTGGTCATCCAGCAGGCTACCCACGGTGACGGCAACGCGGCCGCTGCTGAACCTCAGCCTGCTGTCGTCTGCAGAAGCACAAAGGAAACAGCAAGGAACGCAGTGAGCAGCTTTACAATGCATTGATATAGAGTTAGCTATAGCTCAACCATTTGCTGGTTTAAACTGTTCAACTGTGCACATTTTCTAATTATCTCTTTTTCATCTTGTTGTGATTGAAATGCATTTGCTTGGAAAACAGCAATCTGACTTAAAGATAGATCTTTTGGCCTGACAAATTCAGCAATTTGAAGACATATCTTTAGTCTTTGTATTGTTGTGTCACTAGAACTGAGGTGAGATGTAAGTATACCACCTCATTGCTGTAATACCTCTCAGTCCTGACTGTGAGACGAAATGCTTGTGGAAATAAAAAGCGATAGATTTTTCGAGAGGGAGAGGCTCAGAGAGCGCGGTTCACCTAAGTTGAGGTAGAGGTCCAATCTTCCGCGGTGCAGCTCCAGGGTGATGTAATCTCCTCTCTGCCCCTCTCCGTGCAGCAGCACACCCTCGGCCTGATGGCTCTTGAAGCGCAGAGAGATCACGTCCTTCACCGTCGACATGGACTTCTGGTTGAACCGATACAGCAAGGAGCTTCTGCCGTCAAAGTCTGCGACATACGATTCTAAAGGAGAACCACAGCACCTCGTGAATCAGTATTGCAAACTGTACTTCCAATAAATGATACAAATAAATGTTCTACGAGATTTAAAATGTGCTCTACTCGGTAACACTTTCTATGATGCCCAGGTCTATAATGCATTACAAACATCTGCTTTTAGAACGGTATAATTGTAGTTATAAGTACTCATGAATATGTATTTAATAAACATTTACAAATTAATGTTTTTTTTTTCATTTTCTGAGAATAATTTGAACAAATTGAAAAGCATTTTTTAATGACTTACATACTCAAGTGTCATGATTCTTGATTCATTTTTTATGCAAGAATCATAGTGTATATTAATAATGCATTATAATATTTTAATAATGCATTATAATCACTATTATTATAATTATAATGAGTGTTTGTAATATACAGTATTATAATCAGCGTCGGAAATACACGAGGGCAAAGGGCAAATCTGCCCCTAAGAAATATCATTTTGCCCCTGATATCACTAGGAGAGGGGCAAAAGATGCCCCCGAACTTTCTAAACGAATAAATAAATGTGCGCTTCTTCATCAGACCTGTGACTGCGAGACTGCGGTCAACTCAGCAGACACTCACATGTTAGTGCACCTTTATGCTGACATTCACGGTAAACTCGTTCAAACGGCGCAGATCGGGAGCGAGCGAAGGACTTTGAAAGCTACCGGAAAGATTAACGTGAGACAACATCCGGTTTCTTCAGACGAACATCCGGTTTTCAGAATAAGATGCCAACAAAGTATACATATTGCATAATGGCAATTAGATTAAATGAATTATATTCACATTAAGTGTAAAACATGCTGCCTGCATCTCCTGAGTTAAAGGTAAAATACACCTAAATTGTGCGTAAAGTGTCTTTATTCTTTGATTTGAGGGTTGCTAATGAATAATACCTGACTGACAGTCAATTAAGATATTTTACTAAGTAAAAACTCTGAACTGAATTTGTACCTTCAAATGGCACATTTTTTAAATTTTTAAGGTGCTATAAAAATGTTTTTCTCAAAAATTCCACACAATGACTAATGCATAAGTTCAGGACAAAAATGGGTAATATCACAATATTTGAGGCGCTACAAAAATATTTTTTCTCAATAATTCCATACAATGACTGATGTATATGTAATCAAGGCATCGTTGACTTAATTGTTAATAGTTGTTTAAAACATTTAATAATAACAATAAATAACCACAAAGAAATAAGAATAAAATTGAGTATGATTGTCTGTTTTATGTTTGTTTTTTGTTAAGAAAATCTAAGAAAACACTTTGAATCTGTAGACTACTGCCTAATAGTCTTATTATTGCCATTTGATGACAATTGCTCATATACTGTAAGCCTAAATAAGTATATTTATTATTTTGAACAAAGGTTAAATGTTATTTCACAAGTTTCAAAAAGTGCTGCCAATTTTTTGAAAATGCCCCTGGATTTCAGTCAGTGGGGGCAAAAGTTGCCCCCAAAAAAATATGTAAATGTCCTACCCTGTTTATAATGCATTATATACATAGAAAGTGTCACCCACAATTCTTTTAAATGTTGTTACCATCCAGTCACTGTCTGGAAAATTGCTCTCATAATTTAGTCTGCATTGATTTATGAGCGGAATGCAATCAGAACGGGCCACTTCATTTTCCAAATGATCTGCCAAACATTCATTTTACTATTAACTGTTAATTACTAAATGACATGCATGTTAAAACACAAGACAACCCCGAATGGATAATAACAAATGAGTAGTGTGTCATTAAGAGGAGTGTGTTCAGAGTCTCATCTCAAATGAGATGGAGTCTTTTTTTGGGGAGTGGGGGGCGGGGGGGGGGAATTGATCGCATTGACGCGAGCTACAAGATTTAGTGTCGGTAGTAAAGATTCTCTGGGGATCGATATCCGCCCGTCCCCCAGAGACATGACGTTTAATCTAAGGCTTAGCATACCCACTGGCTGCAATGTATTAAATGAAATGAATTTGGACACCACAATAATCCATCCAGCCTCAGCAGCATCGGAGCAATCAAACAATTAAAAATGTGTTTAAGTAGCAGAAGCCCAGTATTTTTAAAAGTGGAGTAAAAGCCGAACAACAGATATTTTACAGGAGACGTGCAGCTCAATCTAAAGAAAGGAAATAAAAGAGTATTGGACCCAAACTTGTCATCATAATGAGAAGCTCTCTTTACACTCTCCCTGTGTCACTCTCATCATTCATGTACAATTGATTTCAGGGAGTCCCAGAGAACAGATCTGAGATCGGCGGCGTTGCCGGTGTCACCTCTATATAATCCTGCTTCAGAGACACACTCCTGCATGCACACTCCTGCATACACACTCCTGCATACATTATCCCGCAGCAGAAAGAGCCGCGCGGCAATGTGACCTTTCTCGGGTCTGCCGACGGCAGATTAGCGGTTTCTGTAACATAAGACATCCATCAGTTGTATTGTGAATCATTCTATATTTTCAGCGGTTTATGAGCAGACGCATGAATCCACAAAATATATAGACTAATGGAGGAGCAGGGAGTACGAGAGGCAGCTTGGGTTGTATACCTGCTGCTTATTGGACATGCATACGCCGTGTGTGGTGATTATGGTGGGATATTCTCACAGTGTTTCCCAGCACATTGATCCAGCGGCTCATCTAGTTAGTGCTGCCTCCCCATGTGTGGGAGAGGTGTCAGTGGATCCTCATTACATGTGTTTTAAAGCATTGTTCAGCATATAAATGTTACTGTGTGTCACAGACTTCCAGTTTGTTTTAGCATCTCATTACGATTACATGGACAGAATTATTTTAATGTAATCTTTTATGTTTATATCTTTTCAGACAATAATTGTCTTCAAAAATTCATTATCTTTGTTATTGTTGTTCTCTATTGTTGTTTATGATTGTGTCCACTCTCAAACATTTACCCAGTTTTCTGTGAGCAGGGTTTTGTCCTTGTGTTTTTCCTATTGTCAGTTTCCTGTGCGTGCTGTGTGTTCCTGTAGCCGTGCCCTGCATTTCTTCCCTCGTACACCTGTTTAGTGTCTAGACTCGTCAGCCTTTTTGTTGCCAGTCCTCGTGGTCTTGTTATAGCATTTCCTCCGTCATTCCAGTTCCCTGCCCACTCCAGCTGTGCAGCGGCTCGTGATTAGCAGCACGGGTGTCCATACCTGTCTGTTGTTTGAGTTCTTTGTCAGTTTGTCTTTAGTTGAAGCTGCCTCGGTGCTCCTTGTGACCGGCCTGCCTGAGTTTCCTGGTACCTCTACGTTGTGTTCCTTTGAGAGTAAATAGTTTCTGTCTCCTGCCTGTTGCTGTCTCTGCATTTGGATCCACCTGTCTGCTTCAAACGATGACAATGTTCCCAGAAATGGCACATGCCAGCTACCATATATATTGATTACTTGTTCTATCTGGCGTGTGCTTCAGCACTTGAAGCTAGGCAGTGTGTGTTACACTTAGTACTTATTTTGTCATTTTTATCAAGTATTGATTTGATACTAGTGTGTTAAAAACAAAAAAAGTGATCCAGACATAATTCCCTATCACATATATTGTAAATTGTTGTGACAAAAATCTCCCTCAAACAACTATTTTTCACTAGAAACTACATTTTTACAATATTGCATTTAAACACATCCTCACAACATTGTAATTC
This sequence comes from Anarrhichthys ocellatus, assembly GCF_004355925.1. Lineage (NCBI taxonomy): Eukaryota > Metazoa > Chordata > Actinopteri > Perciformes > Anarhichadidae > Anarrhichthys > Anarrhichthys ocellatus. The sequence goes on along the minus strand of NW_022280107.1, from coordinate 1,361,586 downwards.
ACTGTTGCCCAACTCACTGAAGACAGCTTGAGCGCATCATAATGGAACTCAATGCAACCTCCGTTAACGTTAGCCGTTAGCTCAGTTATTTAGCCAAGCAGCACTGTGCTGCCCACCGGCTACTAACAGCTAACAGCTAACGCTAAGTAGCTCTCCTGAGTATTTAAACAAGGATTTGTGGTGCACAAGAGTGTTTGGCCACAGGTGTGTTGTAGTAGTTTGCACATGCTCAGTAACGATTAAGCAGGATGCATGTATCGGGGAGCAAGGGACAAGTGTTGTTGCTGTTCCTGTGTAGCATAAATGATAAAGTATATAATAATGACTCATACTCACCGATACCCAATCCAGCATTTTAGGCTAAATCTGAAGTATGATACTAATTAGCATCTAATTTGTAAATGTGCGTGACGTGGGACACCTTCTTCTGTCGTGGCCAAGAGCAATGATTCAGTGATACGACTCCCAAGTAAAAACTCATATTATCCTGAGATATTAAGTATTCAATTTGTGTTTTTTTACAATCAAATTGGTCAATTCTGAATACAAACAACATTTCATATCATGAGACAAAGAGATAAGTCATTATAGTTTGGGTGTTAATCGGCCCGCGAGCATGAGTGAGAGCATTAACAACATCAGAATCAGAACAAGCAAAGTAATGACCTGAGCTGCGTCGGGCATGTTTCTACCTTATCTGGCTCCACTCTGTGTTTTTGTAGGTCATCGGGGTTCAATTACAAATCATTCCGTATTTTGCTGCAATATTCATCAAGAAAATGAGCCCCGCTCAACTCTTTGTTGTACTTGTTGCTGGGTGGTGATCATCCCCCTGTATATATGTTTCAGACCCGGCCTGTCGGCTTCTTGATTAGTCATGTCGCTGCTGTCTGGAGTATCAAACAGCGTGTTAAAAGTAAGTGAAGAGAAAATGGCTCCCTCATTACTCTCCATCAAGAGAGAGTAGCTGCAGGTGCATAAATGAAGGAATCCTTCTAGGTGGTGTAAAGCACAGAGGATTTTTTTTTTTGATGTGTCGACTGAGTGCTTTCAGAGTGTGTTACTCACTGTAGGAGCAGCCGTACACCTCCACTCTGAGGCCCATCCAGCCGCTGGGGTTCCAGTCGAGAGGGACGAAGCGCAGGAAACGCGTTCTCACCGGGTGGGACAGCTTGTTCTGGACAACGGCCTCCGAATTCACATTCCCGACAAATCTCTGCAGGAAAACAGAGCGACAAAGATTGATCGTGGTTGTGACCGAAGGCTCCGCCAAGAAACGGGAAAATGACCTCCGATCCAAAGTGAATAGTAATATTTTTACCAGTCTGTTGATTTAGCTGAATACTTGAAATATCAGCACAGTAAAAAAAAAATCTAAAATCCTCAAATAGCACAGACAACAACCAAATGCTGACACGGCGAGGCCAAGAGCAATGTCCTCTTCCTATCCTTGAACATACTATTTGATGTAAAGTGATGAGAATCATCGTGTGGTGTGGAAATATGAGATGAGATGTGGTGAGAAATATGAGAATATCGGTTGAAGCAGATTCCACGCGAGCAGGAGGAAAATTCCCCACCGAGGCAGCCGGGGGGCAATAACGGCTCTCGTATTGTGTTTTCTCCCTGCAGAGCTAAACAAACCTCTGAGTACAATTGTGAGATGTCATTCTTCTTTTTTCTCTTCCAACCCCTCCTCAACTCTCTCTCTCTGCCCCACACAAAGCCAGGGGACATAAACAAAGAGGAGAGAGAGTGAAAGATGGGTTAACAAAATGACCTCTCCTCTCAAATGACTGATTACCAGCGTCTTCATAACTGATAGTAGGCAGGTGACGTATCAGATCAATAAGGGCTCCCACTATAAAGAAACAGAAATATATATCATTGACAGCAGAGCTCCAGGCTTCCGTGGACAGTTCAACACATTCAGACGATGCCAATAATTCAGCTTTCCGCAACAGCAGAGACACAATTACCAGCGGCACACACGACTGTCCGTTGCCTGCAGAGCGCCGCGAAGCAGAAGCATCATTAAATGCAACGGGATGCTGCTACTTGGTAGATAATCAAGGCGACAGCGCGACTGTTGGGGCTGTTATTGTGATTTATGCCACCGCTTCCCCCGTTTTGAGCGGAGGCTAGTGGCTGAATCGCAACACGCGTGTGAGCCGAGGCTTATTTACACATGCACAGTTATTCACGTCCGCACAGGAGGGATGAACAAATGGCGCTCGGTTTTATACGTTCGGTCAAAGCAGATGTATTACTTTACCACTAAAAACTGCTTTTAGAGCAAAATAAATATATGGGAACCTATTGGCCTTGAAAAAAACAAAACAAGCCACACATATTCATGGCGCTTTTTCTTATTCACGTTTTCCAAATGCTTTCAATCAAAATAAAATGAAATGTGGCCATCAGTGTGTTTTAGGGGGAGAAGGGGATCAAGCTGATGAAAGCATGCTGCTGTGCTTGTGACACAGAGCTGTGAGCGTGGCCTCGTTATTTCCAGGCTTTGTGTGAGACACGCTGCAGTGGAAGAATATTTGATTGTTCCGCATTCAAAATCTAAAGCCTTTCTGAATGTGGTTGATCTTCTTCATTGGGACTGTGTGGTTTGAAGTGATTTGACTGGCAGTGCTGGAAACATAAGCACGTGAGACATGGCATGACATCATCTTTTTTCCCCAGTGGAGCCCTGCCCATCATGAACCAGCGTCTACAAAGAACAGAAATACTAACATAATAGTTTAAATAACCAAAACCAGTTGGCAGAAAAGAAAGTGTGTTCATTTAGGATGCCATTGCAAAATGAAGGTAGTTGTTTAGTGCATAGTACATGGGGGGGGGGGGCCTGGGCCCACCACCTCACATAGGAGCAAGACACACAGACCGTATAGTTGTTTAGCCTCATCTGCATCTTTCTGTGGTTTGTTTTGTTCTTTTATGGTTATTTTTGTTTGTGGTTTGTGGTTGTTCTCTTTGTGTCTATTTGCAGTTTTTATGCATCTTTTAGTAGTATTATTTGAGTCTCTTTGTAGTCGTTACGCATCTCGCTGTGGTTTTGTGTCTCTTTGTAGTTTTTTGGTGTTTCTTTTTATTCTTTGGTATTTTATTGTGATTTTTGTCTGTGGTCATTTTGCCCCTTTTTTTAGTCTATGTGTCTCTTTGTGTTTATCTCTGTGTAGTTGTTTTGCATCTCTTTGTAGTTGTTTTGCATCTCTTTGTAGTTGTTTTGCATCTCTTTGTAGTTGTTTTGCATCTCTGTGTAGTTGTTTTGCATCTCTTTGTAGTTGTTTTGCATCTCTGTGTAGTTGTTTTGGTCTTTTTGTAGTTTTCTTATGTCTATTTGTAGTCATTTTATGTTTATCTGAGGTCATCTCTGAGTCTCTTCCTGGTTGGTATGTTTTATCTTTGAGTGTCATGTTGCACATGTTGGACCCCTCGGCCTGTGCTCGGTAGGCCCGTTCAACTATCCAACCATGTCAGTTTGGTTTATTGCTTGTGAAACTGCACTCCTTCTTATTTGTGTTACAATCATTAACCCCGTCTTTCCACTCAACTCCCAGCTGAATATCTGAAAAATCTAATGAACCAAACAAACTCTGATGAAGGCTGCACTGCAGTGATTCTAGCTGTTCATTATCCAACAACACTTACACACGTCAGCGTGAGTCATTAGTATTCCAGAGTGATACCAGTACAAGAACACCACTGAGGCTGTCCCGAGTATGACGTTTGTTTTTGTTTCCTCTCTGGGAAAAAAAAAATTGCAACGGAACATCCTGTGTGTTTCAGCCGGGAGATGAAGCAAAGCCCTCGGGGCGGAGAAGCTTTTCCAGAGGTCGGTCCTTATGCACATAAACAACCCCGCCGTGACTTCATTATTTCTGTTCATGCATCTGTCACTGTGGAACAGTCTCCCTCCCCATTCATTAAGACTCTTTACTCTTCCTCTCCGGTGATGAGCTCCCTCGTGTCACTTTTCCTTTGTGTTGCATGCAGCACAGATGCATACGTTTATTTTAATCAATTCACTGGGGGATGAATCCTGCTGCCGGCGTTGAATACAGTATGTTACAAAAGGTCACTGGCCAGTTAAACAGCCTCAGGGAACAACATGGTGAGCGAGCTAGAAGTATGTGACCTTGCAATGAAAATGCTAGAGCAATCCCTGACCTCCCGTCTGCCGGCCAGACGTCCTCTGACCAGGACCAACAAGCCTTGTATGTCTTCTTTTTATTAGCAAGTAGCAGAGGATATGCTTTCTGTTTTTGTTACATTTCGGGTTTAGGTTTGATTAAGATATCTTGGTTTAAGTTTTGTCAAGAGACTACAGCCAAACTAGCAGCCCTGTGAGGCTGCACACTGACGCCCTGAGAGCAAAGTCCCAGTGAAACGGAAGTTAAAGCGACACGTTTTTTCCTTTCATCTCCCACTCGTCCTCCTGATGTAACAACAGGTGAGGGAGGTGTGTGTGTGTGTGTGTGGAGCCAGCTGTCCTCTGTAGCTCCGTATTACGCTAAACTCCAAGAAAAAGCCCACTTGTTAGCAGTCCAATCCAATCCAAAGAACTTCATTTAAATCCCCTTTATAACTGTACACCGCTCAATTGTTCTGTTTCACTGTGTGAATAAGTCAAAGTACAGAAGACAAAGGTGCTCTAACGTCCGTTTTACAGCGACTTTAGCGTCAGCATGGCGGGCGCTGTCCAGGGTGCTGATTCTGGAGCCGTCCTGGGTATTCCCCAGTGGGCTCAATGCTGATCCTGCTGGTGAGGAGTAATGGTGAATAGTTTGCCTTGATCAGCCGCATTAGTTGCCTCACCTTTAAATCTCACAATATACATATATATACACATATATACATTTTGTTGTTCCAGAGGGGTATTTAGTTTAATTCAAATGTATTTTCCTTGTCCATTCTAGTAGCTTTTTTTGTTTCTGTGTTGGCTTCAGCAACATAATATATTAGGTTTTTGACGTTTGAAGTTACTCGTAAGTGTGTCGTGTACACTCCGGCTCTGTTCAGCAACATTGCAGGCACCTTGTTCACAATGGCAAGGTTAACATGACGATGTGTACTGTCGGAGGTATAAGTTTGACCTTGAACATCTCAGGGTGCTTTCACACCCAACCTGTTTGTTTAGGTGAAACAGTCTCTCTGGTTAGTTGGGCTGGTGTGAAAGCTGTCAATTGAACCCTGTTGTGGAGCAAACAACCAAAACGGAGACGGCTCGAAAAGGTGGGTCTCGCTTCCGAGCAGACTGGTGCGGTTTGTTTGTGAGAGAACAAATGAACCAACCACAGGATTTTATGAGAGCAGATACGTGATTTTAGCACGATTTCAAAAGCTTATCTACTCATAAATCCATTTGCTGATTTTGAAATCTGTTCAGGAAGCGATCTTATAATAGATCTGTCTAGGGCTGTTTATATAACCTGTTTATGCAAATCAACACGTTTGGACGTCAGTGTTGGTATTTTCCCATGGATCAAAAGCTCTGAGAACTGCTGTGCTTGTATTTGACTCTGTGTACTAAAATGCAACAAAGTATAATTCTTTCCCTCAGTGCAGACCAGATGAAAGCAACTACAGGAGTGAAAGCAGCCTTATCGCAGGGTGTTAGCATGCTAACATTTGCTAGTTTGAACTAGACACAAAATGCAGCTGAGGCTTATGGGCATTTGGTGCTGGAAGTTTTAGAGAAACTTAAATTATTGCTGTGATGACATCACAACAATCGCCAACGTCAGAGGGATTCTTCCTCTGGGGACCTTGAACATCCGTACACAATGTCACGGCGATCCACCCAACTGTTAAGATGTTTAACTCAAAACCACAGATGTGAACCGCTCGGTGAAAACTCCAATTCAACCACCAATTTAATACACATAATGACCAAATGATTGTTTGAATTTCCTTTGTGATCGTGCTGTAAAATATTCCAAGCGCAGTCATGATACAAGACACAATTACGCAGATAAAATCATCAGTCATGCAGACCCATTTTAATCCTTGTTAGATTCCCATCTACCTGAACAGCTAACAAGCATGGAAATGAATGTGCAAATTCTTCCTCCCTCACGGACAAGAATTTGTTTCACACGTTTATTCACAGCCGCATTAAAAATAGATTTTCTGAAAAAGGTTTTTCAAGGATAATGAAGGTAATCTGGAACCCCCTGCTAGAACACATTCCTCTTCCCACCTATGAATATTTGCAAAGAGCATCCCGCCCACTCGCCACGGAGCGGATTGTTAATATTTTACAGGGAATTAAGTTAAAGCGGGATTTAAAACGGGTGCTCTGCCATTTCTAAAGAGTTAACTTTAAAAGTACCATGGAGCAAAAACAAAACAGACGTTGATGAGCTGATAAAAGACCACATTTCACCTCCTAATTGTTTCCACAGACATGAGTTATTTCCACTGATCTTCTCTCCCCTGGCTCTCGCTAATTGGGTTATTATCAGCTTGTCGAGTAGAAACATCATGTTGTTTCACGCGTTCCTCTTGTACTTTATAAGGCTCTGCTCCCACAGACAGGAGGCTGTTTGCAGGAACAGACAGTTTAAGACGTGTTAAAGCCTTCATGGGATTTCATTTGCATTCAGTTTTTACTTGTTTTTGAGTGTTTGAACTCAAGAGTGAAGATGACCTTTGAACACTTCGATGCAGAGCAAGATATGTCCATAGATACGGTTCAGTTTACCATAATATTTAATATTATATATTAAATGTCCTCAGAGGATGGCTGTTATTGATTTTGGTAACTCAGATTTCTTTTCTAGAGCGGTGGAAGTTACCCACAAATCTGATTTGATATCTACATAGAATTATACTATATATATATATATATATATACTTAACCATACTGGTTAAGCTATGGCTCAGGGTCTGTTTGTTCCGTACCTTCATCCCCATTTTTTTGGTTTTTTTTAACAGAGCTCATTTTTCCGCGGAGCTCATTTGGCTCACCGTTAGTTAAGAATGGCTGAGAGCTAGCAGTCATATCAGCAGCTGCTGCTCTCTCATTAGTCCCTCTCAGTTCAGTGTCTGGCAGTGAGCCGTTACCTTGGAGCTTCACTTGTTCAAATGCCAGACGGATGTGAGTAAGTCTCAGCCAAAGGTCTCGGTGAACGCTGTAGTTAGTCAGCTTGAGTGTGAGTTTCAGAATAAGAGAGATTTCGGACTAATTGGCTGACATTCATCCTGCACTATATAAATCATACGATAAATCCAAGTTCACATGAGCACCACAGATGAGACGGGGGGGCTTAAATCGTCTTTGTGAGCGTGCATTAAGCACACATCAGTCGATATAAAGCTCCGTCACGCCTGGTCTTAATGCTTGACAGGTTTTGGAGGACGACGCGTGTTTTGACTGGTGTTATACACTGCTGAGTGCTATATTCATTTCAACATGTGAAACTCTTACAGCCCTCTCTCTTCTCTCTCTCTCACGGGTCACTTCCAAAAGGTTACAGCTGCAGGTCACGTTGATATTATCTATACACAAAGTCCTCATTTCCCTTCTCATGAATAACCACACGAGGAACACATGAAGCAAATGTCTCAGTGAACTTCACAAATTAATCTCTGGTTAAATATCGAAATATGACAAAAAAATGTTTTAGCCAGATGGTACATGAAATCTGGTCTGAGGCATTAGCAGACTAAGCTGCTGCTTAAGGCCCCCGGCCCATCAGGGGCCCGCGTTATGCTCTGCTCAGGATTTAAGTGTTGTGCTGTTTGTTGTCATATTTTAAGCATCCATAACAACGGAGGGAATGTATTTGTTGAAGCGATTTCTGTTGAAGACTAAGAAGTTTTCTGAAAAAGCATTGTGGTTTTATGAGGTGTGGACATTTTTGTCAACGCTGAGATGCATTGCGATGCAGACGTGGATCTTCTTGCATCGATGCATTGACAGAAGAGTTTGGTTTCATTTCAGCTCAGTGTGAGGCTTGTTTGCTCGAGTATTGCTGTCATATACTGTCACGATTGTTTCTCTCCTCTGTCTCTCCTCTGTTCTCTGTTCTCTGTGTTTCACCGGGGGCGGAGCTTAAACACACACCGTGAGCTCAGAGCAGAGAGACGACATTCAACAACAACGCTAGGCAGGAAAAAAGAGGTGCTTTCAAGCTGAGATTCAAACATAGTGTTGTTCTGTTGGGAGATGCAGTGACTTAAACCAAGTGAGAGTAGAAGAGCGATGAGTGAGGAAAAGTCTGCTAGCCGCTCAGCTAATTCATGCATTTTGTATTTGTCACTGCATTGTTCACACTTTTAATGCTTTGCAGAAGGATTTATGTTTTACTTTTGTAATGTTTATGTGCCGAGGTGGCTCACACAGATACCGGCATTAAAAATGTGCAGCTTTTTACATTATAGACTGCTTTTAATAAAGTATTAACTGATGAAAAATGATGATATGCAGTAATATAGAAAATTGAGGATAGGATACAACAAATCGTTGTGCATTGAATCATAATTGAATCGTGAGTCAGTGTATTTAGAGTATTTGTTGGGGACTATTTTCAGCCCAAAGATAAATACACACCCCGTGTGTGTGTGACAGTAACAACATGAACGTTTAACAGAGCTTGTGGGACGGGGGGATTCTGGCTTGACTAAAGGGGTTCGACCTGTTTCAGAGTTGTCAGAACTGTCCTGTTAAAAAGCTACCAGTGCTCCTTGTTTCTCCAGATGGCTTAGTGAACTAGTCTCAGAGGCTTCCAGGTAACACACGTGGTTTCCAGGAAACCTGGGGCTCAATTGTTACACACCCTGAAGCTTTGTTTACACTCGCACCTAGCCTCTGCGCTGTTTGTTCCAATATTCTCTGAAACACCAGAGGGCGTACAAACAAAATGAACTGTGAAGAATCAAAAAGACAACGAGCGTAACCAGCGAAACACCATAAACCAACCTCCGGGATACCGAGGGAAACAATTTGATTTGGCTGCAAATTATTTGCAAAAATGTACATTATTAAGACTGAAACATGTTTTTTAAATGTATCTCTTTCTAGTCGTCTGGCTTATTCGTTGTTGTCGTCTTTTTTTCTGGTTTTGCTTTGAATTTGGTTGTGTTTGTTAGTTTGTTTATAAAAATGAAATATAATAAGTGCAAACAATTTTTTTAAAATCTCTAATACATTTGTTTAAAAAAGATGGAGGAAGATAAAGTCATGATGTACACCCTCACGTCTCTGTGCTCTCTCCTTTCAACACAATGAAAAATACAAGAGCACGCTGCGGCAGCAACATGCCAGTCGGCAACGACACACTCACGCTAATTGGACTGCCAAAGATAAAAACTCTCATAAAAACACAAACAACTTGTCAGCAGCCTTTGACATAACTGGGATGAACACAATGAAGGATTAATAACATGTGCCAACATCAGGCTATTTCCTTCGACCTCGAGCGCCTGCACAGGCTGGCATAACACGTTGTGACATTACATGGGGGGGCGGAAAAAAACGGCATTTAATTGCGCTGACACCAGACACTCCCAGCACCTCGAGATGTGTCAAACAGTGAGAGGATGTGTCATCTGACCCGCACCTGTAATGCTGTCTATCAATAGCTCCACAGAGAACGGAGCGTGGAAGAGTGACGACATCTCTCGTGACGGAAGGAAATGTAATTCTTAACCGTCGAGATTACTCAACTTCCACTCTCATGTCTGCGCGTTAAATATGGAGCCAGATGAGGGCGTTGATTGGCCGTTAGAAGCAGAGGGCAAACGGTTAGTGTGGCTGAGAGCTTCTGACTCTGTGAGTTCGGGCATGACCAATATTTCTCACAATTCACCCGGGCTTGAATCGGGTCGAGTTTTGCATCAATTTCATGTTTTTTTTTCAGTTCATTCTGCTGCTGTTAAAAATAAAGTGTGTTTGTTGGCATAAGAAGCGTAACCGTAGCCGACTCCCACCTAATTAATGAGGATAAATATGTAGGGAGGTAGGGCCTGTATGTTTTATTAATTAGCTACTTTGTTATCTTCATTTTACTTTGATCTTACATTTTTTAATTGTGCCTGGAATTCGAGCAGGAATAGTCGTGCTGTAATTAATAATCTGCTGATTTGTACAATTTGAATATCAACATTTGAGTATTGTGTTGATTTCTCACTGCTGTTTGACGATCGTGTCACTCTGACAGGAGCTGCCTCGAACAGACTCGTGATCCTCACTAGTGAGTGTATGTATTTAATACATCTGTTGCAATAGCTTTGGACAGTGTGTGGGTTGAGCTGAATACTCAGGAGTCAAAGACTTTAACCTGTAATGCAATTTTGTATATATTTTATATATTTTTATATTTATATATATATATATATTCACTTCAGGCTTGAACAACATCTATGCAGGATAATGTGGAGTCGTACCAGATGTTGAACTAGTCCCTGCAAATATTTCCTTTAAGAACACAAGTTGTCTTTGTTATATTTGGGTTTGCGTAAGGATTAAAGCTACAAGTGTATTAGTGAGCTCTGAACAGAGCCGGGCTAGCTTCCCCCTGTCGTTATGCTAAGCTAGGATAACTGAATCCCGTCTGTAGCTTCATACAGACGGGATTTGTAGATTCAAAACAGCCGAGAGTGACACTGTTGTTTCTTCTGTTTCTGTACATTTACATCCAGGATTGTTGAATTAAGCAAAATAAAACAATAACATAATATCAGTCCTTGGATTCAGTTGTTAAAGGTAGGCTTGGTAATGTTCTTAATCATTCTATTCGGGCTGAATGTATTGATTGGATCATTTTTTAATCTAGCGTACTATTGCTGGTTTCTCAAGATTGCCAACTCTAGCTTTAACATCAAACCTACGGTGAGTCAAAAGTCACGAATCCAATGAAACATCCGTGTGCCGACTCACCCCGACACCGTCCTCGTGCCTGTACTGTTTCCAGGCTCGGCCCGTGTCACTGTAGAGCAGGAGGTAACTGCTGACCCAGTCCCAGCTGTCAAAACGTCCCTGCGTGGCCACAGCCGTCACCTCCATCTGCTCCCTGAGGTCCACCTGGAGCCAGGGCTCTTGTTCGGTCACAACGGGAGACCAGCCTCCTGCTCCTGAAGGGGGGGCAGAGAAATACAGGCAGAGGGGGGTCCGTCAAACATCGATACTGTGGATATGGATAGAATGAACCGTGGACCGGTGTGCTTTATGCTAAGTCACCGCTCAAATTGCAAAAAAAAGTCCTGATGTGAATACATGCAGGGAGGGTTTGCTTCATGGTGAAGTTACACTCCAGCCGACAGCGTGGAGGTCAGACACCTCACTTCTTGGAAAATAGCCGATTCATTTTGAAATGTGTACAGCCGGGCTCAAGAACTGATGAAGAGCAGAATGCTGCTAGCTCAACACGTTTACCTCTGTTCCACAAGCTTCCTCTCCGCAATATCAAGTGTGTCTGTCATCATGTCTCTCTGGAAAACTGAAATGAATCAATGAAACTGGGCCTTTTCTGTTCATATCATCTAAAAAATACACCTGCTAGTAATATTTTAGCACCTTTTCCACAATCTTTAAAAAGTTGTCTTGTTAGCATGTCCACGGCTCATTGGTGCTGTAGTTGTTCCCTTTAATTAGAGAGGAGTGAATAAGACAAGGGGGTAAAAAAGGGAAAGCTTTCTGGGGCCAATCCTAAATATAAGTAATAATGACGATATTCTGTCTTGAACCAATACTATTCAGCATTAACCATTGTTTTCCATTGTTTAGCGGCTGTGGCTCAGAGGTCGTCTTCCAATCGGAAGATCGTCGGTCTCGATCCCCCGGATCCTCCGGTCCATGTCCATGTGTCCCTGAGCAGGACAACTTTTCGCGTTTTTCTATCAGTTTTAGACGCGAATAAAAGTAAAGAAATATTCAGTTTAGCGGCAGGCGTGGAGTCGCACCACTGCGTCAAATGTCACGCTTGGCCCAGGCAGGCTGGACTACTTCACCACTATCTTCCTGTTTCGATGCCGGTAGACCTGGTGGGAACATATACATTTCAAATGCAGACGAAAGGTTGACATTAGCATTTTTTAATGACGATGAACTACATAATTCTTCTTCCTCCTCCTCCTCCTCAGCAGAGCAACAGCAGGAGATCGACGTCTGCTGGATTCACACGCACCCCCGCTCCACAGGCTCATCCGCTGTTTGGCCCGACCCTCTTTGCTAAGAATAAACAAAGCATTTATTGTTGCTTTATTACAATGTATCGTGTTTCATAATGAGAACCTCTTATCTGGAAAATGTATGACGTGGTTTGAGTCTTCCTACACAACCGTTCGCGTTACACTAACTATGCACTCATATGTAAAGCAGATTAGGGGAGGGGCTAACAGATAAACGACCATGTTCCATGCATCATACTCGCGGTGTATTTAGTATTGTTGACAGTGCAGTAGTTTATTTGATGTTTATTTAACTTGTGTACACTCACACTTTAGTTCGTTTTCTACGTTCGCCGTAAGTCATTCTGAGTTCTATTTCTCTGAGTCACCAGCGCCGAGGACGCTGCTGTCGGAGTGACGTCTTGTCAGACAGGAGCAAAAAGATGTGCCCCCTAAAGCGGAGCTCTTAAATACAGGAAGTGCCAATCAGCAAGTACAAAGCAGCCGCCACATCATGGGGGGGGGGGGTGGGGGGTTGGGAGTGTATTTCTTTAGACTATGTCAGTTTGTTGGTTCTTTTGTTTTCTTGTCTTTGTAGTTGAGGTCACAGTGTTTGTCTTTGTTACCCTTTTGTTTCAAAAAGCCAGTATTTATGTTCCCCTTTATGAGGTCAGTTTGTTCTGTTCAGCTCTAATCACTTTATGTTAACACCGCCGTGGTTACATTCTGTTTAGCTGACCCCCTTTATGGGCCCAGACCATCGTGGCATAATTTGTAAATTGCTTGTTTTCTGTAAATAAAACCTTCTTTTTGAATATCCCTGTGTGACTGCCGGCTCTGTCAAGATTTAGTCACTTTCTTTGCCATCCAACTGCTCCTGTATTTGTATAGCGTTATTATTAAATGTGTGATTTAGTTTGAACCAGGAGAGCAAAATTAATCAAAATCTTACAAAAAAGCAATTTTCTAATTGCAGTAGGCACAATTACTTTGAAGGCAAAATGTGTGTCAAAATATCAATTTCATAGTAAATATTGTGGTTTCCTGACTGACCTATATATCATATCATATATGTATCATATCCTCCTCATCTTTGTTTGGTACACCTACCCGCAAAAATAACACCATAATCATTTTAATATGCTTTCCAATGAAAATGACAACAATGATCATTCCCTCGAAAATCATATCGCAATTGAAGTCAAAATAATAGAAATTTTGATATTTTTGCACACACAGCCATCTATTTCTCACGTCTTCACAACAATCAAACGGCGCCCGACTGAACAACAACATGTGCTCAATGCATGTACCCATCACACAAATACAGCAGGAGGGCGGTGCGTGTCTGATGCATGTAGAAATAATGAATCCTCGCTTGTACTCACCATCTCTCCTGTTGAGTTTGGCGTTGTGAGCGGCATAACTGACCGAGGACTGAGAGGAGCTCTGAAAGGATGATTGTGGCAACGTGGACACCAGAGGACCGTTGCAATTATCTGTGAAAGAAAACATAGAGGCCATTAACTTCAGCATGTTGATGTGCTGGTTTCGTTCCTTGTTGCGTATGGTTCATGGAAGGTATTTCACATGCAAATCTGACTTGTTTGAAGAACGGTTCTGAAAGGGCTTTTCACCGCTCGGCATGCTTGGATTTATTCAGCTGACGGACATAATAGAAAAGATATCCTTGAGGAGTTAAACATGTTGGTTCAAAGTGCATCTTTACCTGTCGGTGGAGTTTTAAAGCAAGACATGGGGGAGGAGGGGGGAGGGGGGGTAAATAACAGGGCTGACTCACTTATCCAGTTCTCAGATACCTCAAACAGTCTATTAACCCATGCAGTGACCCTTGGAAATAGCACAGAAAACACTACGGCTCCCTTTTGTGTACGCGTGTGTGTGTGCATGTGTGTGTGTGTGTTCTTTTTTTAATCCCACAGTGTGAGATTACATCACGTCCAACAGGCAGGAACAGATTAGGAGTCCAGTGATCTAAACCTGTCACTCTCATCTACCCCCGATCCGCCCTGCCCGCCACAATAAGAGCAGCGAGTCGAACAATAAACAGCCTCTCGTGTCTTTGGCTTCACTTGAGTGCAGAGCTGCATTAAGGCCTGTATCTGAGAGCATAATGAAAACTGGCACCGGCCTGATTACAATTATCCCCGTACTCTCTCCATCAGCGTGCGGTTTACTCCTCTGAGTGCGAGGGGCTTTTTTTTTGTTTTTTGGAAACTACTTTACTTCGAGTTCGGATGGATTCTGAGCACATCTGGAGTGGCAATTGGCCATCCATCTGCTAGACAAGAGCACAGCGGAGCTGACAGCATGAGCTCGTTCTCCTTTTGGGCGTCCCACCGAAATTTCGACTGACCTGATTTGGCTGCTCTCAGATCGCTTGCCAAGAGATTTCTCTAATCCTGATTTCAAGTGTGACTAAAGTGGATCAAGCTGTTTAGTCCAAGACTCAAATTATGGCTGAGCTGCAGTTGCAGATGTTCATTGGGGGAATGAGAACAGCGGCATGCCATCTTAACACAGCACTGCTGGAAACCGGGGGGTCATTATGCAAGCACAGCACTCACATAATCTGTCGAAAGGCTTCCGAGTCCCACTCTTGATCCCTTAAGGATAACTCTCAATCCTCCCATCTTCTTTTTAATTTCTTGTACGATGCATCTCTGGTTAAAGTGCTGACGAAAGCCAAATGGTCCTTCATTCATTCCACCATTTACACGACCGTGAACAACAACGAGACCTTGACAGCTTAGAGAAGGCGTCAAATATGGCCCAACGGTTTCAACTTTGACGCGCTTGGTACCAATTTAGCGTCAATTTTGCACATTTCATTTTCCGCAAATTACATGGTTAGGTTCTGGCAACAACAATTGAAGTCATGCTTACGTAGTAAGAGGCTACGTTACGTATGTTACGTCCGTGATGTAGTAGAGTAACTTAATGTAACATAGCACCACATAATCTAGTTAAGTAGGCTAAGTTACGAAAGCAGCGTAATAACGTTATGTAACGTAACTCTAAATAAGTCAGCATGGACTTTTGGTGTCATGCAGGACACAGGCACCGGTCTTCTGGGTGAAGGTCCTGTGTTTTTGGACCCACCCATCCAACGCGGACTTGATTTCTCTCTCCTCCTCTCATCCCGTCAGAACTACGGCCGTGTAGAGCGTCACAGTTTGACCCGTAGAGCCACCAGGCTGACCTTTTGACGAGTTGGGAGTTAGAACGGGCAGCACAACACATGTCCTCGCAGCTGACTGCTGACTGCGTGAGTGCAAAAAAAGTTGCATCTTACAGACTCCGTTGTTGTTGTTTACAGATTTGGTCTTGAGCCAAATGCCCAGCTGTCAGTCTGGGAGACTTACGGATGATTTCCCTGCAAAGCTGCTCCTTGGCCTGCGGGATAACTGAAAATCCTCTGAACCTGACTCGCGATCTCCAGGCAAGGCTCAGGGGCTTGGATCTTACAGCCAAATGAAGCCAGACGTGCGTCTGAATGCACAGACACAAACACATGCACGCAACTGCGAGCGGAGAGGGAACGCGTAATCTCTTTTGAAATCATAAGTACACCAGCTGATATGAGGAGCTTTCACTTTCAGTCACAGAAGTGCCGGGATGATGGGGGGGGGTTTGTTTTGGTCCGCAGAGAAGTGTCATGGTGACCCTTGGGTTTGCAGCCCACCAGAGGTTATCACTGAAAGAGAAGCGCCTGCACACCGACCCCAAGCTGCAATCAAAATCTGTTTCAGCACATTTGTGGGCTCAGTGTTACATTAAAGCAGAAGGTATTATTCTGTTTGCTTATCACATTCAAAAAACACACTCTCACCCTGCTATCTCTGTTGCTCTCAGCCATAAGCTGATTGGTTCCTACTGCTCATGTAAATCTTTAATAACGACTCAAATATATTTAGTTTAATTTCTAAAAAGATTGTTTTTTCCGAAGTCAGCTGGGCACCGTGGTTCTCAGGAAATGTTGCTCAAAGAAGATCTCGTTAGAGATGCACTGATGAACTTCTGAGCTGATATCATTTGGCCAATACACAATGTGTTGTTGTTCTTATTTATTCCCCTTTTTGTGGCGGGGAAACAAAATATTTTCACTATAAATAATAACTGAATTCTTTTAAAGTCATTTGAATGAGCACAAATTCAATCACACACATTTATAAAACGACCTCTTGATGCATCCTTCTTTCAAATAAAAATCTTTGTTATTGTATAACTGCTTTTTTCTGTTACCTTCTCCATGAGAACAAATGTTCGGTACTTACACAGCCCGACAAAAAACCTTTTAGTGAAACATTAATTAAACATAATTAAATATAAAAGCAATTAGAAGCATAAAAAGGTCTTTCTTTCATCTCCCGTGTTTTTCATACGGAGTGCAACGTTCTTGTCACTGATCTCTCTCCTGAGGCCTTATAATCATCCCACGCTGCCAACATTTCTATTTTTTGGGCGGGTTTTAAACAAACCGCGTGTGCACACGGCACCCATTGAAAAACGTGTTGGCATCGTACCTTTCTGCAAACCTGGGAAACGTTGAAAGAAGATGTCTGTCAGAGCAAGCATTCCAATGAGCGATATGCAGGGCGAGTTAGGAGGTAAATAAGAAGCAGGAGAGTCCAGTAACAGTGGGTAGGACATGTGGGGATGGCTCAAACAAACACAGGACCTTCACCCAGGAGACCGCTGTTCCTGTCCTGTGTGAAACAAAAGTAACTATTGACTTTATGCTCTACATGTCTACATGTCTACATGTCTACAGCACTACAACAGTGAATGCGGGAGAAACTCAAAATAAACAACACTGCATTCGCGATAATGAGGGCACATGTCACGGCGTGGCTCTGACGTGTTTTCAACAGCAACAATGGAGCTCTACGGCACATAGCAACGAGCTGCAGCAGACAATACTTCTTAACAGGATCAATTCTTTGTTGGTTTTCGTCTTTGCATGGGATTTCTTGACGATAAAAAAAACAGAGAATATTGCCAGCCTTATCCTTTAATGCTCTTTTTCAATATCCTTGCACCGTAGTCTGTGCTTTCATGTTATAAAGAAAAGATGTCCTCGTCTTAAACATCCGTTCCCCCGATGAATGACCGCTAATGCGTTTGGATTCCGAGTGAGCGTTCACTCTGCTCTTCGGCCCGTTAGAAGATTTAATCAACATCTGTGTCGTTTCAGATGAAAGTCTCTGATTAACTTCATACAAACAATCTTCTGAATTCAAGGACATGAGGTGTCTGGAAGTTGAAACAAAAACACATCTTTGAAACTACCCACTCCTCCACTTCTTTGTCAGACATACATTAGCTGCAGTGAGGGAAGGTACGTTTATTTATAAAGCACATTTCAGTGTTTCATAGCAGCATCGAGTCAGCCATTCTGTACATACAGACCAGCTCTCCTTTGCTCATTAGCAAGCCCGCCTTAACCTGAGTGCACAAACAGATGGTGCTCCACAAAGAAATCAAACTCTATCATCACAACAAAGCGCCATTTGTAGCACACATGGGCTGGAAGGTTTTAAGCACTAGCTGCAGAGGCGTAGTCGCACCTGAAGACAACTACATGCCCAAATCACATAAACATGGCGCGCCAAACACGAGGAAGGATATCGCATCGAGTCTCAGGAAATGTACAAACAGTTGGGATGTAAGAAAAGGCCGAAGGGATTCCCTTAAAATAGAACGTGCAATAGAGATAGTCCGAGGGCAGACACCTGATCCTCAAACCCATGTGATTAAAGTTACAGCAGCAAAACCAGGCTGCAGCTCACATACGTCCGTGTGTAACGGGTTGTACTGATCCAAGAACCGTACGGATGTTTTTACCAATAAAAATGCAATCTTTTTATTTCCTAATCATTGTTTTAAGCAATTACATATGACTATAACAAGGTAAAAGAAAAACATTTAGAGTGTTTCGTGACGGAGGTGAAAACAGATATCGTGGAGCGTTGGATACCAGCGGAAAGAATGCGGTCAATGCATTTAAAGTTGCATTTTTTGCTCCCTTATTTTTCTGCTGACTCAAAACCGTGATACAATCCAAACTCTGAGTGTTGTCGTCCGGTGCATCCTGAGACAACTCCCAAAACAAGTGACTGTGACATCAGCAGGTCTCTGGAGCCTGGAACTGGAATAAAACAATGAAGTCACTTGTTTCACCGAGGTGTGCAGCAGCAGCAACGAGCGTTGCTTTCTATGGAGTAGACATTATTGGATTACTGATTACTTTTACAGCTATTTGACTTCTGCTGGTTCATTACAGTAAGTGATTTACATGTTGATAAGCAGAGGTGGAATATTCTGCAAGTGCATGTATGCAAGTACTGCACCTTCTGAGCTATTTATATTGTATGTAAACTCATTGGGAAATATTGAACTTTTACTCTTTTAAATTCATTTGCTGAAGTCACCGGTTACTTTGTAGATTATGATTTTACATTCAAAATGTAGGTCAACCAATAATTTTGATAGATTATTGCACATCAGTACACACAACATCTGTTTACACACATTAACGCATAAAATAGAAATATATTATAAAATATATTATGGCCAACAATATAATGCTATGAATACTTTTCTAATGTGAATACTGTAGCAGTAACATATGTATGTGCAAAATAAAAATACTGTAGGAATAAAAGTACTACATTTTTGGTTATAATATTCTTTCAGGGTGTAAATAATTATACTACTTCTTCTTTACAGCATGAGTCATTATTATTTGAATAACTAAAATGGAATTGAAAGCCTCCGCCGGTCTGTCCTTGCACATAAAGTCCTCCATCACTGAAGAGCCAATAACGCAGTTCGTGTCTGTGTGTTGTGTCATCACTTTATATTCAACAACTGGCTGCAAATGATGTTTTTGTCCTTTAAGATGAACCTCTTCTTTATTTTTAAAATTAACAGATTAATCATTAATTGGTCCAATGAGAGCAAAACTGCAAATAAAGGATAAGGGCAAAATAAGGGTAAAGAAAAACAAACGGAAACACAACAAAATAGGATCAATTATTAGTCTATAAAATGCTAAATCCTTGTTTTAAGAACAGCATATGTTCTCAAAGAGCTCATTCTCTCCAAAAAAACAAAACAAAACACAAAGCATTTATTCACATAGCTGTGTTTGTATTTTCTAGTTAATAAATGAGTGAAGCAATTTGTCAAAGTTGTCATCTGTTCGTGTTCTGTGAGTGATTATTGTGACTATAACGTCTCAGCAGCACAGAAGGGAGTCAACAGGCCAGAGAGAGAATATTAAAAGCAAGAAATCAGTTAATTAAATATGCTCCACTTCAACCAATATTTCACAGGTATTGATCAAAGAGATATTGACCCTTTCACATTCTGTAAACAACGATGACTCACACAGTTTGGCAGCGGAAGTACGGCGGAGTGCAACAGCTTGTCAAGAGCATTGAGCTGGCGAAAGCAAACTAAACAGATCTGTGTGTTATTAGTGAGTGGGTAGAATACGTTAGCAGGTGTCCACATATCATTTGGTGGAGAAACCAAGCGAGTGACGTTACACCAGCAAGACATTAAGAGCTACAAGTTATCTGTGTTCACGCACAGAACGGAAAAAAACCCACGACACAGACTCAGAGGTTTGACTTTGTCGAGTTTTTAAATGGGCGCTTCAAACAGACCAGTGGTGGTCAACACTTTTAATAGCTTGCAGTCAGAGACACAGCGGGTGTCTCGGTTTAACGAGCGACCATGTTAACTGGTGACTCTCAGCCGAATGCGTCTGAGATCGCTGGTAGTGACGGCAGCTGTTGAAAACACCCACAGAACATGTCGGTGTCCTCGTAAAAATAGCCTTCCATCAATTTTAAATACAGACTCAACTGTGTTTATTATCTACACCAATCATAAAGTTACTACGAGAAACCAGGGGAGCATTGGGGCGAAAGTCAGCAGTTAACACGGTCGCTGGTTAAACTGAACCACCTGTTGCTCTGAAACAGACATCATTCTGTCTGAATTTTCTAGAACTTGATTCTGGAATATTGAGTCTGACAAACGAACATGCAACAACCAGACGTTTTGATGCTGGTAACAGTTTGTATTCAATGTTTAAAGCTTCTATCTCGTCTGGATGGCTGGCACAAAACGACAATTCTGTTGCCAACATGCGCATGATGAAGCTTAACCAATGGTGCACGAGCCATACGACCTCTTTCACAGCCATGGTTAGTTGTGCCGGGTATTAATTACGATAGTATGATTGATTATTTCCCTTCTGTGAAGATCGCCCTATACTCCGCCTCTGATTGGCCGGGTCTCGTTGCCTTCTCGTTAGTTTATTGCTCGTGAACATGATCGGTGAAGGGTTGGTGGGTTTATTGATTTCAACTGGGGATGGCAGCCTTCTTGTAAGTGCTCTCATCTATAATTGTTGACGTGGTGTCATAATTCACCTTGACATTAACCTTGATGTGGCGCGCTGATTAAAAACTGAATTGAAAAAGGGCGCTTCATATCAAAGTGTTAGCCGACCCCCCGGAGTTTTCGGTTAAAACTGATCTGTGTTGCCGTTTTTTGCCCTCGTTGTTCTCCGTGAAGTTTGCAGTCAACCCCGGGGAAACACTGATATAAACAATTCAACATGAAATATATATCGGCTAATGCTAATTTGCTGCTATGGGCAATAAAAACACATAAAACCACATATAGCACCGTTACAGCAGTGATCAACACCACAAAGGCAAAGGCAGTGTGTCGGAGGGAACACAAGTTCAGGCGACGCAGACCACAGAGTCAATAATATCAAAGGGGGGCAGCGATAGTATCTGGTACCGGAGCAGCCTCAGACCTCTGTGTGGTATCGATAAAGCTTCATATGATACCTCGCGCGCACTAACGGGCTTTGGGGCTTCGGTGACCTCTGCTCGCCGATGGGCCGAGTAGAGCCGAGGTATCGGTTGACAATTAGTCCCAAACGCCGGCTGAATTCAAGGAAGCGCACGTCAATACAAATGATTACGAAACACGGCGTGGTTTACTGTAGCACTTCATTCCTCTGAACGCTGCATATCATCTAAAGGGACCTATGAGCGTTTACAGGCAGCCAGCGGGATGTTTTACTGGGCGATCGACAGCTTTACTGATTATACACATCTCATCTGCCAAACATTAATTATTCACCATTCAGTCAGGACTGTAGAGAAGCAGGGTTTCCTGTTCATCTTCTGCTTAAAGTTATATTCTAGGGGTAATAGTGGTTACTGCTGTGGTTATTACAACAGCTTTCGGGGATAATGTCTTTATAACATTCATGATATGTTTGTGATATAAGGGTTCAATTTAAGCAATTTAACCTAATTCTAACCCTAAGACTGCAACCTTTAAACCCAGCATGTAACAAAAACGTTTCTAAAAACCAATTAGTTATTCTGTCTCATTTCTTCTTTTGAATATTTAACTTTGCTCCTGAGTGAAGCAAAAGTGTTTTTTTTTATCCGATTACTGAATTGATCGATGGACTAATCATTCAAATAGCCGATAGCTTGCAGCCCTAATATAATGATTGGATGGCTTGTGCTGTAAAATAGTCCTAAACTAAAATGAGGTTGAATTGACTCTATCGTTTGGATATGAAGATATCTATAAAGGCAACATTTACTTCCGAGTAAAAAGAACCAATATTGATTTAGTAGCCTGACGTTGGTTGTGACAAGAGGAAAACGTCTTTGGAGGGAGGTTTCTACATGAAGTGCTATAGATTTATTTTAAAAGAAGCTTTCCTGACCCATTTTAACCCATTTGTTCCTCGAAGGAACGGAAGTTCAGGGAGTGCAAGAAGTTGATTGAGTTTTGCTCTTAAGGTTCCGTGTAGCGTTTGGTATGTGAGTGTGGTCGTGCATGGGCAGTCACTCAAGACAAGACACATTTATAGATATGATGCCTGTGTCACGGTACTGCCCTCAATCTGTTCTGAGATATTTATTTGTTGAAAGCTGCTGCAACAGGCGGAATGAGCCATAGAAACAACAACAACACCGAGAAAAACACACGTATACACTACAAATACTACAAGGCGTTATAATAATAATCCGTTAATATCTAGACCGATGTAGTCGCCAGACGCAATCTGTTTTCATGTTCTCCGTATTTGATTGGAGACACATCTTTAAAGGGGGTTTGTTGATCTGCTGATGCTGAAATGAACTGAAATGAACGATGGCATCACAGTCTTCTCTCTAACTCTGCATGCTGGTCCTGAGAACCAGCACGTCCGTGATTACACGCGTTTGTTTCGGACCCGTGTAAATAGATCATGATCAATATCACATCATAGAGTGTGGCAGTGCAGGCCTGTGTCTGATTCACAGTAATCACACAATGCAATTACATCAAATAATAAACAGAATGTGAAATCTAGCGAACAAGCCTCGGCTGTTTTTTTCTTCTTCTTTTAATTCAACAGAGTCTCAAAACAGATTTTTGTTTTTCTTAATTCTGTCTGGTTTTTCATCACTGTAACCGTCCGTTGCTGATTATTGCATCAATCTTATTGGCGCAGTCGATAGAAAAGTGGGTGTTGATAATCCTTTAAAGCCCCTCTGCCAGTAACACGGAGAATAAACAGAGGATGGAACTCACAGACTCCACAGCTATCTGAAGCGTATTCATTGCACTCTATGGATTGGGAATTGGTGCAGCATCACCGTGTGACCAATGCAGCTGAAAATGGAAAGACCTCCACTGGCGCCACATTCATCACAATAGATTCTTTTTCTTTCCTGCTCCCGAGAGACGGGGGCAGAAACGATTCCTCGAAATAGTCTTATATCAAGTGTCCATTATATTTTCTTCTTTTTCATTACAATCAAGAACTATTTTGACCTGCACACTGGTTCTGCAGAGGACAACATTAGCTTTATCTAGACTGGAGTGTGACAGTAAAACACAAACACAGCCTTGCATTTAAACAGCTTCTATCCACTAAGAGATAGAGTGATGAATACAATGTTGATCAGTAGGTTTTTGTGTAATTCTTGTATATAAATACACTCATTCTTCAGGTATTGCATTTACAGGAACAGCTAAAAAGGCTTTCAATAATTCTAAATACATGTATTCATCAATATTGTGATGTAAAACGCAATATGCAGAGATGCCACACTGACTGGAGTGCAGAAACAGTGTACACAACTTCAGCAACAGTGTGAAGACAGCAGCATCTGTCTGTGTTTGCAGCCTAATAACTCAATAGAAGGCATCAGAAGAAACAAAATGTCTTTGACCAAGATGAAAAAAAATAAATAACAGGTGAGGTTGTCATCATTTCATGTCTCTGCAGAGCTGCAGACAGTCGGGGATCACGCAGTGAGAGATGCTGTATTTTCTCAGTATAACCGAATAAACAGACGGTCTGTAGCAGAGCTCTCCATTCGACTTCCGCTTTGAAAATCAAGTCTCTCTGATGGGGACTGATCTGGAGAGAAACATTATCTTGTTGGTATTTCGTCTGTAGAAAAACAGTAATCTGTTCAGAGCCCCAAAAAACAAACTAAATACAGCAGTGATCCTGTCCTCCCAAACATGAAGACGCAGAGAAACCGCATTAACATACAGTATTTAAAAAATGGAAATTTGTGAAACAATTTTTTAGATGAAATATTCAAAGGTTTCCAGCTACTAATGATGATTTTCTTTCTATTTACTATTTTTCGTTGTCTAGTAATTAGCATGAAAATGCTGCAACGACTTAATTCCTGATTTATTTCAGTGTTAAAGCCTTTCCAAACCGGGGGCGAGATGGAGAAACCAAAATGCAACAACTCGCCTGCAAATGTTCTATGTCCCGGGCTTTTATTGTGAAAGAGCAGAAGAGTGGATCTGGTCTTCAACTCAAACCGTTTCACACGTGGTTGGTAGATGCCTTATTTTTAGGCGGTATGAAAGCTCAGAGAGACTGCTTCATATTTGCGTTTTGTGCAAAAGCATTCATTATGAAAACAACAGTTTGAAATAATATGATGACGTGTGATGTAATCGCTCCTGGTGTGTAAGGGCCTCGAGTCGGGTTAGTTTGCAAAGTTCATTCTTTTTGTTCATATTAGGATAAGACTTTTCCTATTTTCAGGAAAAAAATAAATTATGACACAATAGATAAACGAATTACATTGGAAAAGATTTAAAAATAAATAGATATTCATGAATTAAACCCAACTTCAGTCTAAATTTCATACATATCAGAAAATAGGATTTGTACAAAGGATTCAAACTCCCTGTGGGATCAGGATGATGAGGAGAGTAATCCTCGTGACATAATCACTGACTATTTCTGTACCGTCATTCCTTCAGTCCTCCACATTCCTTCCAGTTGGTTTTGTCTCTCAGAAGAAACTCTGCGGATGTTTAAACATGAGGAAAAGTGGCTGCTCAGTCACACGGCGGTGCTCTGCCTCATTTACCTTTTGATAAATTCATCAGGCCTTGAATATGTACAGCGGTAGGTGTTCCTTGAGTGCCTACTTCACATTCATTAGACGATTGAATCTGCAGCTGCATGGTCTCCATCTCATCCTCTCTCTCTCACACTCACACACACACACACACACACACACACACACACACACACACACACACCCTTGCTTCTGCAGTGATGCTAAATGCCAGCTTGGCTCCAGCACGTTTCAGGTGCTTCAGATGGGAAATAATTAGCTGCTAGCTGAGCTTCCTTGAAACATGAAATTTAAAGATGATATAAGTGTGTGTGTGTGTGTGTGTGTGTGTGTGTGTGCGTGTGCGTGTGTGTATGTGTGTGGTACTTTGCTAAACCAGAAACATTCAGGCTAATAAAAGATGGATGTCTTGAGCAGCGGTCTCTACCTGCTGCAAGGGAAACACTAAGAGCACAGCAACATTCCTCCCACTGACCTGCAGAGAGTATCATCATCTGTAATGAAAGCCTCAGTTTCCTCTCACTGCAGCAAATATTCCCTCAGAAGAAGCCTCAGCACTGAAACAATGATTTACTAATTATTAGTCTATTTCATTTTCAAGTGAAAATGATTCTTCAATCTGTAGGTTTCTTGATTTCTCTTCTCTAAAACTGTAGAAAATTAAATCATCTTCTTTGGCTCTCGGAAGCTGTGATTGATTAAATGTTTAATTTTGTACAAACCAAATGATTAATCGATTCATCAGGAAAATAATCAACATCCAAAGCTGCTGCTATGGAATGATACCTTCTCTTTCAGATCTATATAACATCTTCTGCTATAGAGTCATGTAGAAACAATAAATGGGACGTTGTGAGTGAACAAGCAGCCAGCTTAATGTTACAGTTTAGAAGTGGCCTCAGCAGCCATCTTAGCCCCCAGAGACTGCACATCCACAGCTCGCATAAGTAAAAGTCAATGTAGGCTCACCACCGGCCAGTAAAGAACACACATAACTCGGGAGATATATACGAAGGGTTTGAAATTAGCACCCGGCAAATGCAGAAACATTGTTGGTAGTGGAAGGTCAAACCGTCAGGCCCTGTGCCACTTTGGTGGACGGAGAAAACGCACAACAAAAAGACAAGTTCAGTGAGGTTAGCAGAAGATAGGTTAGAGCTTAATGTGTTCCCATCACATAGACTTTACTTGCAGGCCACCTGGATAAATGAACAGCTGCTCACGTATTTTAGCTATCCATTTTAGCATTTGTCGGATTAACTAGTGGACTAGTGGCGACAGGGAGCGGCTGTCGGTGTAGCCTCCAGACTCGCTGCCTCAGCTGTCAAGGTTGAAACCAAGGTAGAAATACGGAGACGTATGGTGGCCGTGCTACTGCATCCACCCAATGGCCTGGATCTTAGCACGGGCAACGGACTGCTCCACTCACTGACAGGCTTCTAGTAACATCACGCATAGACTGTATGAAATAAAGACTCTGTGGCGTATCGGTTTAATGCATAGATATAGATATATATATATATAAGTGGCAGATAGAAAACACCCTCCAGCACCAACGCAAAGCTAAGCCCCTCACTAGTCTGTTCACTGAATGCACCAAAACACAACTGATAACAACACTGTCATCCATCTCCTGACAAGATAGCAAAGAAGTCAACCTCAACATTCCATTTAAATTGTAATCCCATTGACTTCTTGTTACTTAAATCAAATGTATTCAACATTGTACTTACTCACATGGCTTGGGTATTAGCCAGAATATTTTGGACTGTTTACATCATTAGTAAAAAGTATGCTAACTTACAATTGAGCACCCTGACATGGGCATCTTGGTTGTAAATATAAAACCACTCAAGCTGAAGTGGTCAACACGGCCTCATTTAAAGCATTTAAAGAAT
Organism: Anarrhichthys ocellatus; assembly: GCF_004355925.1. Classification (NCBI taxonomy): domain Eukaryota; kingdom Metazoa; phylum Chordata; class Actinopteri; order Perciformes; family Anarhichadidae; genus Anarrhichthys; species Anarrhichthys ocellatus. The sequence continues at coordinate 1,335,098 of NW_022280107.1, read as the reverse complement.
GCAGCTGGGAAATTATGCACAGAACTGAACGCAGAGCTCAATATATTTTAAGAGAAAGCACTCAACCCTCTGCTTTCTCACTTCTACTGGTACTGGTGTAATTGCTGGAGGGAACCTTGTGGTTTGCTGGTGTCAAGACAAATTTCCGCCAGTCAAGTAGAAGTACTGTCTTCATAAAATACAGAGTAAAAAGTAAAAAAAACAACAGGAAGAAATCGTTGTTTCGACACATTTGCGCATAGCTCCTCGGTTGCCAATCATTTGGCCATTACTGTAAAGGTCACACCAGTACAGTATCAATTAACTGCTGCTGAGAATGGCAGATTGAAATGCTGATGTATTGACTGACATACTTGTCTCTTTGTGAAGCTGAAGAAAGAGCAGAGGGACTCCTGACAGGAAGTGGCTGCCACTTGACAAGGCCACACGAACCAGCCGTGACGCATCTCTACTCGCCTCCGTTTTTTTTTGTTTCTCGCTGGTAAATATGAGAGCAGCTATCTGACCTCCAGGAGCATCTCACCATTTCATCTCGGCACAGTGTGTCAGACGTGATCAGTGCGCACATCTGAGAACCGCAGGACTGCCATAAATGAGTAATGCAGCTGTCAGTTTAGCTCAGCTCCTCAGCTTAACATAAACTGCTCAAAACCCAACACAAGCCTGGTGTCACAATCGCCCTGAGAGAGCAAAGATAAACCCCAAAGATCAAATGATGTCATGCTGCTGGCAATTCATTTACCGTCGGGACTCACTTTTCACATTTCTAATGTAGAAAGAAAGGGCAGGAAAGGTCTCAAGTGCTGCTAGAAAGCTGCATTATTTCTTTTCTAACATTCCACCATGTCTGGCAAAATGAGCACTGTAACAATTTTGTTATTCGTATAGAGTAGCGCTGAAAGTGTAAACTTTCTTCAAAGGCTGTAGCTGGAGGGAGAAAGGTCATGGAGTCATTAAAATAAAAATAGTTATCCCTTTGGAAGCAGGAAACATTGAAATCTGAACATAAGGTTATCATTTATATATTTATATATGTACTGTATATATTGTGTGCAAAGCCGACATGGCCTGAAAGTGGAGCTTGTCCAAAATGGAAAGGTCCATGCTCTGGGGAGCATGAATGGCCTTAAATTGAACTCAGTACATTTTCACAATCTGCCCATTAGATTCCATGTAACAGTGGACACATGGGCAGTAACCCATGAGAACAAAGAGCTGAGCTGGCCATGGATTTCTCTTTGTAATCTCTATAACCAGATGCATTCACATACAGAATCTAGAGGACGAGAATTTCAAATGAGGAAACCTTGTAGTTTCAGTTAGTAGTCCACGTGGTACGGAACAATCACGTTCCAGCTGGCTTTGGTTGCATGCAGGTGAACGGTCCGTTTTGAGAGCAAACGAGGCGGAGCTTTTTATTGTTTTAAAACGAGCTTGAAAACTGGAAACTTGTAAAAAGATCATGTTGTACACGTCCTCTCCGAACTTCTGTTGCGTTTCTCAAGTTGCTAATCGGACTGTTAACAAGGAGCAGCACACGGAAAAAGGAAGTCTGGGCCCGGATATTTGTTGGCTACACCGGAACCCCTGAAACATAGCCCATTGCCCCCAGAGGCTAAACCAGTTCTGGACCGATAGACAGTGGGTTCCAAGATTGTTTTTAAAGTGACTCAAGCTATCTACCTTATTTCTTCATCAAAACAAAAATACAAATTCTATGTTAAAACACAGAACTTGTGTGTTGTTTTCCTGCAGGTAAACAACTACCAGCATCGGGTACATTTGGGGAAATTAGAGCAACTGGCAGAAGCAAAACATACTAATATGAATTGTCTGAATATGCCAACCTATTTTGGAAATCAAACCTAATGTGGCTTCCAGCTTCAGCTCTTACACCACTGTCTTATGTCTGTTCTTATGTTAGCAGCGTGTAGTTAATTACCATTCCTCCTTTTCCATATCGACTGTTTTCCTTTGCATGCTGTGCAAAATGAAACATGTGTTTACTGAAGGTTGTAAAAGCACGTTACTGTGATTCCACTTACAGGAGGCAGTGTTTTATGAACATCTCACATTTACTGTAAAAGCAACAATAAAAGTCCACTCAGTTGCTGGTTTACTAGATCCACCTGGCTACTGTAAAACAATCGCAGTCCAACAAAACACCCCCCACCACAACCACCGGGGGTGGACTAAATAACAGAAACACCTCAAACTAGGTGTGTATCCAGCGTGTGAATCAGAAAACAGACTTTTCGTATTAAGAGTGACTTCCGTCTGTAGGATGTGTCTTAAGTTCAGGCATGATGCCGCAACCCGGATGTTATCTCATTACTCCCTGCAAGGGAATCATGGCTGCAGAGAAATAAAGAAAATGATTTCTATCTTGTTTATCTGCTAATTAGTTTCTTATTCAACAGATAAATCATTTGGTCTGCGAAATAAAACGTTTGTTCAACCAACAAAATTCAAAATGTGGTGATATTCAGTTTTTCAGTGGAGAGCCTTCACATCAGAGAAGCTTAAAACAATGACTTGATGCTTTATTCAGACTGTTCCGATCTCCACATATTCTAACCCACATGCATTAATGAAATCACTCAAGCAGTGCAACCCCAAAACTACAACTGGACAGCTTCAGATTATAAAATGGGTGGGTGGTGGGGGGGAGCAGTAGTCTGTCTTTAGAGGAAGCTGGTGGGAGTCGACCACTAACAGCAGCTGTCTGTGCAGTACAGCTGTGGCCAGTCAGCAGTTTGTGTTCTCCCAACACACACACACACACACACACACACACACACACAAACACACACACACACACACACACACACACACACACACACACACACACATCAACAAGAGATATCCCCCGCAAAAAACGGACACAATGTGCCAAATAAGCGGAGGTGTGCCAAAAAAAGCCCGAGAGACAGCGCGCAGCCTCTCCAGACTGCGTTTGACTTGTTTGTGAAGGAAAGGAAATGAACCTGTTTGCTTGACCTTCATCGCACACTGGGAGTCCGTTCTCTCTCAACAGAGAAACAACACACCCGCATCGAGCGTCAACAACTTGTTATCTGCAACCACACTGACACGAGCACTCTTCAAAGTGCACTTGAAAATGAGCAACAACAGCGTCTACAATAGTCACGATGCTCCCTCTGAGGACAAACAGCAGCAGCCAGGCGACAAAACTTCCGCTTCTATCTGCTTTTCCCCCAGCGCGCGGACCGGAGAGAGAGAGAGAGAGAGAGAGAGAGAGAGAGAGAGAGAGAGAGAG
>NW_022280107.1:1262227-1331808 GCF_004355925.1 Anarrhichthys ocellatus | reverse complement strand
GAGAGAGAGAGAGAGAGAGAGAGAGAGAGAGAGAGAGAGAGAGAGAGAGAGAGAGAGCAGCTTCACAGGTGAGCGTGGAGGTGGAATACTCACAGTGCGCGGCGGCGGACGCTCCGCTGAAGACGCTCAGAGAGTAAAGGGTAACCATATGCAGCAGAACAACCATCTTCCCAGCCGTGGTGGTGCGGGTATTATCCGTTTGTCCGCAGAGAGAGAGAGAAGAGAAAAAAAACAGAGGAGAGGTTCCTCCTCGCTCCTCCAGCACGGAGGGATAGAAGGAGTCTGATGTGGAAGAGAAGAGCAGACCGCTCCGACGACGACACTCCCTCAATGAGAGGCGCAACCCGCCTCTCTCTCTCTTTCCCTCTGTCTCTCTCTCTCTCTCTCCCCCTCTGTGCCTCTCTCTCTCTCCCTCCGTCTCTCTCCCTCTCGGTGTCTCTCTCTCTCTCCCTCTCTGGTCTCTCTCTCTCCCTCGTTCTGTCTGTCTCTCTCTGTTTCCGTCTATATTGGCAGAAGGGGCATTGTGGTGCCCAAGCATTGCAAGGGAAAATGCACCACAGGGGAAGGCTGTGTATGCAGCAGCAGCAATTAATGCCTCTATCTATCCAGCTAACTTTGAAATAACAAGTACAGTGTGTAAGCATGGAGCATGAGTGTTCTGGCATGTTATAAATGATTTTATTCTCACTACCACTAGTGGTTGCTTTTGTGGGAGGGAGCCAAACTTTGTGAAGCATCGGCTTGTTTCATTTATTTATTTTTATCTGTTCTGTTCTGTGCCAAGAGCAGACGTCTTTCTGTCTCAAATTCAAATTAGTTTTATTGGCATGAAGTGCAAGGCTGACAAACGATGTGGCACAAGGTGTGTATAATGATATGTGCATAAACAAGACCAGGATTCTACAGCCAGAGCAGGGGAGGGGACACATTCACCAAGGGGCCCCATTAAGCAGCCCATAAAACCACACCTGACTTTCCTGGTCACCAGGCGTGACAGCCACGTCGCTGTTGTTTTCACCTTGTGTGTGAGTCAGCATGCCAAAATGTGGTCCTGGAGACAACTACTGTATGAGGAACTACCACAGAGGAGGTCTCAGTACTTCCCCAGGTGTCTGTCTGGGGATGAGTTTTTGTGACCGTCCAAGATGGAGTCACCAAACCAGGCATGGTCCGAGCAAGGGGGGGAAGTAGCCTTTGCCATGCCAATTTATGCCCCTGAACATTACAGGTCAAGTTTTTATTAGAATCATAAACATACGTGACATTTTTGACCTGCATTTCACCCACCTGAAGTATTTTAGTAGCAGTGGGGAGCAACTTGGGCTTCAGTGTCTTGCTCAAGGACTCTTTGACATGCAGACAGTATTATCCAGGGGATCCAACCGCCAACCTTGGGGTCAATGGCCGCCCCCAAAGTTGGTAGTTCGATGGCTCCAAGCATTACCTTCCAAATGCTGAAAAATGAAGCTAACACAAAAGTGGCCAAAACTGCAGTTCATCAAATGTCCACTAGAGGCTGGCTGCAAAAGGGAGTCAGTCCCCATAGACTTCCATGTTAAAATGGTGGTCGACCAGCAACAAGTCTTCATTCGGTCCGCCTCAGCTCCATCCACGCTCCACCTCTTTGCCCATTTTTGGATTTGCCCGGAGTAAGTCCACTGTGTCGTCGCTGCCAAGATGGCCGCGGCCGAAGACGCCCACATTGAGCTTCATTTTGGTTCTTCGGAAACCTCCGGTTGACGTCACGGCGACTACGTCAATGTTCCATACAGTGTGTGGATGGTTCGATGTGACATATCGAGGTGTGCTGTTGAGCTCAAAATGAAGAAAACAGTTTGGCAAGATATGTGTGGTTTGAGCAACGGAAGTGGGAGAGTAGGAAGTGGAGAAAGCCGCTTTACGGCCTCGCCCTGGTTTGGCGTCGCGGCTGGTTTGATCCCAATACACTATGGTCTCTAGTTTAAACATACATTATATTTCACAAGGTTTTTATTACCGATTTAAAAATGCTCCCCACTGTATTTTGTAAAGTAGAAAATATAAAAAATGAACACCACGCAGTGTGCTACGCATCTGTAGTGTTCCTGCAGTGTTGTCTGTCTGGAGCCTCCTCACCTTCTTCCTTCGGCTCTTTTGGTGGACTTTTATATTCATTTTTCAAACACTGTGTGAAAAGATTCTTCAAAGAATCCATCATTAATGTAGCTTGACACAAATGAGTCAGTTGTAGTTATTGCAGTATTTTTGTCGGGGACAGTTGACTCTGGATGCTGCAGGACGATATTTTCTGGCGATCTTTTCAACAGTTAAGGTATTTTAAGGTTGACCAAAGCAATGGACTGACTGACGTCATCACGAGAGGTTCTAGTGTGGCTGAAGATTGGACTTAACAAAAAAGAGAGAACAAATAAAGTAGTTTGCACATTACAGCACTATATACACCATGAAATAACACTAAAACTAATTGGTGCAACAAATCAGGAAATGGAATAAATTGTAAATATAGATATAGTTAAACAATTAAATGTGGTGCTATGGTAATAGTGAGAGTCATAGAAGACCAGAGATAATACAAATCTAAAGAGGAAGCAGATTTCAAAGGAGCTCATTACAGCTTTATGTGTTGTTCTGCTGCTTTACCCTGTGGATGTTTTTTATATGGCATGGTCAGTTTTCTTTCCCGCAATTAAATACCGGATTTCTTTTAGCCTGAGAGAGCATCATATTCTTGGTATTTGGGTATTATTTCTGCTGAATAACCTGATTTGAATGTGCTCGTACTGGCTGCAGTGGAACAGGAAGTGTTGCTCTGTCTCTACATCTCGTTGTTGGCAGAACTGACTCAGTCTGTTTTCCACGGGTTGCCAGGTTTTTCTGTGACAACCAGACTCACCAGCCAATTGTTGTTCGCTTGTGTGGTCACTCAGTTTTTTGGGATTCATTATTTCTTAGTTTCTGATTGCTCGTACTGCACAGATATCTGCCACTCTGAATTGTCTATTCAGTGCTAAATAGTATAAAAGGTTCCGTTTTTTGTTGTAGATGTCCAGCGGCTGGTGCACTCTTCTCTCCATCTTCTTTGTTTGACAAACAGAGATCTTTGTAAGGGTACAAAGTCCACAATTGACTACCATGTTGTAAAATTTTGGTTTGACTACGGATTCAATTATTTTCAGCTGTAAGTTCAGTTTGGTCTGTGAGGAAGAGACAAAAACAAGGAGAGGAGAGGAGGCAACTTTTGAGGAAGCACAGCACAGTTTCCTGTGTTGTTCTCCTGGTTTTCCCTCAGGCTCTGACACATATCGCTGCTTCCCAACAGTGTCAGTTTATTCCCCAAGTAAATGTTGAATTTTGTTTCACTCCGAGAGTGTGTCGATTATGTGGCATTTCCTGGTATACAACTACATCACTAAGCTGCATAGCATACAATAATGAAAGACGAACAACTTACTGTGAAAATATCCATTAAAATGTATATTATAAGTGGATATACAGCAGTTTAACATTTGTATATAATAGTAAAGGTGAGGAGCAGAAGAGAAGATATCAAGTAGGAATCAAGAAGAGGAGCCCCAGTGCTGTAAATCTTTTCAGCACCACGGATGGGGACAGCTCCCTCTCCGTACGAAATAAATGTTCTCACTCCGACACTCTGAGCCATTAATAAATCAAATTTAAAAAAATACATGCCTGTGCGTGTTTTCCACGACAGCAACACTTCATTTTAAGGGGTCCAATTTGCTATAATTTCCTAGAAAGGAACTGACTTGGAAACGTAGGTTCGTAGGAAGGTTCCTGGAAAAGCCAACGTAGTATGGTACAAAAATGAGGAAATGGAGATTATGTCCAATTGGTGCACTACCAGGTTATTAGTTCCAGTTGACTCCAGTGTAACTTAGAGAGTCATTATTCAGCTGAACATGGAAAAAGTGTCTTGGCTTTCAACTGGCGAGTGTACAAACTTACAGTATATGGAGAATAATGTTTGCTCTGGAAATCAATAACTACTTAAATAAAGCGCTACCCAAAATGACTATGTTATTAGTATACAATAGGACTTTACTGTGTAATGGCCTTTATATACTGTAGTAGTATTTTTTACTTTTACATGAACTTGTTCAAACTGCATTCTCAGCTATAGAGGGAAAGATATTGTATCCTGGTTGTAGTTGCAGTTCTGAACATGTGGCTAAAGTTGTAAATTGGAGCAAAACTAAAATGCAACAAAACTACTTGTTTATGTTTTTAACTTATAGACTCTAAATTAAAGTAAGTCAACAATGACTTTTGGGAAACCAGCAATGGTCTTGTGGGTGAAGGTCCTGAGTAAGTTTGATCCGTCTCTCCTCAGACCTCCCTACACGGACTATGATTAGAAACATATTTGAGATTTATCAAAAACCCGCAGAAAATATATTTCCCTCGAAATGTAATTGACAATGTGGGTTTTTTGTATGTAAATGTAATTCTCAGCAGACCGGCTACTCTGGAACAGCTCTATAAGCTGTTACCTCAACATTGATATATGATCAACATACATGTCATGATATACGTGTTTGTTGCTTCCTGGTGAATATAGGTCCAATATTCATGGTTTTGTAGCCTCAAGTTTGGCATTTTGGTATATATTTAATTTACAAAATAAACTAGCGTAAACTGAACTAGCGATTCAGACCATAAACTCATGTTTCAAATGTTTACTGAGGTAATAAATCAAGTGAGAAGTAGGGTCATATTCTCATAGACTTCTATACAACCAGAGGAGTCGCTCTTGACTGTTATTAGAAAGAATGAAAGTTTAAGGCACTTCTTTACTGGCTTCACTTCTTAGAACCAGAGGTTTCCACTGATGGAGAATAATTATTTATAGCAACATTAAATGGAAGATGGGAAAAGGTCTTAAACCACTCACACAGGTAATTGCTGCCCCTTTGAATGTATTTTTATTTTCTTACATCTGTGTCCCATCAACTAGAATAAGGGGAGGTTGGGGCAGTAGTGCTTTCCACTAGCAAGTGAGAGCACTCTGAAATGTCCCCCTGCATTTACGAACATCCAGCTGCACTCTGCGTCCTTGAAATATTGTGATTTTTTATTTATTGTGCAATATGTTATATTTATGTCTGTCTGTTTGTGTGTTCTGCTGACTCTGTGGGCTGACCCTTGTTCCCGAGCTGTACTGATAACAAATTCCAGCTCGCTCCAGTCATTAAAGTGAGGAGAAACTGCGATCGGCTGACACTCTTGGAGTTTTTGCGATGAATGCTTTAAAGCGACACTATGCTACTTTTGAAAGAAGAAATAATATATAATGTATCTTACAAACACTAAGTTGAACTCAAAAAGCAATGAAACCAACATATTCTCACTCCCAACGTGTCAAAAACTGCCGCTCGGATGGCCCTACCCTTTAAATTATGACGCTCTAGGTATCCCTCTGGCGTCAGTTTTGGACGTGTCAGGCACAGCGCGTCAATAGCATCATGTTCAATGCATAGTGTCCTTTCAAAATAAACTTCTGTGTTCACAGGAAACATACAGTTGCCCCTTGTTACAGTGTCTTTTCAAAACAAACTTCCAATGTAGCTAGCTAGCAATTAGCTTAAAAGTTTACTTGGTTAGGTTTAGGCAACAAAATAAAGTTCCGTTTAGGAAAAGATTTGGATTAAAATAAGCATCTTCCCTACAAATATGCGGCGCTGGTAAAGTACTTAAGTTATGAAACAAAAGCAAGGTAAAAAATTTCAACTCTATCAGCAGATTGTCGGCATGCACTTTTAAGTTAACCAACCACATTTGTGTTTCACTCCAATAAAGTATCTCCTGATGGATGTACTACATTGGTTGCTCTCATCTTACAATAAAGACGTGGATGGATATACATTTGAGTTAGTCGAAAGTCGAAAGTGCGTCGGTATCAGACACCGAGGGCCACTGACCGAATGTCAGTGTTTGACGAGTTGGTCGTGAGAACGAGTTAATGAAACACTCACTTGATCATTTTAACACTGGTGGCTTTTACTCCTAAAGCTGTACTAGGTCCGGTATGACCAGCGTCTTGAGGTGGGTGTTAGCAAACTAAAGATCCATGTTCTATGTAAGTGACATCAGTGGGTCAGTTGGCTGACTTTATGGCTCTTTGCTACTCGTGCTAGCATTCCCATTTTAGCTAACCATTATCCCGTTATTGTGACTTTTCTCTAGCACTCGTTTCATTCTTTGATTTGTGAAATAGCTTCCACTATGTGTATATATTACTTCACTGTTATGAGTCCTCGTAGCTGGGTGGCGTCCAAACGAATGTTGCTTAATGGTAAAGTCTGCCCTTGAACTTGGGAGGAGAATTTCATCACAGCTGGGAAGTGTGATTGTAACTTCCGTCTGTTTTCTGGTTAGTTGGACACCGATTTGTGAAGGAGAACATGCTCGCCCTCAAGGACGCCATCGACAGCAGTGCTCAGGTCTAAATATGAGAGTTCTTTGCATCCGAAAAACTCCTGCTCATCCATCATGTGCAAGAGTGAAATTCTCAGCAGTGTCTGGTGCTTCCCAAATTAAATTCTCCACAGTGGCTGCATCAGAGGACGATGCACTCAGTAGTTTTTTGTGCCAGATAGAGGGTCCTGACAAAGCTGCAATCAGATAGGTGTCACAGATTCCGGTGATATGTGAGCCCCTAAAAAGGGAAGCGTACACCTTGCTCCCCTAGATAGCCTTAGCAACACCATTTCACAGCTGCCAAGTGGACAAAAGCCCTGCAATTCCAGCAGCAGAAAGGGAATTAGTCTCAGCTTGAATTGCCCTAATGTTTTTTCTATGTTCTATCTGGGCTTTTGCGTCCGCATAATGCAAACAGAGTTCTCATATTCAAATTGCCTACGGCTGTAGTCATTGAAACAAATGTTCCTAAATGTTCCCCTCCTCCGTATTGAGCTCCAGAGAGTCATGAAAGGATCAAAAGGAGCATGCCGCCGCAAGGAGCTCAATCCGGACAATGCAAACGGAAATGGCCGACTGACATTGTCAGCCACTTCATTTTAATTGCATGGATTATAGAGCTCGTTTCCAAAGCTAATGTTTCTTGTTCCATTGCCTTTCACGTTCCTCCATGCTTTATTGCTCTCTCTCTCTCTCATAGCTTTTCTTTCCACTGAAAAGCCAATTAAGTCCCTCCATGCTTTCATTTGAATCGCATGGCTTTTTGCGGTCACCCCGAGAAAAATGCCCCACATGGGAAATGTGGAAGAGGTCTTTATTGCTGACTAGAATCCACTGGCTGGAGGTTAGCTGAACAATCTGTCTTTCCCCACACAGAAGCTGGATGGAATCAAACTTCTTTCAAGCCACTGTTTTTGTCACATGGATCACATGGTTCGGGAATCGACAGAAGTGTCCCCGTCCTCTATTGTAACCTGACAAAAACTGCTTGATTCTATTCTCCGGTGGAGACAATATCAACCGTCGCACACAGAGACAAAAAGATGGAATACAATATGTAGCATAAAACAAAAGGAAGCCCAAGACACAAGACAGCGGTATAAAGGCTTCACAGATCTCTAAGAAGATAGCGTCACGTTTTCATCGGGTTGATTTGAAAATAAAATCAACCTTGCATATGTCCCGGTGATAATTATTTTAGTTTTTAATCTTTTAATTATTTACTTATTCATTCATTTGAATTCATTTTATTTAATTCATTAATGTATTTCTACATATGTCTTTGTGAATATCTGTGAACCTCATTGGACTGTCTGTGAAGGAAACAATAGAAAATCATGATTGGGAGAAAAACTGATTTCATTTGTTTCACTTGTATATTGTTAGCATATCCAATCATTTTGAGAGAAGAAGCAAATATCAGAGAAGAGGACAAGCGTTATATTATGTTTGTTCATCCCAGTACTTTTAATCACGTCACGTCTCCTCAGCCCCCTGCAGCCCCCTCAGGGAGGTCCTGACCTCCAGATCGGGGATCCGATGCCAACGATAGCTCCAATCGTTTTTGGTCAAATGGCTGAAATAAAAAACTTTAGTTAATGACAAGCTTACTTTGTGATTTTAATTCAACTTTCACATTTGAGCTGGTTTTTCAATTTACACTCAAGCGCACACCTTTAATACCTAGATTGCTGCTGTAGTCGGCTGTATTCCTCCGCGTCACATTGTTCACAAAACAATATGCTTCTGCTGTACTTGGCAGGAGAATAATATTTGGCAGGGGAGCTGTAGTTACCAGGTGTGAGGGGTTTCATAACATTTCATTTCAGATATTTAATAATCTACGAATGTGTGATTTATGCTTCTCTCTGTTCATTTCTTTCTTAACCTCCATGACTTCCTCCTGTTACTAAGAAGACATCTAGAGTCGTCCTATTGTCAGTAAAGCAGCCCTGTCGCCAAGGAAGATGTTGGCATTGTACTTTTCTGCAAAGCACGGACACCTTGAATGTGGAAGTTTTTTCCATTCGCTCAGAGCAGGTCTCGTAGTACATCGAGTGACTGTGGTATGCAAGTGATGCGCTCTAAATGCAAGTAGAACAAGCAAGAAAGTCCACAAAGGGCAGGCAGGAGGCACGGGTGGATTACGGAGCCGGTCCCAGAGAGCCTGATGGCTCAGCAGGCCCCTAAGCCAGAGAGCTTCTGCGTGAAGTCGCTGTTATTAACTTGCATCTCTTATCACATAGACGAAGGGTTTTGTCATTCCTGTCCAGAGCACTAACAGTCCTACTGCAAATCTGAAGGAATAGCCGAAACATTCACTTTGAAGAAGTCACAAGAAAGAAACAATCCTGATACATTTTTAGTGAGTATTTATTCCCTCAGTACTTCAGCAGCTGTGTATATCTATTAAAGGTGCTGTTGTGCTGGAATGATTAGTTCAGCTGTTCAAGGAATTCAAGGATTATTTATTGTCATTACGTTGTTTTGTTACAGTATGTTGCTATGCTACATTGTTTTGCTACATTGTTGCGTTACGTTGATATGCCACGTTGTCACGCGGCGCTGATACATTGTTGTTGTAACACAAACCATGATGTTTTTTCCAACCTTAACCAAGCAGTTTTGTTGCCTTTTGTGTTATTGTGTGTTTCTGCAACTGAGATACAGGCTGATATGAGATGTACAGCCGTGCTTTGTAGGAACGTACAATGCCACCTTTTTTCTGGCAACTAAAGTAAAAAAATGTATATTTATGTTACAGCCTAAAACAATAAAGTGACAGAAGTGCCTTCATCGAGCAGCTAATTAAATGGATGCACAGTACACTGTGCTCTCATTGTGATGGAGCTGATGTTCTTCACTCTTGATGTAATGGTCTCTTTGTACTTCTCTACCTCCAACTGTCCTCGGGAACATTTCTTCACAGGGTTTTCTTCGGCTTATTGAACTGCAGGTTCCTGTTTTTTTGTCCGCTTTGGTCAACAATCAGCACCTTACATATTTGTTATGCTGTTTGGCTTCCGCAGAAACCTGCAGGACCTAATACATGACTAATACAAAGGAGTCACAATCGGTAAATCTGGCTAATATGACAAAAAAATAAAACTCCAAACAATATATGTCATTCATTATCCGGTTCCATGGCCTGTAATTGTAACAGTTTCAGATCCATGCATCACTTCCATATCTCATAAGCAGCAGAGAAGGGCTCTAACAGGCTGTGAGATAAGATCAGTTATTTTGCAGACTAAAAGCTGAATAAAAGATTTCACGCTAGAATAAATACCGTCTGTACTGCAAGTTCCTAATTAAAGGCTGCATGGAAAGAAAAACCTTGATGCTAAAATAAAAATTTAAAAACTCTGTAATGATGTAAATTATTTGACATCCTACAAACGTCTTGTTGTGTTGTTCAGTCTCCTGTATCAGCTGTTTGTACATATTTGAACTGCCAGGTGCAGTTTCCAGCTGACTGAAGCAGCTGACAGAACGAGCTTGTTCATATGTGTCCTGTTCTGTTTAATTCTGTTTAATAATGATGAAAACTGGTAAGATTTTATATTACATACCACAATAAACCTCTAATGAACAAAAAAAAAACAAGTAAGGCAGCTAAATCTAATATTTTACACCCTTTTTTAAATAGATCTATTAAATTCATGAATATAAAGCAAAAAATAAATGATGCCTACATTCACAAAGGGTAATCTATTTATTGGCCCATAAAACTCTTCTTTAAGTTCTGTTACAGCGTGTGATATTTCTGAGGATTGCTTCCCAATTTACAGTGAACAGATGTTTCCTAACAGCACATTTACACATGATTACATGCTTTACTTGCTTTGACATTCTGAAAGTTCTCACAAGTTCACAAACTAAGTGAAGGATGGATGAATAGCTGGTGCATTAAAACACCAGACACCATCACACAGTGGGCGCAAAACACATAATATAACAGACAATAAAGTCATCCACCGCATTTCTGCTTCAGCACAATCTTCTTCAAGCACCATCGACATAGACGGTGGATGGTTTCAACCCATCACATGATGATGATGATGACACTCTTCTTCCAAGAAAAACAGCATCCATTTCACCAAATTCCCAGCCTGGTATTTAAAATGATCTACATTCTAAAAAACATGAGCAAAAACTAAATCAGGTAGCATATCTTTACACTTACAACATTCAGCTCACAGTAATTAATAGCACAATACTGCACAAAGTGACTTCATGCTCATAATGAGACAGGCTCAACGTGTAACAAGTTTTTGTTTTTTTACCACACGAGCAAATACAGATGGTAACTCCACATGTCTGCATTGTTTTCCCTGCTGGAAGAATTCAGAGTGCTCGTGCTTTGGGAGGGAGAAATGACCTGAGGCTATATGATGTGTTATTGAAAGCTGCTGCAGAACAAATATATAAAGTGTTTGTAGCAATGTGATCACGAGGGACAAGAGGCTTTAATGAAAACAAGCAGGACAATGTTAGTTTAGATTAGAGATTTCTGCATCGCTTGTGCTTTAATTAATTGCTTTCTTTCTCACATTTTCTTCAACGATGAAGTTCATTATTGTCTTGGAATATAAGGGATTCAATTACACCTCTATTTGATTGGATGGCTGTAACAGCGAGTTGTAATGAGGCAGGCTGTTCTCATCCGGTGTTCGTAGATATCCCACAAATCAATTTGTAAGTAATCCACATAGTATAAAGGCTGAAAAAAGAAACCCCCCAGGATGGGTCGAACAAAAAACAGTCTTTCCTTCAAGAGACCGTTATTCACGCCCCGCGTGAAACCAGAAGTCAACGTTGATTCATTTGTCACATAACTTCCGTACTTAAGTAACGTCATTTCTGCAGTTATTTTAACCCCCATCTTTTCCTAAACCTAACTCACTAGTTTTGTTGCCTAAACCTAACAAAGTAGTTTTGTTGCCTAAACCTAACAAAGTAGTTTTGTTGCCTAAACCTAACAAAGTAGTTTTGTTGCCTAAACCTAACAAAGTAGTTTAGTTGCCTAAACCTAACAAAGTAGTTTTGTTGCCTAAACCTAACAAAGTAGTTTAGTTGTCTAAACCTAACTAAGTAGTTTTGTTGTCTAAACCTAACAAAGTAGTTTTGTTGCCTAAACCTAACAAAGTAGTTTTGTTGCCTAAACCTAACAAAGTAGTTTAGTTGTCTAAACCTAACAAAGTAGTTTTGTTGCCTAAACCTAACAAAGTAGTTTTGTTGTCTAAACCTAACAAAGTAGTTTAGTTGTCTAAACCTAACTAAGTAGTTTCCCTGAAGATGTTAGCATTTTTTATTTTTTTTTAAAGACTGTATGCATGTAACAAGCGGAAATAGACATGTTTTGCTCATAGGAAAACGTGCGAAATATGAGCAGTAACTTTTTTGTAAGACATAAACCGTTGTATGAAGACAGTGTTCAGCACAGCAGAGGACCAGGGTGCATCAAGAGTTCATGGTCCCGTTTCATTCCACCAACAAAACATTGCCTCCGATTGTGCTGCAGATCAGTCTCTCAATTTAAAAAACACATGAGCTATTTTATAATCCAATTTTCTTTTTCCATTAGTGGCTGTTTTTATTTCCTTTGGCCCCCTTTTGCTAAAATACAATAAATCCTCTGATTGCTCGTTGAAAAACAACAGAAAGTCATATTCATACTGTATGGCCAATTCACTGTCATTTTCTCAAGCAGATAATGGAGGAGGCAGGTGGACGCAGCAGCTGGAATCATTCTGGGCCACGAGCTCCTATCCAGCTTTGTAATATATTGCAAGCGCACTCTCATTTTGAGGGAGATTTGTCATAATACAGAGTCGGCCAGATGCGTTCCCCCGGTCGTAGAAGCTTCTCCTCGCCCACTGGGTCACCCTGTCAAACACGGAGACATGCACTCTTTGTCATACTTGGGCTCCCACCATCTTACATTACAGGGAGGGAGGGAATGGAAAGACCTTGGCTGAAAATCACAAACCTGAACCAGTCGGAGCTGCAGATTAAGCCTGTGCTACTCAGTGTATGTCTGTGAGCGATTGTGTGTGTGTGTGTGTGTGTGTGTGTGTGTGTGGTCCTACACTGTGGGAGGCAAAAGAGGAGAAACAAACACAGTGAATCAGGGGTTGGAGTATATTATTTTACCACAGAGAGTCCTGAAGGGCGCTAACTGCTCTTTTACAAATCAATTGGAATTCAATTCATTATACTTTATTGGCAAGAATGTAGTAAGGACCATATTGCTAAAGCATCAAGTAAATATTTGATTATGAATGAAAACTTAAAGCTCGGGTATAGGTAATGTATTTTAGAGATGTTTTAGTTGTATTAGTTAGAACTCGCTCAACATCCTGACAGGACACAATAAATCATGCTAGCTCGACACCTGTGTGTACGCTGTAAACCGTGTACAGTATTCCGCTTACGGTGATCATTTGGGGTTTTCTCATACATGACAACATGTGGGAAATGGTTTTTAAAACTACTATATGCCTTTAACCTTTTTTTATTTTACTTTTACTCCCTTGATGCCTCGCAGTAAACCGTTTGCTTTCCTCCGCACTAACTGAGGCTCGTTAAAATGGCTACGTTGAAAATCAGGACCGGGAAAGAAAGTCATTTTCTCCGGATGAGAAGCACCTGTGTAAATTTGATTTCAGGTTTTTCTCACATCTGAATATAACGGAGACGTTGTTCGTGTTATTAGTGACGCCGGAGCTTCTCCTACTGTGGCAAGTCAAAATGTCTGCTGTGATAAAAGCCTCAAGATAATTATTTATAATTACTGCATCAGCAGTTGACTCATCTCCAACGTCTCTGCTAGGAACAGTTTCAAATGTTGAAATGCTTTGTGACCGACGTTCAATATTTTGGTTGGCTTCAGTCAGCTGGAAGTGACTCTCAGTCTGTGGATGTTTAGTGACTGCAGCCGCGGAGCTGTTTGTTTTTAAAAGAGTCCACGATTATTCCAGTTCAAAGATACAACACTGCTGGCAACGAGCTGATGTATTCTCTCTGTAGAGCGGGCACAGAGGCAGTCGGCTTGAATTGTATTCTGGTTTATTCAGACATTCTCTTCAGTTTCTCTCACGAGTTTGTCCCCGTGTTGTTGTTGTTGATCATTAATGCAACAATACGAGCCCCGTTCTCTTTGATTCTGACTGACTGTTTAAAACTGTTTTCAGGAATAGTTGTCTGTAGTCAGAAAGTTCGGTTTTGATTGATTGAAGTCTTAAAATATTCATTTATTTATTTCATTTTGGGCACTTCTCTTCTTTTTTTTTTTTACTTCATCCATGTGTTTAAAAGTGAAGGTAATCCTGAGGTACCTGGACCAAAACCAACCTCAAAGCTGTTGTTTCCATTTCAGAATTAAAGTCCTTCTGGACAGAATCCCTTTATTTTGTAAACATGAGGCTTTTATTGTGAAATATTTATGAAATGGAAAATGCACTGACTTGCGCAGCTCCATAAATTAACCATCTTCTATTTGTGGACTGTTATTATTATTTACAACTGAGCGCATGCTTCTCAACCTTTATGCTGTCTGAAGAAAATATGACATTAATAATGAAATTAAATAAAAGTTTCTGTCCATCATGAAAGACAAACTATTTATTCCCCATTCATACTTTTCTGTGAACTGTTGTGGATATTTCACTTCAACAAAAGAAAACATAATCACTCTTCCCCCCCAAGTACCAACACTTGGATTCCAGCATTCCTAAAAGCAACCTGACCTCATAAATAACCCGACATTTTAGGCTTTTTCGCATGTAATTTCACACCATGAGGTCACCGCAAAACAGCCACGTAAACAACGTAACTTGAGTGCATTAAACACGTCACAAACACCTCGAGCGTAACTTCAAAATAAAGACAAGAACACCGGCCTCCTGGCTAAAGGTCCTGTGTTCGTTTGACCCATCCATCATAATTGTCCCCCTTATTTTTTTATACTGCATCACTTGTTCTGATCACTGCACGTTCGCACATTTACAATGCGATACATGGCGTAAAATAACACGTAATAAATAAGAACAGTATTGTTTTTTTTGCATGCTACATGACTTACAAATTGTTGTGTCCTTCGCTCGCCATTTGGTCAGACCGGGGTCTGCCAGAAGAGATTAAATGAGATGTTCCAGTAGTATCTTAAGAGCCTGACAGTAAACACGAAGGTTACTATCGATGTCTTCACTTACTCCGGCTGTAAAAGGTCGAGCTCCCTGAGACCTCGTGAAGGTAATTAAGAAAATCCCACAGCAGTGTGCTTAAAACCTAGTTGCTGATGAATACTCTTTTAGGCGGCATTATGACTTCATAAAGGAACAGCCTCGTATAATTTAAACCTCTTTCACGGTCTTCTGTTATAGAGGTGTATAATACAATGCTTTTTTCTTCAGTGACACCTCTGCCTTTTCATTATCATTTTCCCTGTCTCTCTGCTTGAGGACAGGAGAGAGGTCAGTGTGAGTGCACTCAGCCGGTGGCGGAGCTACAAAAGCTTCACATAGAGGCTAATTCACAGTGCAGCCCTCCACCATCAAAGTGCTCGCTTGTGGATTTAATTGAAAGCGGCTGAGCTCCCGACTGGGGATTCTACACCGCGGCCGGCTGACACTGGCAAATCATGCCACCTTGTCATAACCGAAGAGCAGTTTTTTTGCTGAGACCAGAGAAAGAAAAAAAAGTTTATAGTTACTATCACATTGTTCTCTCTCTCATCACCACGATAATGACTCCCTCCTGAACAGCTCAGACACTAAGCTGTGCTGCACTGGCGTTATCTCGGTACATTGTTTTCAGAAATATTAATATGAGCTGTGCCATATATGAGCTGGTGGAATTGGCCCTCATGGTTACAGCCATAATGATAAAATATATACATATACACATCTACATCCAGATGTATGGGTATTCAAAAGACAAACTGCACACATAATTAAACAAAGTCCTTAACATACACTTGCATGTGGAGAAAAGAACAACACAGCAGACATGTGATTCAGATTCTGGGTTTCAAAAAAGAGTCTTTTCACTAATTGGAAACTTCAGTCTGACAAGATACCAACATGTCTGACTGACTTACAGTGATTTAGCCCTTTCATTTAGAATCGTACGTGATGCAATAACCCTCCCTCGCTGCAGCGAGCACCACCCCGGCTGCTGTAGGCAGACACAGGTGGGAGTGTCGTCAGCTGATGCAGCTCACCTGTGCAGCCGCGGCCCTGAAGTAATCAGTTCACTCAACTCTCTTTGCTGCAGGCACCTGGGCTGTTGTTGTTTTTCCTTCACACATTTTGGTTTGAATTCATCAACATAACAACGCTTCACCTCTAGTATACTGACATGATTAACTTCCCTGCAGTATTGCTAATTTTTAAACTTGGCTCTGTTGTCTGTGTTCGTAATGCAATTCTTAATTTTGTGCCAGGACGAACCTCCTCGCTTCTTTTCTCATCTAACACAAAGCTCACTAGAAGGGCACTCAGCCAGGCTGCCATTGTAAATAATGATTTGTTGTTAATGACTTGTGTGGTTGAATAAAGGTTAAAATGCATGTATCCGCATGATTCATGTCTGCTGCAGTCCATTGAATGGGTTCTTTCTTGGCCCATGATACGCCCTTTCACCAAGTAGTACCAACAAACAAACCGAACCATAACGTTAAGCGAAGACAAGTCGTTTCCTCAAATGTTTGAGTATCTGCTAAATTATTATCTGTATGATTTGATATTTCTGTGGCACTGAGGGGACGAATTCACGAAAGGATTGTGCATTTTTTTGCGTCTGCTAAAACTGTGCAAATACAACAAAAAGGAACCGTGTAATTCACAAAGCACGTGCTAGCGGTGCATAGCCGCCAAGCTAATAGCGTCTCGGTGCTCCTGTACTGTGCCATTTACACATATTTGAATTTGGTAACATGCAGACATTTGGTGCACAATTCAATGAGGATGAGCCTCACTGCAAAAACAGTCCAATTTACAAAAAACAGCCACATAATCTCACAGTTCCAGTGAAATTATCAGCGTCTTCAGAGAGTTGACGGTAGCTGGCGCACATTTATAAGGACAGTTAAAACTCATTTATTATGGAATGCAGCGACAGGATGCAATAACAGTTGTGGCATAAAAAACGAATGAATAAAGCTCCTCTACATGTCATGTTTGAAAAAAGAAAAAAGGAGATTTAAATTATTAATGAAGTTATGCTGCTGTGCCGCGAGCGTAAATGCACACAGCGTATCTCTAAATGGGGAATCTTTAAAACGGTCTCAAATGTCTCAAAAAGCTCTTATGTGTTATCCACTCGACTGTGAGCTCTGCGGAATGGATGCCTCTACGTGCGCAGTGAAATAGAGAAGTCCGACCAAGTGCCTCCAGAGCATTTGCACTTCCACGCGGATAATTGCAATCAGACGCCAAAAAAAATTGAAAATTGCACTAAGCTGCAAAATGTGTGCGCGTGTTTGCGCTGTAATATCATTAGCGCGATATCTTTAGTGAATCAGACCTTCAGCAGGAGCGGACAGAGGTTGCAAAACATCTGCACTGTCTGTCAGTTTCTTTCTTTGATAACCCTCTCAACCCCAAAATCATCCTGTGGGATTGAAAAGAATGTTTTATTTAAACAATCGAGAAAACTACAAGGGTTATCACAGCCAGATGCTGTAAAAAAAAAAAGGCCATTGTCGTTAGATTTTCATCTTTTTTGACGGTCCTTGAAAGCATCATGTGCGACAAACGCTTCGGTCAGAAAAAGCAACCAAAAGGAAGCTTAGAATTGTGATATTTCGCTGCTGAGCACAGTTCATTGAAGAGAGGACAGGAGAGGTTGGAGAGGTTGCTTTTTTTTTTCAAACATTGGTAACACCGGTGGACACTTGGGAAAATGAATGTATAGATTCCAGTGTTTTCCAATTTCTGTAAAATAATTATCAAAGAAATGATTATTAATGGCATGGTCACTGCGTTATCCTAAACAAAAGACATGTTTGAAATCTCTCTGCTTCTAACCATGATTGTGTTTTCAAAGAGGTGCATAACTTCAATATTGCGGTTACAAACGAGGCCACAGAGAGTAGAACGTGACAGGAGCACAAAAAACCTGCTCTGAAACTGCTTTGAGTTCAGTGGGTTAACTCACCTGACGCAGCCAGTTTTTCCTCCTGAGTTTCACCTCAGAGTCTCAGTTTCCATCAGAAATTACCTGCAAAGTGCCTTTGAGTGACCCTCACCATTTCCCTCAGACAACTTTCTCAGACAAGGTGGAATTCAATCGATGCAAGGGCAAAAGGAAATATGAGGAGACCAAGAAAGGTTAGAGGAAAACAAGATATGTTATAGCATTTTATGCTCTTCAAGCGTAAAACCACATCTACTGTTTACTGTCTACATGCATATTACAGCATGAACGATACTTCCAGATCCCACAGATTTACAGGTTCAACACCTTGAAAGTGGATTGAGCGAGATGGGGTTGGACCTCTCATTAAAATGCAATGAGCCAGGATAATTAAACCCATTTTTGTTATTACTTGTGTCTGCATTGTGGAGCACCGTACTCATCCATATTTTTGTCTTTACAAGCAAACATCAGCGCCGCCTGAAGAAGCTTCACGGACGCACCGGGATGAAATATCCTCCGTCTAGAAAACGCTACTTAATTTTTAAAAAGTGAGTTTTTTGTAATCGAGCTGTCGATAAATGGTAGATTATTTATTTTATCAATAGATGCAACTCCTGCGGTTGTTCTGTGTGTAGCTATGGCTCATCTATTACAGGTGGAGAAAATGGAGTAGTAACGTCCTGTAACGGTATTGGTTGGATGTTAAACCTGTGCTGATGACCGAACAACATTTAGAAGGTGCCTCATTTTTTCGGTGCAGCCAATCAGTGAAGGTGCTAATTAGTTTCTAATCTCGTTAGTTCTTCATGGATGGTTGTCACTATTGGTGTGAAGCTGAAGGTTAGAAGGTTGTTTAATTGGTGTGAAACGCTTTACGCTCCAGTTTTCAAGCTTTGACGTGAATGCGACGGGAAATCACCTGACGGCACCGAGAGGTGAGAGCTTGGATTGGACCCTGTTGATTGAGCAGGCAGACACTTTTGCCAACTTTTGCTCGGTGTCATCTGAAGAGATATCGGTGTTCACTTCAGCACAGCGGGTCATTACAGGATTAATGTGTGTTTCGGCGGCCTGAGGGCAGCTCTAATCTGATACCTCACCTACTGCAATTTGTTAATGCTGGAGAAAGCGAGAGATCATCTCCACAAGGGATGGTGTGGACTGTGAATGTCGAGAACTGCGATATTGCCAATAACGAGTCGTGTAGACAAATAGTTTAAGCCCAAGTGTGATTATACACTCCCAACCTCGTCATTGACTTCCTGTCTGTCTGCTCGTTGCTCTCTGGAAGAGATAGCCACACAGAAGAACAGGGAGCATCTGATTGGCGTAACCTTTGTACAACATGCCGCGATGCCGTCCTCATTACAGCAAACGCATTTCTATTTTCGGTGCTTGATCACCACAAACAGTAGCGGGACCAAGACGACGTCCACACAGTCAAGGATGAGGTCATGTTTATTTATACATTTGTTTATTTTGCAGGGACAATGCACACCAAGCAACAGTCACACTGTAAGTGAGCCAGAGTCAGCCAGAGAGGCTAGTTTTCATCTGCTGTCCCCGGCCACATGCTTGAAGACAGCCTAAAATTACAACATTTCAAATGAAAATGGAATTAAAATTCATAGATAAACAGACGTATAGACAAAACCAATACACATAAGTAAAAGAAAAGTGTATGACACTAGAGCCGAGCAGACGTGCGTCAGGCAGAACAAACCCACCTACAGGACAAGCACATATATAACACTGAGGCACATAACAGACACATCAAAATGCAAAATAGCAACACTGAGCAAGACAAATGCACATATAGGCGAAACAAGCAGCTAGGACAGACAGCACATCAACGCTTGCATGCCTGATTGGCAACAAGCCATTCCTTAAGGCTGTGTTTGAATGTTTCGTACGTGTTTTGTGTGCGTATGTGTGATGGCAGAGCATTCTACGAGTGAGCTGCCTTCACAGAGAATGTAGATTTGCTAAAACAGCACCTATGTGAAATGACACAAGCACCTCTTGAAGCAGATCGAGTGAGTCTGCTGCTTTAAGTGCTTTGTTTAGTAAAATCACTAAGTGGAGGCGGGGCCATACCATGTACAATTTAAATCACAGCCACATGTTTGATGGAGAGCAGCAGGAATGAACGCGGCCGGTTGGTGAAACTAACAAAGAGCGGTCAGACATGGGGGTTATCGCTGGTGTTGTACTTCGGTCCGGTGTCACACTGACTTCACTGGTTCAAACCAGAGTTTGATTGCTTCTCTCTCCTCTAAGCCCCTCTGTTCACACTCATCTATCGATCTCACAGTCTGTGATATGTTTGCTTAATGCTTTCAGGTGTTAACCCCGTAACAAGGAAGAACGTCAGCACTGATTTTGATGTGAACTAAGAAAATGGAAAAAAGGGTTTCGATCTTCCATACGAGCTGCAAAGACGTAAAAGAAATGAGCACCCTGCTTCCACTACACGAGGAATCAGTCTCACTAATTTCTAGTGATAAGTAGACTAAAGCCGACCTAACACCCCCCGGAGGCAGCAATGGTAATTTGACACTGGCAATGAATGTACTCGGTGAGTTTTACTGTGCACTGTTCACTTGATCATGGAGGACTTCCACCGTTTTTCACACCTGTAGTTGGGTTCGTTTGGTCCGGACAAACGGGAAAATAATGAGACGTTGATGCATTTTAATTCTGGTGCGGTTCTTGTTTTTACAAAAACAAACAAGAGGAGTCTGAAGGTAACTCGTTGATTGTTTAGTTTTGCCGATTGTAATCTTCTATCTTCTGTATTTCCATGTGGGGAAATTAAATTCTGGCAACACTTTAATGATTCTGATGTGAATAATTATGCGTATAAATAACGGATTATGAGCGTTATTAGTATCATTAGACTGCAACCTGACTCTATGTTATGAAACCGTGACTAACAGGTGGAAACAGGAGGAAAAGGAGGTCACGATTATAGAGTAATGATGTTACTGTGGCATCGCAGTCAAACACTTTTTAATGGACTTAATACGCTGACAAAGTACAAAGAGTCGGAGACAAGTACGGGAGCAGCTGTCCAAAAACGAACAGATATCCAAACTCAAGAGAAACTACTGCCAAACCACACACATTGCTTTTAAAGTCCAACCGCATTGCTATCATTGCTAAATGTATTGTAATATCTACAAGTAACATGATTGCTAACTGTGCCAGCATTAAAAGCAGTTTTCCCCAAACAGTTATTTAATCTAGGTCCGATAATGGCCTTTTGTAATTACACACAGTATATTAACATAAATAAAATATAGCATTGTGAACGTGTAGACCAATTCACTGACGCACAAACTAACCAGTTGCTTTGTCTTTCAACTTCCTCTGCCCTTTCCACTCTTCCTTCCTGCGTTGATAACATGAATGTACTGTTTTTACTTATATATTTATATATTTACTTATATATTTTTTACTTATATATTTACTGTAGTCTTTAATTACTTCTTCACTGTCCCATTTTTTTGGAAATTTCTTCCCGTATTTTGCCCACTTTTCTCCCCGGGGTTGAGAGGTGTGTGTGGAGAGCAGGATAAGATATATTTTAGTTTTTTTGGGGGGGAGCATTCGACCCGAAGCAACACTTCAAAAGAAGCCCAGTGTGGCGGGGAATCACGCAAACCTGGTTATGGAATCACAAAAGCCATTAGGGTTTGTCCTCTGAGCACCATGAATGTCAATTAATCATGGCGGTCCATCCATTATTTGTTGGAATATTTCGCTAAAAGCCAATAATGTCAACCTGATGGTTGCGCTAGAGGAGAAAAAAACATGACTGTTACGGCAATTCTTTCAATCGTTGAGGAGATATTTCAGTCTGGACAGACGGGTTGGGCATTACCGTTAGGGCCACGCCTACGGTTCTTTCTCCAAACCTAAAGGATTTATGTTGAAAGCTGATTTCCTTCCTCCAGCTGGCAGATTCTCGTTTTCTTCTTCACTATTGCTTGTATTGTTTTCCATCCATGAGCAGCTCCCTCATTTCCAGTGTGCACTACACCGTGAGACAACAGCGTCCATCCGCATCAACGTCACAATCAAACGTTTTGTTATTTTACTTTATATAATGTGCTTCTGGAAGTTCCTGCCGAAATGCCGTGGCTACTTTTCGGTCTAATTTCCACACGACTTGTATTCTCCCTCTCACAAAGTGATACAACACAAAATAAATCAAACGAAAGCCAATCGAAAAAAAGCGACGAAGAAGAAGAAGGGAAAAAAAAGAAGTGGCCCACGGAGGACAGGGGATCTTCAGGAGTCCCTCCTACCCAGGAGTAGGGAGCTGGTTTTCTCCAGAAGGCACACTCTAAAGAATCACAAGGATGCTTCATCTCCCTTTGATGTATTTCTGTGATGAGATATAAACCCTGATGGCAATAACAGACCTCTTTGAACAATAAAAAATCGAATCTCGGCGTAGCAACACCAAAGGCACAGAGAGGCAGTGCTTTTGTAAACAAGCCGCTCCCTGGAGCACTGAGGCTGCATCTGCAGGGTCGCTGACGCTGAGCCGGATCACGCGAGGATCCTCCCCCTGCCCTGCAGGAACACATGATGTTATTGTTCCCTAATCAGCAAAAGGGTTTTAATAACTATAATGGTGTCATTTAATTGTCACATGTCTGACTTGAGTGTATTAAACCCTGGGTAGTGTGAGTTATGGCTCTATACATGCTCGTGTAACTACACCATTATCAGCCTATGGATGATATAATTACCATCGTTCTGTCGGGCTATGTGCTGAATGGATTATATATATATTTATAAATAATGGACTGTTTGACAGGCATGAGAATGAGTGTGTCCTTGATTTTATGTCTTCAAATATATTTTTTGTAGCATTTTAAACTTTACTGAATCAATGAAAAATGCATTTGAAAAAGTACACACATACTGTATATTTCATATATATATTTGTCCATACTGTTGTTTTTGCCGTGTACTAAATGCTTGTTTGCCCTTACTATGTATTTGATGTTAGAAAACATGTTGAAACAATTTGAGAAACTCCTGTTTACGACGGGAAAAACACCAATAAGTACACACTAAGTACACAATAAGTACACACTTCTTCTGTTAACACAAACCTGGGCAATATATGCTTTGGAGAAAATTGTAACCTGGATCAAAAACAATTTCCTTTAAAGTGAAATAGTTGGGAAAGTAGGCGGCGCCGGAGCAAACGCAGATAAACTCGACTCGACGAGCCGGACCGGCGAAGTCTGGAAGAATGTGTTTCCATGGCAGCATAGCTGAGGTCGCTCGGTGGGACTGGACGATATGGAAATGAAGCTGACATCACCGCTCCTCGCTCCACCGGGTTTGTGCTGTGTGCAACACTCCTCTGGCACACAGCAAGGTGGAGGATACACTGCAGGTGTTGCAGCAGGATTAACCCTTTAATTCAGCGTTTGCCACCAGTCTGGCTTCATTGATCGTTATAGAGTCAGACTCTGATGTCTGGTTGGTGATTGTGTGGTGTTGTATCCTCCTGCAGCTGAACTCAGCTCATTTCATCTGAAATTAACAGCAGTGCTGTTTAATATTTTATCAAACACATTTCTCTTTATTATCTCATCTACAGTACACGTAGCCACCATGGTATCGTAGTTATTATGGGGTTGACTCGTCTTTTACTTATTTATTGCTGCTTTGATGCCTTTTGTGTCCTTTTACAGTTCTTATCTGGCATTTCTTCTGTTTCAGTGTTGCACGTTTCACTGTCTGCTGCTCTTAATTACAAGTGTAAATGTAATATATTTGCTTTTACTGGCCTGCGTATACAGGGGTCCTTGTGCAAAGGGCCGCTTACGCCGTTAATGCCAGCACCAAATAAAGGTTGAATGATGCACTAGCCCGGTTCCAGTCCAGACCTCCAAATTGTCGCCCACGTCTCTGAATTGTTCAGCGGATCAGTGAAGTGAAACAAAATGGCCACTAAAGCGTGATTGCCAGGCTCCGTCTGAAATGCTTTTGAAATAAGTGGATGGCATTGGATTGAATCAATTATTGAATGTAAAGCAGACTCCCATTCATACTTTTTAAGAAGTGTTTTGTGTGACTTATATAAAATAACTGGATTCAAGGAGTAGTTCAAAACAAAGTAATTAATTAAATGATCTTTTTTTGCTCCGTTAGAATCAGCTCAATAGAATTACCCAACATTGTAATCCAAAACTTAAAGTTAGTACATTTAATGCAGACATGCTGTAGGTTCTGTGCGTTTCAAGATGCATTACATATATAAAAAATGCCTATATTGCAGGCACAAATAGAGATTGATTTCATTGTGTTACTGTGATCTAATATAGAGGGGTGTGTTGCACAGCTCAGCACTACCAGCATTCAGTGAGAATGATGAGTGCCAAGAGTGCAGCTCTCCCAGCTCACTGCCAGCTGTAACTGTGTCACAGCCACTTGCCATGTCAACAGGCCTGCCTTCCATCATCAATATTTATCAGGGAATCTGCACACTGAGGGGAGCGCCGCACCCCTCCTACTACACTCTGCTTGTGCATCTACACACTGTAACTTTGTTAGAGGAGTCTCCTGAGCCAGCACTGCATGCTGGGCATAAAGAGAGGCTCTCCATCATGACCAGGCAGTGAAACCGATGGGGAAATACCTCAAATTTGCATTAATTCTAATGTCCAGCAGGGGGCGACTCCTCTGGTTGTATAGAAGTGTATGAGAAAATGACTCTACTTCTCTCTTAATTTATTACCTCAGTAAACATTGTAAACATGAGTTTATGGTCTCAATCTCTAGTTTCAAGTCTTCTTCAATACAGCATGATGTTCATTTAGTAAATGATGGTCCATTTAGAGTCAAACAGACCATAAAGCAGGGCATGCTTTAGGGGCGGGGCTTACTGTGATTGACAGGCCATTACTGGGAGTTGTCCGTGTTTTCATTTTCCAACTTTAACCCTTTCACTGTATGTTTATAAGTTCATAAAAGTTAATTGTAACATGTTGGTCACCTAACAATGTGCTGTATAGTTTTCGGTTGGACTTAGCTCCACCCTCTCGTGCCTCTTCTGGTTTAAAAAAAACCAAGATGGTGACAGCGAAAAGGCTTCAAAAACCGTAGTTTACAAACCAATGGGTGATGTCACGGTGATTTGACTTGTTGTACACACTCTTTGATTATGTCAAGTGAGAACATTTCTGCATGCCCACATAGCCGGGCAGAGCCCCACAACCACAGATTTCGGCTAAATGGTTGTTCAAACCAGACAAGAGCAAATGCTGGTCAAAATATGGTCGAACATTTAACTCCTTCGTAACAAGTAATTTCCTGTTTTACAATGACATGGGAATATGTCCCAAAAACTTCCATATGATGTAACATTTGAGTCAAAACCAAGGTGGTATCTGTGTAAATATCATACCCCTCTAATGAAACAAGATACAGAAAATGATTGGGATGGATGTTGTAAAATTAAATTTGACAGATATTAGTGTTGGATTTTTAAGGGTTTGAACAGTTCATCTCACACGTTTGATCAAATCCATTACTTCAGTGCGACTCTGCTGTCCTTTGCCCTCCACAACCAGGATTTGTGAACGCTGTCGGGCTGAATTCAAGCTGCTCTGTTCATGTGCTGAGAGTCTTGGAAGAAACTGGCACTGCTGCACCAATGAACAGATGTCTGGGAGAATAAATTGGCTGGAGAAAGTTTTTCCGGCACCTGTTCAATCCATGCTGGTAGGAGACATCAGACAAGAGTGTACAGAGACAGAGTCAGAAATAGGACGGGATTATTTAGCAGACAGTGTGGGCTGAGGTTTTTTTTTCGTGTTGTGACTCCAAACTTTATCAATGACAAAACATAACAAATGAATGATAAAGAGAAAAGTTTGCATTTCTTGGTCGGGACCAGAATCCTGGAGTCTTTGTTCGTTGTCAGGCAACTGGTTCTGATCAAGAAATACTCACACAACGGTAGCTGCATATTCATCTTGCACACAAGAGTTGTATCGATTCTCTGAAGCAAGTCGGAAGTGGAGAATGACATTATTCATAACACGACTATAAAGTACGGAATCTCAGTCTGTCTGTCTGCGTGTCCTTCGCATATCTCGAGCAGTGCTATTATGGTCTGCTTCACACTTGATGGGTGTTTTGTTGGGGACCTCATGGAGTCCCGTGTTAAATTTAGTGCAATTTGGACACGAGACACGTTCAATATTAAAGGACATTTGAACAAACGGAGTTTCGGGGCTCTGTTGACTTGAACTTGTTGTCCGCAGCCGGCTCTTAAAGAGACAGGCGCTAAAACGGAGCGTTTCAGGGAGAGGGTGATGACAGATATATTCAGACAGACAGAATAGAAAGATGATGTCTCTGTTGAACATTAAAGCATGTTAACATGTTCTAGTAGAAACCCAAAATACAAGTATGAACCTGTAAACGACGATTGTACGTCTCCTTTAATGAAGCAATATGCTGCTCACATTAAGTGGTGTGGGGAGCTTCACTTGTTTCTTTACGTGGTTGCTCATTTATTTTTTTGTGTATAGTCCTTGCTTCTTTAGACTCTTGTGTTTCTGCTCTGTCTCTCTCTAGGGAGGCCTCTTTCTCTCAAGGCACAGAGGAATTACTCCATTATGTAACTGACTTCAATATATCACAAAATAAAGAAGCTCATTATCTCGATTTAAGGCCCAGGCTGCGGTCTGCATTTAAACAAAATAGCAGCCACACACACAAATTACATTTCTCTTTCTCCTTCCACACAGGGACTGCACTGCAACAGCTACATCTAAATAATCTCTTTGTAATACTGATGAATGTTTGTTTACATCGGCATCATAAATCTAGTTATATATGTGAATATACTTGTAATCTATATAGTCAAAGAAAGAACAGATGGCTACAAATTGATTGCTTTGAAATGGAAATTGGAAATTGCTTGAAAAACCTGATGAATAATGAATGTTATGTATATGACGGCATCATTTTAGCCATGAAATGACGCACATTTATAGACAACTGAGCATTTACTGGTGAAGGCCATTAGTGGAGTTGAAAGCTCTGAGAAAGTGTGATCTTTAAAGACGAGATCATCACGCCACAGATGCTTCTGGTCAGGAATAAACGGGACAGCATCAGTCGCTTCAGAGAAAGTTTTTTGGCCTAAAGCATTACATTACATTACATTACAGTCATTTAGCAGACGCTTTTATCCAAAGCGACTTACAATAAGTGTATTCAACATCGGTTTTCGAGAGAACAACTAGTCACCAGAAGTAATAAGTGCATGTCCTTTCCTCAAACAAGCATCTAAGAGCATAAACCAGAGCCAACGTACAGTGCAGAAACAAACGAATGCAATAAGTGCCACAAACTAATATAAAAACAATAAGTGCAATAAGCTAGTATGAATACAGTACAATAGATGCTAAGGAAGTGCTAAGCGGAAGGGTAGGCCTTCTTGAAGAGGTGAGCTTTCAGCCTACGCCGAAAGATGGGCAGCGACTCTGGCGTCCTGACGTCAGTGGGGAGTTCATTCCACCACTGTGGGGCCAGGACAGAAAACAGCCGCGACCGGGTCGATCGGCCGCAGGGACCTCTGAGCGATGGGGCAACCAGTCGCCCCGAGGTAGCAGAGCGAAGTGGTCGGGCCAGGGTGTAGGGCTTGACCATGGCCTGGAGATAGGAAGGAGCTGTTCCTGTCACTGCCCTGTAGGCTAGCACCAGAGTCTTAAACTGGATGCGGGCTCTTACAGGTAGCCAGTGTAGAGAACGGAGAAGGCAAGTTGTGTGGGAGAACTTGGGGCGATTGAACACCAGGCGAGCTGCAGCTTTCTGGACAAGCTCCAGAGGTCTGATGGCCGACGCCGGGGCTCCGGCAAGTAGTGAGTTGCAGTAGTAGGATTAGCACCTGCGCCGTCTCATCAGTGAGGAAGGGGCGAATCCTCCTGATGTTGTAGAGCAGGAATCTGCAGGAGCGTGTAACCGATGCAATGTTTGCTGAGAACGACAGTTGGTCATCCAGGGTCACACCCAGGTTTCTCGCAGTCCGAGTTGGCATCACCACGGTATCATCAATGGTGATGGACAGGTCTCGGTGGGGGCAACCCTTCCCCGGGAGGAACAGTAGCTCGGTTTTGTCCAGGTTGAGCTTGAGGTGGTGTGTCGTCATCCACTTCGAGATGTCAGCCAAGCACGCAGCGATGCGTGCCTCCACTTGAGTGTCCCTGGGGGGAAATGACAAGACCAGCTGGGTGTCATCGGCATAACAATGGTAAGAGAAGTCATGCGAGCGAATAACAGAACCCAGAGATGTTGTGTAGAGCGAGAAGAGAAGGGGGCCCAGGACTGAACCTTGTGGAACACCCGTAGTCAGCATGCGTGGTTCCGACACAGAGCCCCTCCATGACACCTGGTAGGATCGACCTGTCAGGTAGGATGCAAACAGGGAGAGTGCAGAGCCTGAAACGCCCATCCCCTCGAGGGTGGATAGGAGGATCTGGTGGTTAACAGTGTCAAACGCCGCAGACAGGTCCAGGAGAATCAGGACAGAGGAGAGAGAGTTAGATCTCGCTGCGTGAAGCGACTCCGTCACCGCAAGGAGGGCTGTCTCAGTCGAGTGACCCACTTTGAACCCGGACTGGTGAGGGTCCAAGAGGTTGTTTTGGTGGAGATAGGAGGATAGTTGAGTAAAGACAGCACGTTCAAGTGTTTTGGAAAGAAAGGGTAGAAGAGACACCGGTCTGAAGTTCTTGACATCAGAGTGGTCAAGTGATGGTTTCTTCAGAAGGGGGGTGACTCTAGCAGTCTTGAAAGCCGTGGGAAAGCATCCTGAAACAAGAGATGTGTTCATGAGGTGGGTGAGAAAAGGAAGGAGTTCAGTCGCAATAGACTGAAGAAGAGGGGAGGTGATCGGGTCAAGGGAGCACGTGTTGGGGCGGTTAGATGTAACAAGGTTGAGGACCTTGTTAGGGGAGAGGGGAGCAAGATAGGGTAAGATGGGGCATGGAGAGGGGAGGGAGAGCTGTGGGGGAAGAGCTGGAGATGGTAGAGAGGGAGAGGGTGGACAGGGAGAGAGTGGACAGGGGGGCTGAGAGAAGGAGGATCTGATATCGTTTACCTTCTTGTCAAAGAAGTTGGCGAAATCGTCAGGGAGAAGGGAGGAAGTACGAGGGGGGGTGGGGGTTGGAGGAGTGAAGAGAAAGTTTCGAAGAGTTTTTAGGATTGGAAGCAGAGGTTAGGATTTTGGAGCGAAAGAAAGCAGCTTTAGCAGTAGATAGAGTGGTGGAAAAAGTGGAAAGAAGAGCTTGGAAGTTAAGAAGGTCCCCCGGGAGTTTGCCTTTTCTCCATTTACGCTCAGCCTCTCTTAGGCTCCGTCTGTCACATGAAATAGTGGTCAGAGAGCTGGAGGGGAGTGACGGAGAGGTTAGCAGTAGAACAGTGTCTAGTGAAGATAAGATCCAGCTGGTTGCCGGCCTTGTGGGTAGGAGGAGAAGAGGCGGGGTAAAGGTCAAAAGAGGAGAGGAAGGAAAGAAGCGGTTCTAATTTATCAGTCTGGATGTTAAAGTCTCCGAGCTGGATGAGTGCGGAGCCATCATCATGGAAGTGTGAGACTAATGTGTCGAGATCTTCCAAGAACTCACCAAGAGGGCCTGGTGGGCGATACACAACAGCAATGGTGAGCTTGACTGGATAAGTGACAGTAACCGCATGAAATGGGGCGATTGTGGCTAAGTGGATAGCAGGGCTGTCTTTCAATAAGAAGGTCGGTGGTTCGAACCCCGGCTCCGGCTCTGCTAGTCGCATGTCGATGTGTCCTTGAGCAAGACACTTAACCCCAAAATTGCTCCAGTAGTTGTGCCTACGGTGTAGAAATGTGATAGACTCTGAATTGTAAGTCGCTTTGGATAAAAGGGTCTGCTAAATGACTGTAATGTAAAAAATGTAATGATATTCGAAAGAGGACGGGGAGAACCGAGACGAGTGTATTTCCATTTTGGGGAAATTAGCAAGCCAGTACCACCACCCCGCCTCACAGCTCTGGGAGTGTGAGAGAAAGAGTACACTTCTGACAGAGCTGCAGGTGTGGTGGTATTTTCTGGCGTGATCCAGGTCTCAGTTAGAGCAAGAAAGCTGAGAGAGAGCAAGGAAGCGTAGCCCGAGATAAACTCAGCTTTCGGCACTGCCGACTGGCAATTCCAGAGCCCCCCCGGTACCACTTGCTCAACATGAGCTGAGGGAGTAGGATAAATGAGGTTAGCGGGGTCACGGTACCTGGGAGTGGCCCAATGTCTACGTGACCACCGAGCAGAAGAGAGGACCGAAATCGGATGCAAACACATGGTTTGAACAATAAAAATGAGGTAACTACACGTTCGAGAAGTCTTAGCTTGACGAAGTCGGGCTTGAAAAAGTCGCCTTGTTGCCTTTGTTCGCCCTAGCCTTCGTTTGCCAGACGCTTGAAAGTTGACGCTTCCAGCCTACAGAAGTGCTTAAGGACAGCAATCTACTGATTGTCTGCCAGAAGTTGAAAACAGTCTGAAGCAAAAGCTGTAACTGGGCTTCCTATATCCTTGAGATGTGTAGGCTCCTCCCTTGCAATTAGCAAAGCTATTCAGCAGCTGAGACTAAATCACACCTCCTCAGACAGGCAGAAACTCAGTCCAATCACCACTGAGGCAAGCCTAAGTACAGCTATAAAGACAACTTAGTTAAAGCAAGAATAAAATACCTATCAGATTCTGGGTGAGTCAGAAGTTCAGTTCTTGCTCCAGAAGTTGAAAACAGAAATTAAACAACAAGTTTGTTGCAAAGTCATCACAGGAAACTTCCACTTCTGAGTTTTTGCATCAGTGGAAATCCATGTTATCAGTTGCAAATGTTCCTTTCATATTGAGTTCACAATAATAACAATACCAGTATGTTATATGACATATGATTTAGAATATCCATCCATCCGTTATCCTCGTCTTATCTCGAGCAGGTTCAGCAGGCTTAGCAGACATCCCTCTCCCGAGCAATATTTTTCAGCTCTTTCTGGGGAACCCTGAGGCGTTCTTAGGCTAAGATATATATTCCCTCAAGCGTGTTCTGGGTCTTCCCCAGGCCATCCTCCCAGACTTGCCTGGAAAACCTCTTAAGGGAGTCGTCCAGGAGGCATCCTGATCAGATGCCAAATACACCTCAGCTGGCCCGTTCCAATGTGAAGGAGCAGCAGCTCTACTCAGAGGTCCCTCCGGATATCTAAGCTTGTTCACCCTATCTCTACGGCTGAGCCCAGCAGCCCTACGAAGGAAGCTTATTTCGTCTGCTTGTATCCGCAATCTCGTTCTTTCGGTCGCTACCCAAATCCCAAGAAACTTGACCTCCCTCGCTTGGGGCAGTGACTCACCCCCAACCCAGAGAGCACGATCCACAGCAGAGAACCACGACCTCAGACATTCTGATTGCTTCACACCCTGCTGCAAACGGCCCCAGAGCGAGCTGGAGGTCATGATCTGATGAAGCCAACTCAACCACATCATCTGCAAAGAGCAGATCTGCAATTCTTAGGTCACCAAACTGGACTCCTCCCCCAGACTGCACCTTGTGATCCTGTTCAAGAAAAGCAAACAGAATCAGATTTAAAAACACTACAAAAACTCAAAATCTTTGTCTAATTACTAGCAAAAAACTCATAACACTTAATACAGCACACAACCACCTAACAGGTATCTCAGTGAGATACAAAGACTTGTTTTAAGACAATGCATCTTGAAACTTGTTAAATTAACACTACTTTTGAGCATAACAGTCTTAATTTGACACACAATATTACTGTAAAATATAGCTCAAAACCTAGTTTTCCAGCAAATTTCAAGATCTCTTTTTGTCTTCGAAAAGTCTTAATACAAGATCTTATTTCAAGAATTCTTACCAAGCAAATGTCCACTTGTTCCATTGGTAGATTTTCTTTTACTTACTAAAAGCTAAAGCTTCTGTGTGGCCTTTATTTTCCAGTGAAAGCACTTGAAATCTCATATTCCCAGAAGGCTCTCGACCGCTGTCCAGGGTGCTGAATCTGGGGCTCTATTCTTGTTTTGTATTGACCCGAGCAAAGAAAAGCCAAGAATATAAAGTCAGAAATGTCGTGTGCTGTTTTATCTGCTTTTGTGAGGCAGCGCCGCAGAGATACACCCTGCAGTACATCAACATCAAGCAGACAATTCAACTGGAGATTATCTACACCAAAAGGATGCTCTCAATGTAGAAAATACCCTCTGCTTACTTCAACATTTAATGTTGTCATTTAGTTCAGGGGCAATTATCTGACTTTAAACCTTCCGTCGTAAGTGTCACAAAGCACATCACCTTTTGAAATACAGGCAACACAAGCAGTAACAATGTCCATTACAACCTATTGACATGCAAGCTGCGTCTTAGTCCAATGAATCATTGTTGAAATAGTTCCACTTCCTGTCTATAGAAAAATAAAAAAAAACATCCAACCCAGCTGCTCTTCATCTCTGTTTCTGAGGCTTTGCAGCAGCATGTGTGTGTGTGTGTGTGTGTGTGTGTGTGGACCATGAATAATGCAAACCTGTCAGCGCGGTGTCTGCTCTGTATGCTTTAAATGGTTAGCCCAGTTTAAAAGTCAGCTTTGAGTAATCTATTATTTATTCTATTACTCTGCTATTGTCCCGAACTCTGCCGAATGCTCTTGTCACACTTTCATAAAATGTTTTTGAAAATACGCAGCCTGGTTAATATTCTAATGCCGACAACCTGTGTTTTGCATTTTGATCACTGAGGTTTGAATGCAAATCCCAGTCGTGCTTTTAGATCGTTGCCAAATACGCTAATACAATTCCAGGAAGAATATATGACATTCACATCGTTAATATTGGAGCAAACAACTGTTGTCGATGCAAGGAAGGATATGGTGAAGTAACGTCTAATGAGCACAGAATGGAGTCACTCGTGCTGTGTGTGCTGTTATCTGAGCTTCTCCTTGCTTTGTTGACATCGCCGGGTCGGCCGTGCATGCTTTTAGTGCATGTAAGTGCTTGTGAGCGTGCCCCACTGGTTAGCTGAAAGGTTAGGTTAGGGTTATGTGGTTTCAACTGATACCGTCAGCCGCCAGCGTCCTCGCGGAAGTGCAATTAGCTCCTGGTGATTACATGTTTTCTGTCAAAAGTTTTGTTCTTCACCATGAAAATGATACCATCGAACCATTATCACGCTGGGAGTGCTACCATATACTCATGTCTTCACGATGGCTGAGAGAAACTGAGCACCCCCTGCAACTGAAGAGTGTGAGAAGCATGAAATATAAACCCACACAGCATGCTGTAGTGCTGGGGATAAACCAGAGAGCCAGGTTCCAGACAGCCGGATGTCCGCCTACATCACGATGCATGATAATAATAAATAATTAGATGATTTAAACAAATAACGATTTAAAAATAAATGGTATTTCAGTCTGCAGCTCAAGCTTTGTTCATGAAGTAGGTCAGGTGCAAGCAAGGCATCACATGCAGCAGATCAATCAGACCCGACCATATTACAACGTTCAAGATCCAGATGTTAAAAGCACAGCATACATTATACCTCATGCAAAAATATGAAAAGTCAGATAAAAATATCGTAACTTCCTCTTTTTTTGTGCGGTGGGCGTGTACGATCAGATACAGCAAACGCTTCTAACCTGAGGAACATGACAGCTTGTTGCATTCAGAGGGTTTAATCGAGATAACTTTGTATCGTCTGCATAACAGTGAAATGACATGTTATGGTTACGAATGATATGACCTAATGGTTGCATATACAGTGAGAAATATCAATATCTCAAACTGCAAAAACCACTTAAATGATTTGGCCTTCTCTGGTTGCAGTAATCGATTGCCTTGCCATGGCAAAACAATTTACCTTTTGAATCATTTCTTCTTTATTTCAGCGCGTACGACCCTCAGGTGACTTGGTATTAACACTCGTTATTTCTTCATGTTCCTTGGCTTTGTCAGGTCCATAATTCTGCTGCTGAAGCTGATGAAAATCATAGACTTTCCTTTAGGGATCTCATATAGCAGGACTCCAATATAGGACATAGGTGAGTGGAGATGTTTTGACGTTTCCTATACATACTTTACAGAGTGTTAAAAGTTACTTCTTTACATTGTTAAAATTGCACTTTGTATGGAGAGACAAACTCGGTCTAATTCGTGCCTGAGGACCAGGTGACACCTTGTAAAGTGGCCTTCACCGGTGTATGCATGTTGTGTCAACGGGTGAACGCTGGCTTGTGTTGTAAAGCGCTTTGAATGGTTGCCAACACTAATGAGCTACAGCAATGCAGCAAATTGCAGAAAATTATTTTTAAAACATCTCGGAATAAAATCACATTATTAGAGGCGTTTTACAAGGATCTTAATTTGTATCGACACTAAACAGTAAAAAAAAAAATGATGATGATAAAATCAGCCAATGAGAAAGAAAACATATTTTTGATGTATTTTATCTAAATAATGATTCTAAAGTGATGCTTCTTCTATATTGTAGAACCAATATGTGTTAGAGGCCAAAAAAAGCATGTTTTTAGACACCGAGCAATACTAATACTTACTTATGTACTTATTGTTTGCACTGTAATTACTTGTAATTAGTTTGTTTTTACCATATGAAGTGCCTTTGAGTACCTTTAAAGCGCTATACAAATAGAATGTATTATTAATATTATTATAAAATAAATAATAAAGGAGCAAATCCAGGCTTTTGCTGAATCCTGCAAAAAAAGCGATGAAACGCTGTTAATGAAGACATCATTGAAGAAAGATTTTGTCGAGTTTGTCGAGTATAACTTTATAGATCTTCAATCAACACATCATCAGTGGATTTGGTCCTAATTGCGTCTTAATTTCATTCAGCTGGTTTGCATCATTTGAATTAGAAAGCTTCCACTCAGTATCTCAATTAGAGGAACTGTCGGCTAATCAGGTTCAATATTGGTGACTGATCTGTCTGTAGGCTCCTTTAATTAAATTAATCTGTCAACTAAATTCATTTGCGAGATGAAATAAAAAATCATTCCCCTTGTCTGTAGTATCTGTGACCTCCAAATCATGACGGCTTTATAAAGCAGGACCTTGTGCCAGCGTCTCTGGTGACTACAATTTAACACCAGAGTGTGAAGTGTTTGTTTTTCTGCTCACACATTCAAAGTGAATCCACCGAATGTGTGCAGTGGACTTGTGTTGCTCTGGAAACATGAACCTCTTGTAAATCACAGGAGTTTTGCCCTTAATGTTTCATAACTCCCTGCCTCGTCTGCTATTGAGCAGTTTTTCTCAGATTCGGTGTGGTCAGCGTTCTGTAAGTTACCAGTAGTAAATCCCAGCATGGAGACACGGGACTGCATTCAGTGGACCTGACCCGCAGGATGGTTTGTGACACAGAACCATCGGAGAAGCCGTCATTGGAAACTGGAAAGGGCAGGCACTTTAAAAATACTTGGCAGGTGATTGGATGAACCATCTGTCAATCAAACATATACCGAAGTCGGTAGAAGAGCGAAAACATCTTTTGCATGAAGAAAAGCCTTCAGTGCCATTCTTTGCTCTTCTTTTAATTAGAAGTCCTTCTCAGTTCTGATATCACTGATGCTATTGCAGCATTTACACAAACCTTTTCAGGAGCCGTCATTGTTCACCTCTCCGTGTCG
Organism: Anarrhichthys ocellatus; assembly: GCF_004355925.1. Classification (NCBI taxonomy): domain Eukaryota; kingdom Metazoa; phylum Chordata; class Actinopteri; order Perciformes; family Anarhichadidae; genus Anarrhichthys; species Anarrhichthys ocellatus. Next base: position 1,296,506 of record NW_022280107.1, on the reverse strand, counting down.
TCACACACACACTGAAGCCACGTCCATAGCTGCCAGTAGCTCCTCTCAGGAGCATAACTTGAAGCCTAACAAGATGGATTTGGGATGTGACATCGCGAGAATCCAACTGCAGCACGAGTTTAGTATTCAGTCCCAGCTCAGCCTTCAGGAAATGTCTTACAGTGAGAGATGGACAATAATATGACTCCAGTGAAGTCTGTGTAGTTTGGGCTCCGTATCGGGTCCGGCTCTTTCTGTTATACGCTGCCATTAATAGATCAGTCTCATGCACAGAGTGAACTACACTCCATAATCACAGTTTATTCTCTTGGCTTATTGAAATGCGGTTTAATTATAGTGTTGAAAAATAAAATAAAACCCTTCCAACCAGTCATTTTGACAGAACTTGCAATTTGAATAATTGTCGGAAAGCATTTGAGAATGTTAGCACTTGAGCCATAAGGGGTTGTTAAAGTGGCATGATTATTGAAAAGGTTACTTTCCACCCTACTCTCCAATGTTTCTATGTCTTATGTGACTAATACAGAAAATATATTTTTTCAGCTGGTCCAGTATTGAGGGAGAACGCTGCAGACTACAGTGTAATGCTACCAGGCAACTCCTCACTGGCAATGTACGAGGAGTGCTATGTTTGCCCCTCACAGGCTCAGGTTGTTATTATAAGTGTCTGACAACATTATGGAAAGAACCCTACAGAGAGATACAACTTCACCATTGGCTTGATCCCATCTGTTTCCATCCGTATACTCTGACTCACATATAGGCCTCGTCCACATATTCAAAACCATCAAAATATTAAGCTTTCCGAATTCCAACACAACGAGCTCTGCCCGGCCAGCTCACAGTGTTTCCATCGCTGTCTTCCCACAACATGATATCTCGCGGGATTTCAGAACTTGAGAAGGAGAAACTTTCCATAATGTCAGACACTTAAAATAACAATCACAGGGGAACAAACACTGTTAGTGGACATAACTGACGGTGACAGCTTGCCCTCAATAGATTACACTGCAGCTCGTTTAGTAATGGAGCAACATCAACAGTGTTATGTCAGTCATGTGTCTGGCAACCTGGCGAGTGTACGTCCAATATTAACTCACTTCTATCTCTGTTGTTGATCTCCAATAATTTCTAAAGACAAAAGTTCAGGCTCTAAATCTGCTCAGTGTGCAACGATGCAGATATGAATGCCCACCATCACCTTATCCATCGATGCTGTGCTGTTGACAAGTCGTGTATGTGACACATCATCACAAGGCTGTGACAAAGTGCTCAATGCCTAATTCTGTTGTATGTGTGGTGAGAAACACAGCTGTCATCCAGATCAGCTAATACACTACAATTAAATCTGTGGCATCTGATTAATTAATGCTATTTAGCATTTGATGGAAGTTTCTCCTGCCTCCCGTTCTTGCAGCCATTTATCTCCTCTGCTTGAAGTAAAGGAAGCTTTCTGCAGACCCTCCCTGTTGTCAGTGTTTCCTTACCCCGGGGGCTGAAGGGCTGAGCTTCTCTGCAAATAGCTTTTGTCTTGATACATTTTCAAGTGAGAAATTCTTAGAAATGAACATTTCACCACCAAAAGAGGAACATGTGGTTGATGGATATGGCTCCACGGCTCCACAGTGCATGTATTTGTACTGTGGAGTACTTCCTCTCAGATCGCCTCATTATAGAGTAAGTCTGGTAATATTCTATATTCAGTTGGTGACTTGTCGATTTTTAACGGGGGATGTTTCCCCCCCCCCTGTTGACCTTTTCATCCCGTAGTAGCAGGGGGTTGTTTAGTTGAATATGTTGATTCATTGATTCTTCATCTTACTGAGGTTTAAGAATCTATGACCTCGCCTGTGGCACTGAAACATCAGTAGCGTCCACCAGTCAATGCACCCTCGACAACGCATGTTAAGCTTTCAAGAGGCGTCTCTCACTGTGCTGCCGGCTAACAGCCGACGATGCTCACAGCGCAAACTACCGCGAAAGCGCAGACAGAGCTACTCTACTATGCTACGGTGCTGTCGGTAGGTACGCCGTTTTCAGCTGTAACTGCAAGCAGTGCGGAGCAGCGGCCGTGAGATAGCCAATAGGGGACGCTCACGTGCACTAAAAGCATGCACAGTGGGCCCGGCTATGTAAACAAAGCAAGGAGAAGCTCTAATAACATCACACACAGGGAGAGTGACTTCATTCTCTGCTCTGGTTCTCTGCTATATTTATGCTCAGAAGGTCATACATAAGTACGGAAACACGTCACAATTATCACTGAGGATCTTCATAACAACTCAACAACACTTTGGGAAACAAACACAGGTCTCCTGGTTGAAAGTCCTATGTTTGTTTGAGGATGGAGAGGCTGGATAAAAGGTGAACAAGCCGGATGCGTACTGATCATTTTGCTAACAAGAGGGATGACATCTCCCCTCATGTCACCTACTGGCTTTATTGTTCTTACTGTCATTAAATCTCATTGAAAAGACCAAAACCAACAATGCTTTTTGTATGCTTGTGTCACCAAACCATCCTTCATTGTGATTCTAAATTGTCCCAAACAAATGTGTTATTTCCTCCTATTTGATTAATGTTTGAGAACATCATGACACGTTCTTTAATTAAAAGATTTACATCTCTGAGCGTCACAGACGGTGAAGAGAAGTCAGAGAGTGTTGAGAGACAGACGTTGGTTTTGATCTTTTCCAGGGATTTGTTACCAATAAAAATAGGGTGTCTGCAGCTTTACCTTTCAACCTACGGCCCTCTTAGTACATTTTTTTTTATACATGGCTTCGATCGGAAGCAACCTTTTCAAAACTGTCTGACCTTCTCTCGCTGTTGCCTTTTGTTAGAGCAAATTTCTTGACTCGCTGTGCTCCGTGAGCTCTCAGGAGTCAGCAGTGTCACAGGAAGCTGACCTTACTCTATTTTCCTCAGCCCTTTCAGAACAACCACCATCTCTAAGTGACTATAACTACCACTCCGTGCTTTTATCTACTCGTTTTACTGTTAATGACAGCCATCACAACATCAAGTCCTGTGGAAAACTGGAAGCACTATTTTGTCAACTCTGGCAATAAACATGTGCCAAGGAGATAAATATCCTACCTATTGAGGTGAAATACTCGTTATATCGAGTGGTGAAGGGTGTTATTTTCCCGTAGTACTTGGGAGTACTTCCAATGCTTAGATGGACATGAAACTCTCTTGGTTGAGGTATTAGAGCTAAAGATAGTTTAAGGTACAGGCCTGTAGAGATAGAAACTTAAAGTTGAGAATCAGCATTTTCACTCTGGTTGAAACTTTCAATCGTGTTTCACTTGCTCACCAAGCTTTACATTTAGTTCCGGGTCAATGTAGAATGATTTCAGGATCGATGCTGCTGTGTTCTCTGTTCTGCTATTGGGAGCTTCGGGGCCAATAACCTGCACCTTTGAAGCTGCAAAAGAGAGAGGAAAAAATACAAAATATAGTTGAAAAAAACGTAGATAGATTTACATGACGCAGCAAAAAAGAATTTGCAGCAATGTGACAACAGAGGAAGAAACGACTGCTAGCAAACAATCATGAATATCAACCATAGGTTTTAAAAATGTGCTTTGTAGGAAGGGAATTTGTTCAACATGCTCGTTTGACCACAACGATACACACGATGTAAACAGAAACTCTGTGTGTAAGAACAGTCCACAGGGCGCCTTTAGAGCTGCAGTAATGGGGTTGTTGGGTCACTAGAGGGCACTAGAACCCACAAACAAGCTGACAGGCACACATCCCAGATATATTATTGCCTTATTAAGTTCACATGTCAGCAAACAACTGCCTATTCACACACACAGCGGACACGGAGCAACATTAGCATTCATATGAAGCTGTTTCTCTCCAGTTGGCGATAAAGTCCAATATTCACTCTCTTTATAGCTCTTCTGGCTCTTTGCTTTCATTCAACTGAGAGAACAACATATGCATCTCCTCAGCTGTGAGATGGTTTTTTAGACTCTGGCTGATTTAGTTTCCTGGCTGTTGTTTTATTTCTTCCCATTGCTGAAAACAAGTGGCTCACCAATTTAGAAGAAATTCAAATTCACCTTTGGTCGTGAATTCAATATGCAGGTAAATAATAATAATACAAATAGTTTAAGCAACTAAGTAACTTTTACATTAGAGCTGTGGTATTATTAAAACCTAATGTTCCCAGAACCCAAACTCACGCGCACCATCACTCTCTGAAATATCAAGTCTGTCTGCCCCTCATCCCTGTCAGCCTGTCTCACTGAAAAATTCTCCACACTCTCCCCCTCCCTTAGCCCCTCCCCCTCAGACCTGGTCAACCTCTACAATAACACACTATCCTCCTGCCTTGATCAGCTTGCCTCTCTGAAAACCAGAACTGTCTCATTCACCCACACTGCTCCCTGGTTCACCCCTGAACTCCGCCTCAAGAAATCCCGGAAACGCAGACTAGAGCGACTCTCCAAAAAAACCGGCCTCACAGTTCACACCCTGGCGTACAAGGAACACATACAGCAATACAAACTGGCTCTAAACTCTGCTCGCTCCACCTACTACTCTGGCATCATCCGCTCTGGTTCGACCAACCCCAAGGTCCTCTTCTCCACAATAAACAAACTCCTCAAACCTATGGACAATCTCTCCCACTCCTCCACAGCAGAGAAAGGCAACTCCTTTCTGACGTTCTACAAAGCTGAAATCGACACCATCTACAACCAACTGGCCACTTCCAGCCCCGCTTTGTCCAACCCTGTATCTGCAAATCCTCCACTAATTGACCGGTCACTCTTCCGATTCTCTGTCATCTCCCCCTCGGATCTCAATAAATCATTCTCTGGCATGAAGACTCCGACCTGTGATCTCGACCCTATCCCTTCCACTTTAGTTATGGCCCGTCTCCCGGCCCTCCGCCCGCACCTCCTCTCTGTCATCAACTCCTCCCTGTCTACTGGCTCCGTTCCTCTCGCCCTCAAACTCGCCTCAGTCACACCCATCCTCAAAAAACCTGGCCTTGACCCCGACATTCACAACAATTACAGACCCATCTCCAATCTCCCTTTTCTGTCTAAAATACTGGAACGCACTGTTGCCCATCAACTGAAAACTCACCTGGACTCAAACCAACTGTATGAACCATTTCAATCCGGATTCAGATCTCATCACAGCACAGAAACTGCCCTCATCAAAGTCACCAACAACCTCCTCCTCTCCTCTGATGAACAATCCCTCAACATCCTGATACTGCTCGACCTCAGCGCAGCCTTCGACACCATCAACCACTCCATCCTCCTTTCCCGTCTCGAGTCCTCCCTCCACATCACTGGCACAGCCCTCTCCTGGTTTAAATCATACCTCTCCGACCGTGAACAGTTCATCAGCATCAACAAATTCAAGTCTGACACAGCCCCAGTCTCTCAAGGTGTCCCCCAAGGTTCAGTACTCTGTCCCCTCCTCTTCATCCTCTACCTGCTCCCCCTTGGTGACATCATACGCCACCATGGTCTCCAGTACCACTGCTATGCTGACGACACCCAGCTCTACATCTCCACCAAATCCATCACCCCCACCATCCACTCCACCATCACCAACTGCCTCACAGATATAAAAACCTGGATGCAAGCAAACTTCCTCAAACTCAACACCGACAAATCTGAAGTCCTCATCATCGGCCCCAAATCATTAAACAATTCCCACCACAACTTCTCCCTCTGCATCGATGGCACCACTGTTCCTGCCTCCACACATGTCCGTAACCTCGGGATCATTTTCGATCAAACTCTCTCATATGAACGCCACGTCAATCACATCACAAATACTGCCTTCTTTCATCTCAAAAACATCGCCCGTCTCCATCCCTCCCTCTCCTCTGCAGCCGCTGAAACACTCATCCACGCCTTCATCACCTCTCGACTGGATTACTGCAACAGCATCCTGTATGGCTCACCCACCAAAATCATCAATAAACTACAATACATCCAGAACTCAGCTGCCCGTCTGCTCTCCCACTCCCGCACCAGAGACCACATCACCCCAGTCCTTCAAAACCTCCACTGGCTCCCCATACAGCAAAGAATCCAGTTCAAGATCCTCCTCATCACTTACAAAGCCCTCCACAACCTTGCCCCTTCATACCTTTCGGACCTCCTGTACCATCACACTCCCAACCGCAACCTCAGATCTGCCGACGCCAACCTCCTTACCCCCCCTACTCTGTCCAAGCATCGGACCTGGGGGGACAGGGCCTTCTCCGTTGCTGCCCCCTCCCTCTGGAACTCCCTGCCCCAACACCTCAGACATTCTCCGTCACTCGCCACTTTCAAAACTGCACTTAAAACTCACCTATTCAAATCTGCTTTTAACCTCTAAAGTCAGTCATGTATGTTTTCTTTCTTTCTTTTCATGTTTATTTTATTTTATTTTTTTTCTTAGTTATGTCGTATATTTTGTTCTTATTATAAATGCTTCTATTGTTTCTGTTTTTAACATGTAAAGTGTATTTGAGTGCCTTTTAAAGCGCTATATAAATAAAATGTTTTATTATTATTATTAATGTCAATATATATAATGTTCCCAAACAATGAAACTGTATTGTTTTCTCCAAAAATATTTTCTACATGTCACAATTACACTTCTAATCAGTCCAAGGTCCAAACACAGGACTTTCACACAGGAGACCATTGTTTCCCATTTGAAACCAAAAGTCAACATTGATCTTTTTAAATTAACATCTTTCTCGGAAATGACATAACAAACAAAAGCCAAACCGAGATGTTTTACTAAACCTAACCAGGTATTGTTGTTGCCTAAATAAAACCAAGTACTTTTTATTTGTTTTGTTTCAACTTATGACGTAACCACGTGTTCAAAGCTGCAAGTGTAATCCAGGAAGAAATAGATTTCCCTCAAACCATAATAGAGATTGCAGTTTAGTTGTATGAAAATGTAATTTTGTAGGAGACAGAGTTGGCTGTTAGTAACCTCGCAGCCTATTAGCCTCGTCATTGTGTCCAGAGAAGAGGAAATGTCCCTGACCCAGCGACAGTGAGAGGACAGCTCAGCAGCAGATGCTCGCGAGTCATTTATCTCACTTGCACTTTGACACTGAAGCCGTTATTTTCTGGCTTCTGCACAGAACAGCTCAAGCCTCTTGCATCAAGGCAGCTGCACCAAACAACACATAAATGGAGCCATTTTAAAATCGGAGTATGATTTATGAATGTTGTTCTGCCTGAAGTGCAGAGAAAGATCCAGGTCTTTCACAGAAAAAAGGCAATGTTTCATAACAAATCTAGCAACAAGGCTTTATTATTATGATTATTATTAGAATATAATGAAATATCTGTGTAAGTAAGGCAATGATCTGACTAACACAACACGTTATCTAACCTTAAAGTGCAAACTGAAATGTGTTTGTTGAGCTACCACGATAGTCTGAAAAATGTCCCAATTAGACCAAAAAAAAGCCAATATTTTTCCAAAAGACCATTACCACAAAAACAAACACCCGTAGTTCCAAAGGTCCATTGCTCCTAAGATACACTCTCTGTGCAACAAACAAAAAACACATTTTTAGTGACAGTTTGGTCAAAAGATTTCATTGGTCAAACATATATTTCCGCAGACGGAAATACGCTGAAATCGCGGTCGGTGTGAATATATTTCAATCTGGATAAATGTTCTGCAGGACCGTGCAAGCGCTCAAAACATCCCTCATAATCACCTTTCTAAGTTTTTGCACAAACATCTGTTCTTTGTGTGAAGCTGCTTTGAAGCTGCATCGTGGCTCTCAGTAAAGAAGGGTCTTCAACCCGCAGTTCATCTCCAACACGTCTCATCCCTTTCGCCTGTTGTCTTTCAATAATACACACATTTTAATTGTCAATCTGTGTCATATCCATTCAGTTTGTGATGCGGCAAATGAATCACTGTGTGCCAGGCAGAAACTATTGATGTGAGCTTGCTGCATAATTGCCTTTTTTTTCTCCCCTAAAACATTTGGGTCTGTAAATGATTGTCTATACTCTGTTATTAGACAGTCTAATAGCACCCGGGATTATTACATTGTTCATTTACAAAACAACAACGGTTCATTTTAAAGCGGCAACTGAGGTTGATTTTTTTTGAATGTTTTGACGTGTAGGAAAACATTAATTAAAACACAATAGCATTATCATATAAGGGCAGTACATTACATTATATTTGTATATAAGGATTGCAAGGGAACAAAATATGAGATGGAGGTGTTGAATTAATGCTGTACCGCTGTGCAGTCATCACAAACTCACAAAAAAACACATTTTCATGATTGCTTTTTTCTCAGCTTTTTGCTCTGCATCTCTCACATGAAGCGGAAGAGATGTCTGGTTAAGTCTGGTTGAACCGAGCACTGGAGCGTTCACCCCCTTAGTGCGGTACATTTGACTTTGTTTGAGCACCGGACTCAAACATTGGTGCGGAACAAATAACTGCTCACTGGTCCGCCTCGACGGGTGGTCTCGGACCGCTGTCGAGTGAACTCTGGAGTGAACAACATTCTAACCAATCATAGCATGAAAGCATGGTGAAATAAGCAAGTTAGTTAGAGCTAACTAGCTCTGAGCTAAAGGAGTACAATTTAACAAGCTAATGCTTTATCCAAACACTTTGTGGGTACATCACACCTGCCACGGCAACTGTTGAGTTGTAGGAGGAGCCAACTGTATGACCAATAATCAAACAACATTTCCACCACATGAGTTTTGTCTACAATTTCTGGACCATTTGTATTTTGCCTTTGTGAAGGTAAACGGGGCCAGTTGTAGTATATCATCCCCGCATTGGTTCGATGCAGGTACCGGATCTCCGGGTGTGAACCCGTCCTAAGGCACATGGAAAAAGTAGTGGAAGTGACATAAAATGTAGATACAATTTAAGGAGTTATCACGTTTGCCAGCAATTACCTTTGAACCTAGTGGTCTATTATCCTTAATGAACTACTTGATAAAAGCAGTCACTGTGAAGCGCTAACTGGTAATTATGATGAAGGCCTGAGTGAACTGAGCGACGTCTAATTGAGCTGATTGTGGCTATTGAAATAACTAAACAGGAGAATAATTGCACTAAACAAGCCTTTGCTCCACCTGTGTGAAGCTACTTTCAATTGTGAAAGATAAAGATAAAATCACTTCTGCTGTTGCATTAAGAAAACACTCACATACTGTATATTGATCGTGATGTAATCATCACATTATAATGACAGTCTGCATGTGTACACCCCGTATTTATGTCGATGAATAAGGACTTTTATAACGGCATTTGAGGACAGCAACTGTGAGATCAGCCTCTGCAAATATAGTCACAGACTGCAAGTGTGATGCACTTGGAGTAGATGTTTTTTATCCCGTCTATTGGTAAATGTTTATGCTTAACTTCAGCAGAGTGTGTAATGCTTCATTTACAAGTGCTTGTAGTGTGAGTATTACCCTTGAATGTTAAGTACAAAAATACACCCAATACACAATGACAAAGTAAAGCAAGTCACTGGATGCAGTGTCTCTGCTCACAGGCCTTATGTGGGGGAAAAGATCCAAAAGACATCTTTGAATCCATCAATAAACGATTTGACTCACTCGAACAGAACTTTTGTAACACTTATGAATTCCCAGCTAACCCTGACAGAGAGAAATGTTTACAGCAGGGGATCGATCCTCTGACCGTGAATCTGGACAACTGCCGAACAGATATTAAGGAGAGCGGAAAACAAAGTTCAAACAAAGATCAATGACCTGGAAGGAAGGTGATGAAACATCGAGGCGGTGGCGGTACAGCGCCGGCCAACAGCGGCAGAGAGTTATGGTGGTAGTTTGGGAAGTTCCTGCAGTGAGTCCGAGAAGACATAAACTATGTGCATCAATCTACTCTCACATGGAACTTCTGTCAGTGACTCTAGAAGCCGAGATGTTTACGAGATCTTGAGATGTCTGATGAACATTGATTTATAACCTCTTCTTAGTTTATGTTGCTAAAAATACTTTATTTGGAAGTTGACTGAGCTATTTTGTCTGACAGACTGTACATGAGAAACGTGGTACGATTTCAGAGTGAATCAATATTTGAGTCAGTGGTGAGTGAGCTGGAGATCGGCTGAGTTTAACAAAAGCATAGCTACAAATTCTAACCGAAGAAAGAGATTATACTAAGACCTCATATGCGTCAGGACCGGCTTTTTTTTTTTTTGTCAAGAGAAAGCTGCAGCTTGGATGTGGTCACCGTAGCTTTACAGACACTATGGATAAGCTCTTTAAAAGGCAGGAAACCAGAGAGAAACCATGCAAAAGCTGTCATGTCAGCACATTGCACAGCGTGTAGCTCCACTTACAGCTTCTGCTTCAAACACAATCACAACCACCGCTACATTCATTATTTATATGCCTCTATGTGGTAGGAAAAAAGTCCACTTTGCATTTCCACAAGTCTTAAGAACAATAGTTGGTAACACTGACTCAGACGTCTTGTTTGAGCGCTGGACAGATAATGATGGCACAGCAGGGTCACTGATGAGACCCAGTGTGAGTGCAAACCAACGATTTCACCTTTTGTGACTTTTCTTCCAGTTATGTCTTCAAAACTGTGTTGTATTCTGAGACACCAGGCTGTGAAAATGTAAACCTGTGAAGGCAACCTGTGCACAGTGCGTCTTATTTTGGTTTGAAGATGAACCATTTTTGTATAGCCCAAAATCACAAATTACAAATTAGCCTCAGAGGGCTTTACAATCTGTACACATACGACATCCTCTGTCCCGGAACCCTCACATCGGAACAGGAAAAACTCCCCAAAAAAACCCTTTAACGGGGAGAGAAGAGGGAGAGACCTGTGGGAGAGCAACAGAGGAGGGATCCCTCTCCCAGGATGGACAGAAGTGCAACAGATGTCATGTGTACAGAACTAAGAAGAGAGCTAGCATCCACGTACGCGTGGCTTCTACAAATGAAAACAAACAGCAACCTTTTGCTGAGATTGTGATGGATCATGAGTGATAAATCTCATACATAAGGTATTTTTGTTAACTTTTAGTATCTGCATGTATTTGATAACCTGAATGAACTGAAACTAACGCAGTGTCTGGCAGTCTGTCTGAGGTATACTGTTGTATAGCCTGAAGCTTTGTTTATACAGTACGCAAGCCCCGAGCATGAGCGGAGGCGTTTATACTCTGTGCGCCGCCTTATTCTCCCAAACACCAGAGGGCGAACAAATACAATGAACTGTGAAGAATGAAAAAGACAACGAGTCGGTGTAACCGTCCAACAGCCATAAACCAACCTCCACAACGATGAGGAGGGATTGTAATTATCTGTAAACTCATATCTCACATTCATGGACTACTTTACTGCCTTTATAGAAGCCCTGTAAAGAACAAAGTCACGTATTAAATGTATTATAATGAAACAAAGGTTGACTATCCAGTAAACAATTTGATTTGGCTGCAAAATATTTACTCAAATAAAGATGTTTAAGACTTCCTGTTTCTAAAGCATCTAAAAATGAGTTGGCCTTCTTTGTATAATCCAGAGACATGTAAGTAGAGCTTTTATCAGTGAACTACTTCTGACACATTTTGTGACACGCGCCAAGTTACAAAATTTGTGGAGCCTACGCGCCGGCCGTGATTACGTCACTTTCTGGCTTGTGCACCTCGTGCCTGCTTCACTGTGGCGAGTATAAACTAAGCTTAAAGCTCCTGTTAGAGCATTTCACTGAAAGGAAACATAATAAAATATCTGAGTGAATTGGAGTTCTCCCTGGTAAACAGTGTATATGTCGAGGGCTTTTACTGTGAAAGGTAAGAGTGGAAGAAGTTGATCTGGTCTGCACTTCAAAGGAGTTAAGTTTGCCATCTTGGTTAGGACTTACTGATCCTCCGTGTTGTTGTACAGTATATGTATATTTGAAATACGTCCGTTTCCGCTCAACATGATTGGTCGATGCCTAAATTTGCAGCGCGAAAGCTCAGAGAAATCGACCTCGCTCTGAGAAAAATGTATGAAGCTTTTTTGTTCACCTTCTGTGTGAAAGTACTCATGACAAAAACAATCGTTAGAAAAAATTGCAAATTAATCGCATGAAGAAAAAAAAAAAGAAATGTTCCCGGCGTGTAATAAATCCCCCAGACCTAAAAAATAAAATGATTTTCACAAGTAGCGCCTGTGTCGTGACCGAGGACCTGGTTGTTTCATTTCAGAGGAGCAGACAAGTGTCCTCCAAGTGTCCCTTTCCTCACACTCATCACAAGACAAATTATACCAGTCAGACCACATTCAGCCTCTGTGGCTTGACTTTAACATAACACAAAATCAAATAATTTGGATTTAATGGGCTGAAATAAAGCAATCCCTCAAAGGTTACAGGGAGATTTTCTTCCCCTGAAATGGCTTGTGGCAATTTCCTGTCTGCAGATTGCAGGGCAGAGAAGGCTGCCCAGAGCTCGATAAAAGGTTTATCTTCAACTGGACCATTTCTGGACCATCCGGCTTTATGCGTTTATGTCTTCACTCATTCAGTTTTCGCCTGAAAATCTATCTGTATGTGCCACTTGAATTTAATCCAGCAGACTGATGTTTTTGTCATCGGGTTGTGGGTTTTCGTGACGTAAGCATCAGGGCAACTCTTGACTGTTTTAACAGCACATGTTGAGGCTGCACGCTCTGACGTATAGTTGTGACAGCGCCTAAAAACACCATCAGTCAAAGGAAAGTGGAGCGAATTTGTCTCTGACCAAAGGCCTTAAAAGTGGCTCAGTGTTGTGAAGAGGCTGGGCTTCACCAGTCTGGTCTGAATGCATAAGCCTCGGCCTTCCTCCAGGGGCCTCCCATCACCTTATAAATCAAACGAATGTCTGTTTTATACTGCAGTGATTGGTCATTTCTGCTGCAGGTCTTCAATCCTCCGTCCTCCAATATTACTTTCCTCTCCACCTAATAATTCATAACTTCCATCAATCCTCCAGGCCGATAATCTTACGCTCTCCGTCGATTGGGAGGATACAGCCGCTGAATCATAATCACGGAGCAAGTTGCTCCGAGTTGTGCACAAAGTTGAAGTTGTTGTGCGTGAGTGTGACTAATGATAAAGGTGAAGCGAACAAAGCCTCTCTGGAAAAGTGGCAGTGATGGGTATTAGTCCGGCGCTCGGAGGTTGGCAGCAGTCGGGGGATCGGATGGGATGTCTCCTTTAATCAAAGGACTCTTCACGCGCCTTTCACTGGATGCCAGATCAATTTCACACTTTACTTAGAGGGAATTTCTCAGCCGATTTCCTAACAATGAAAAAAAACGACTGAATCCACATGTTCAATACAGGATTGAAATAGGATTTTGACACAGCAAATGACAAATGTAAGTGATGGGAAAAATATCTTACCAGCTCTTTAAATATTGTTGAGTAACAAAAGGCAGTTCAAATACAAATATTACTGGCGCAATTTCCAGACGGGTTGATGTCAAGGACTGAGCGTATGCAGGCGGATGTGTTTGGATAAATGTTATGAATCTGCGGGCTGGACCATTAATCTTTCCCTGATCCACCTGACCGGGTTATACTCAATGAGTCCTCCAAATGAAGAGATGTGAGCGGCCGGGTAAAAAGTGACCTTCACAGGTCACACTGCACACCGGTGTCTTCTCTCCTTTTCTTTTCTCCCTCCAGAATAAAAGAACACACACACAGAGAGCTCAGGCATACTGGATGAAAGCTCCATGTGTAGTTACATTACATGCTGTGAATCACTGTGTGCAAACAGCGGAGAGCCTTCACCCATGTCATCATGCATCCTCAAATAACAGGCCATACGCCAAAGGAATTGAATGCATCACAGTTGGCTAATAAACAGTCTTGTAGAGAGTCTCCAGGGGTGCTGGGGATCATAAAAAGACACCACATTGGGCCCCACCACCAGAGGCCAACCCCCCCCCCCTGCACAACTGCTGTAACCACACCTCCAGAACCCAGGTGAAAAAAATCAGTCACCCTTTCTCTTCACACTTCTGCCTCTTCACTCGCAATTCACTGTGGAAGTACAGTTCACGTCTGGTCTGTGGGCTGGATGGTTCAGTCCACCGCTATGGGTGTTTACATTTTGCCAAAACAAAAAAAGAAACCGGTTTGGTAAGTGGCTCCTGTCAGTCACAGGGTCTTGTCTACACCATGCTGTAATCGCAGCCTCTCACACGGTATTATGCAGTTTCTCATCTACAGTTTGCGGGTGCATTCTCTCCGGAGGGCTCTTTTCTAGAGCATGGTAAATTGGTTTCACAAACCTTTGATTAGACAATCCCCCCTACTTCCATTATGTTTTCTGTCCATGAGTGATCGCCCGCATGCTGAGATGAAAGACCAGTCCGGGAACCGAGGCGATGAGGCGAACGGGACGCGATAATGAAATGAAATGAGGCGTGAACATCGTCTGTCGCTGTTATCACTTAAGAACATGGAGAAAGGGTAAAGGGACCTGAGAGATCTGGGCTCTGCCTAATTCTTTACCACCTTAATGGGCCCTCTGCTATCTACTGATGCTGGAAGGTTCATCTATATGCTGCATACATTTCAGCACATTTTGATTCAGAGTCTCTGGAGAGAGAGAAAAAGGGGAAAAACAATTTGTCTAGCCTCAGCCCTGTGTGTATGCAAAGCATCAGCATAGTTGCTGAAGCACATTTTTGACAAATTGGCACCATTAAAATTATGCCGAATTGGCTATTAGCAGTTCCTGTTTAAAATGAACCCATGAATGTGCAGATAACCATCACTGGATTATTCTGATACTGAAGAAAACCTAAAAATGTGATGATTCTCAGGCAAGTTCTGATATTTTTATTTAATGGATTTTGATTCTTGACGGACATCGGACACAATGATAACCCTGGAAAATGGAATTCACTTATAACAAATATGTGTAACGTGTATGTGTGCTATGTGTGAGTAATGAGTACCAGAAGTTTAGTAATTTCCAACAAAGTGCAGCAATTAGGTGCTAAGGGTTTTGAAGTGCCGTAATTACCAAATTACAATAACTAGCTTCCCGTTGTCTCCAGTACACCTGCACCTCAGTCCTGAGCAACAAAAGACAAGGTGTGAGTTTGAGCAGCATGCACGCTTATTTACGATGACGTTGGCTGTAAAAGGGTCTATTGAAATGAATTATTTCAGAGTTTATCCACCAAAAAAAAAAGTTTGTAGAAACTGGCCAGCAGCTAACCGCTAAAAAAAAAAAGAGTCTTGAGTCAGGATTTTGCCCTTACGAGAATTCTACAAGAGTAGAAGTTAATGAAACAGTCCAACTGTAAAGACTGTATAGTCCTTGACTCTAGTGTGGAAAGGACCCCTGAGTTCCCAGCAGCCTTACAGCTTTAATGGGAAGTCAGTTCTGGCTTTGAATCATAGTGAATGTAACAAGTTGTGATTTCGAAGCATGAGGCCCATCGCATATAGAAGGTACAGGGGAGCCCTGGGACCGGCACCAAGCAAGAGAGCTTGTACGGAGAGAACAAGGACAAACATAATCTCTGCTCTGAAGTTTTTCATTTCTTACTGTCTTTTTGAGGAGCTTATACTTGAAGTCAGATTTATCTTTAGGGTATCAACATTTGAGCATATCTAAACATAACAAAAACATGCTCATTTGAATGTTGAAATATGAAACTGAAATAAACTTTGTATCTAATCCCAACTCCCTCTTCCTGTTTCACAGTTTTAGTGTGTAAATTTGTGAACACGTCGCGAAGATGTTTGCTCTCGTGGGATGCGACACAAATCTTGTGTTCTGCATATAAATATTGTAATACAGATCACAGCAGGTGGTCGGCATCAGCATTGCAGATTGAGATGGGAGAATATGAGCGGCTACAACTGAAGTTGAAGTCGTAACCCTTTTTGATTTGAATGAAATCTAACAATTTATCTAAACTCTATTTATGATCCATTACATTCTCTGCTTCCCCCTTCAGGTCTTATTTCTTATTGTTGGTGGCGGACTCCGCCATTCCCGCCCTGGATTCAAATTGCCCACCGACACAGGAAGGATTCAAAGGAAATGCAGCATCCTCCTTTTAAACCTTTAGCCAGATGTATTTTTTAGGTGTACCAGGTTTTATACATTGATGCTTGTTCTCTTCATATACTGTTTGTGGTTTTGTATTCTTGTGGACTATCGTGGATGGTAGTATATTCCTAATGCAGGTCTGATGATCTGCTTGACTCTACATGTGATCCAAGCAGTGATTTATGGTGGCACCTTCTAATTTGAATATTAGCACATTGAAAACGGTATTACTATCCACGTATCCGTAAGTATTGTAATCTAGTCCTTGAATAATTCCTTGTGATAATCAGCGATGCATAGATCCTGGGGTGATTTATTATCAGCTAAAATGATAACTGGAGTTGACGAAGCATGAATGCATTAGAGGGAGAGGCTGCTGCTTTAATCCACCGCAAAAACACATACTGGAGGAAAGAAAAGAGGAAAGAGAAAAGCTGAATAAATTAATAATAATAGTTATTAACTCCGTCTGTACTCCTGCATTGCTATCTGTAGAATCTACCTGGCTCATCTCAAGTGGCTCTATTTATGTTTAATGTTATAACCTGTTTCTTGTGCTCTCATTGGCTGTAGTTCCCCGACAGACTCCACAACACGTCCTGATATTTAGCCTGCTAGATATCTGGGGTGCATCGAAACAGCTGATGAATAGCGTTCGGCTTTGCTGCGTCACCTGGACCTGGACCTGGACCCCGCCTCAGCTCCACTGACGATTCACCGCTTTGCCCGTTTTTAGAGTTAGGCTGTGTCGTCACTGCCAAGATGGCGACAGCCGGAGCCGCCCCCCCTTTGAGCTTCACAACAGCTCTTCAGAAATGTGTGACGCCACGGAGACTAGTTCCATATTCATACACGTCTATGGTCCGGACATGTTTCCATGAATCTAAAGGACCATTCGACTGGCAGCATCAGTCAGAGGTCACCTAATGTGCAGGATTGAATATGTGCAGCTCTGCTACCGATATGCCACTTGGGGTTATCAAGTGGGTACCTCTTGTCACAAATGTGTCCCTGAATTAGGTCACTGTGAACTCCACTGCATTAAGCAACGGGGTAAGACAGCAATTAGAGCCCCGTTGGATTCCCGGCTCTTTTCAGTCGCAGCATGTGTGCTAATAGTAAAAGCTAACCAGTCGCTGTGCAAACATCCTCTGCAGCGTGCCCCAATGAAATACTTGAATCTGACTGTCTGGCAGGTGTCAGGATATTATCCAAACACAATCTCACACTGCAGACCATGTTGCACCTCTGATATGAAGCGGGTGATGGTCTGGCAGAGCGGGGTTATATGAGATTGGATGGTGTCACAGAGCTATATCTTCTTCAATTTCGGACCCGCCACTTTTCCCTCAAAGGGTCAGCGCTCTCAAGGTGATTTTAAATTGGTCAACACTGTCTCGCTCACTGCCGATGCATTTATTAACTTAGACCGCTTTGGTCTGCTGAATTAATAATAACTATTCATTATTAAGAAATAGACCAACAGCAGATGAGACGGCCTGCAGGAGTTTGTAGTTTTTATTCAAGGTGTGCTTTCCTCCGATGCACCGTTCAGATATTTGAGTTGTGCAGAGGCTTTTTCAATTTTTGGGGAAATTGGTTTTCTACGTGTTGAACTCTACATGTCAGCTCCACATGGATTTTCCTCACCTCGAGCGATTCTATAAAAATAATGAATACATTTTTATCCATATTCTTGTAGCCGATGGACTTCTTCATCCACTTTATTTTCCCCATGTCAAATGACATTGTGACACACCCTCACTTACATATAATATGGCTGCAGCTGTAGAGGAGGTGGTGCTTTCTTTAGTGTGTTCAGGTGTCCTGTGAGTATTTTAGGGTTAAAGTGATCAAGAAACACTTGGAGGTGAGGACAGCGTGTTGATGGAAGGAACGTGGAGGGAACGTTCTTCAGAGGAGGCTGTGTGGAACAAATCTGAACCCTACTGACCGAACCTTCACCCCTGTGTCATGCACCTGCTCTCTGGACATCAGCTCAGGGTCAATGGCCCAATAGGTAACTGACTGGATAAGGAACAGAGAATTTTTTGGTGATGGACTTGCATATTTAGAGCCTTTCTAGTCAAATACACATTCCTACACCGATGGCAGAGGCTGCCATACAAAGGTACAACCGATTTGGTGTTCAGTGTCTTACCCAAGGACACTGAGACATGCGGACCGGAGAAGCAGAGGATCGAACGGCCAATCTTCCGCTTAGTGGGCGACCCAGTCTACCTTCTGAGCCACAGTGGATGGCTGCTGGATGAGAATTGCTTGTGAAAAACTGCTCTTCCTCAGGTATCATAGAAAAAAAATAGTTCCCTGTTTGAGCCATATTGATAACGCGGCAAGTTTTAGCTATAAGTGTTCTTGACAGTGTTCTCCAGGTGGTTCAATAACTTCAGCTCGGGTCACAAATGAGACATTGATTTATTGAAGAGGCTTTTTATTTTATTGTTATAGCTTTCAATTGTTGTTGGCACATTAGGATGTGAGGTGGGTCACTTCTTTCTTTTAAATGTAATCGTTATTGACTGTGGAAAGGTGAAGGGGTCATGGATTCTAACCAAGTTAAGGGAGAACAGTTCCACGGAGGTTTTAGTAATATTTGTTTTTGATAATCCCAATTAAAGCGATAGTGGGTATTTTGAAGTGGGGTTGTATGAGGTACTTCACCATAGTCAGTGTACTATCTAAACATACCAGTGTATTTAAAACACCTAAAAACAATCATATCAGTTTAAGTGTGTGCCATATTTACGATATTTTACGACGGGAACCAAACTGAAAGTCAAACTTATCTATACTGTTTTTGTCAATGGAGTTGGTGACTTTGAAGAGAGCATCATTCAGTTTTACTGTCTGTTCAGTTTCCCTTCAGAAAGGGCTGTCTGACTGCAAGGAAAGGCGGTGAAAACATTCTAAATATAGCGCACACTTCAACTGATATCGGTTATTTTTAGGTGTCTAAAATACCTTTTGCTCCTGCCCCCGTCCACACAAGTACATTGATTTGCTCCCGTGCTGGTTCTCCATCTACTTTAGTAATACACCGACTATGGAGAAGTACCAAATACAACCCCACTTCAAAACACCAGAACTATCCCTTTAATCTTTTTCCATTAACATTGATTTGAAGTGGCAGAGCAGTGGGACATGGTGGTGAAATAACCCCGCTGTGGGTCGCAAGAGAATGCCTTTTACTAAATATATATTTATCATTGTCATGCATAGAGCTGAGTGTATAATACCTGAAAACAGCATCCTGTCCTGGTTGATAATGTAAGTGCCATTTTACTTCATGAGCACACAATACTGGTACATTTGCATTCAGACTACCTCATATTTAATATTGCAGCTGCCACAGTGGCAAAAGGAGTCCCCATTTGGAGGAAGATGGGCCGAGTTAAACAGTCACTATGACAGAGTGAATTGGGACAGCCGTACATTTCTTTGATGAACATGTAATCGGAAAAGGGACGGTTCAAAATGAAGTAAAAATGAGATGCGGCAGGAAAAGGGGCCTTATCGTTGGGAGCAGACGCGGTGATTACGGTGTGGGATGCAAGTCTTATGAAGGCCGGTGAAGGATGGAGGGGAGCAGTGCAGCTCAGTGTAAGTCAGGACCGACTCCGCTCTAATCTAACAGAGCTGCATCGGTCGCAGCAGGATCTGAAAGTCTTAAGAAGAGCAAACACTTGATTGTTTCACTGTCAATTTAACACCTTTTCTAAATTAAGATGCATCCAACTGTTGCTTTGTGTGAATCATGTTAACAACTGAGCAGAACTGACTCAGTCCACTAAACGCCGGTTCTTAGCTCAGTGTGCCGCTTTTCTGATTCTAAAACAAGACAAAGGGAGTCGAGCATTCCACCTCGTTCTCTGGCAAACAGTGCCAGTGACAAATGGTGCTTTAAGCATGATGATTAAAGCCAATGTCCCTTTGTCATATTCACCGTAGCTAAATGACGTATGTGATCAATCCTTTGCAATTGCTCCTCAACAGATGATGCTCAAGAATGCACTTGAAGTATTAAAGCTGGTTTTGGAATCCCCTTGTTGTAGAAAATAGGGCAATTCATCTTGACGCATACTAAATTGGCCTTTTTTCTCCGTTACGTGGTGCATCGAAAAAGCAATACAATTGATTAATTGTGTAATTACAGCCACTTTTATCTGGCTGCAGCGACTCATGCATGTTAAGGGTTCTAGAGCAGGGGATGCTTCGTAAATGGAAGGCCCCAACCTTTTAAGACATAATAATAATGTTTTAGTACCCTCTATAAAGATTTTTATTTTAAGTTTTTAACACAGACTGGAAGAGTGGAGCTCTACATATTGTATGAAGGTGGAGACTTGTCATAAGTGACAACTGAAATCATAAAAAATGACATACTGGAGCTTTATTTATTATAAATTCATAATATTTAATTGTATATCACCTTTCATACATGAAATGCAGCACAAAGTGCTCTACAATGAAGGAAGATGGACATAGAATGAACATAAACAAAAATAAGAAATAGTTTTGATAGATTTCCTTCCAAATAACAATAATAACAATTAAGTAAAAAATATTTAACTCCTTAAAAAGGATTTAAAATGCTGAGTGGTAGACAATTCTAAGACATACATGTAATGTGAGAAAAGAACGAAAAGAGGAAATCAGCTCCCATGTTTTCAGCGTGCATGTTATCATCCGCACATGCATGAAATCAAGTAAAACACAACATTTTAAAAATAATTGCAGCAGAGAAAATAAGATGGAAATGACAAAACATCTCAATAAAATAAGATTAACATAACATTAGCTCAAAATAAGATGAATAGAATGCATGCGTTTGCCATCACACATCACAAGACTTTCAAAGGCAAAAGCATGTTCATACATATCTCATCACAACTCCTGCTGCATCATCACAAACAAGCAGCTTTGAGGCGACGCGTAGCCGTTGCAATTGAGGTCGTAATGGACTCACAACAAGCCAACAAGCACATCTTTCTCGTTGGACATGTCAATTGCAGGAGCTCCTCGAGTGGCAATATCGTGCTACGCTCTGCTGAGCCCGGGCTGGTTTGTACAGTTGCTCCCCCTCCACGTTCAATCACTCGCTCGGTGGAGAGAATTGACACTCGTCCCACGCCCAAACATAATGGATGCTATCAGACCTGGTCATCAATCGGTCATACGGCATCAAAATAATAAATACAAGAGCAGGAAATAAGCAGCAGGTTATAGAGACATGGTACCAAAACTGTTTTCTAGTTTGTGAAAAGGTGTTTAAAATAAAATGAAAAATCATACAATTCTCAAAACGACACTCAGTTAAATTATTATGGACATTGTTTTTCAATAAAGTGCATCGTCCCACCGGCCATTTAGCAGATATTTAAATATGAATACAATGAAATTGCCTCTTTTTTATTATAGGGATGCATTGTCAAAGACGCGGGGTCTTGTTTTAATCGGTGACACAAAGACTAAAACGGTGACACAGTACAAAAAAACATGCCTGAAATGATGTGGTGCAGTCAAAACTCCTAAAATAATCAACACAATTATCACATCATGGGGCCTACAAAGAAAAACACATTACCAACAAAATAAATCTCCAGCAGAATGAAAAGTACAAACAGAAAACTCAACACATTGCATCTACTTACAAGTTTGTACAGGAAGTAGTTGTAAACATATCAGAATATAAAATCGATCAAATATTATATGCGTCCGGTCCAGATTGTTATATTTTCAAGATAGAAAGTAGATATTGTACAGGTATTCCCTATCTTTGTCATTTTATATCAGGATCCACACATCACACCTTCTGTGTGATCCTTAATTCAGTCTTTTAAAGTGTTGTATAACAAATTCAACTTTGTTCCCTCGGTGAGTGCGACCTGGATATTTGTGTTGCCACACTACAAGAAACCCCTTCTTTCATTGAGCGGAGTGCCGACTTGATGTTCTTGTATCTGTTTGGAAGCTCCCCGAGAACAACATTGAACCCTAAATTTGATCCCGCCGGCCTGGACGACAGCAGTGTGTGACTGTGTTAAATGAAACTATGATCTTTCCCTAAACCTAACCAAGTAGTTTTGTTTCAATTCACAACGTTAGCCACATGTTTAAAACCCGTTTCACTGCAGCAGGTATTCTTGTGTGAGTCATTACACAGCTTATCCATTATTAGTTATTAGGACGAGTTGCAAGGAGGGTACAGCAAACTTAGAATTTCTTTAAAGTTATTTTTCACGCTTTCAATGATTAAAGGGCATCGCGAAACAGCCCGGATGATTGATGCTGAAAGCCTTTACTGAATCTGGATGAACTCCATTGAGAGTTTGTCTGTTCTCTGAAGTTTGCCGGTTGTAAAGGTCAACAGCTCCTGTGCTGCTTTAGCGGTCTGGTTCCGCTATCTGAGGGCCATTTCTTTACATAATGGACAGCTACAGGACACTCACTGCACCGCCACTTGGACTTTGATAAACCGGATGATGGATAGCGGTGTCAGTCAGACATGAGTGAGCCCCCAAGATGCACCCCTGCACTCTTTTACAGTGAGGCCAGGCACTGACATCAGCAGCTATAAGCCGCACTGTGCACTATCCCTCCCGGCATTCATGTCACAATACCTCACGTCAGCGTCTTTACTTATGCATGTATCGTCCAAGTGACATTATGCTTCAAATCTTGCTGTAGATGAAACAGAATATGGACGGAAATATGTTTTAATTCAAAACAGAGATGAGATGTTTAAGATGTGTATGTTGGGAAATCACCGTCTTCACTGCAACAGACCAACAGCCCTGCAGATTAAAATGAATGTGCCAAATGCTTTGGAGAGAAGCAGAGCTGCACTCCTCTACTGAAGTGCAAGGCATCTAGTAAAGTATGTGCTGCTCAACAGATTCACCTTTTTGTTATCGGAACATGACAGTAAAAAAGTAATTTCGGTCCACGTTTTGTCATTTTTGTGGCTCTGGGTGCCATCATTTTCCAATTCAGCTTCACTTTTTTTGTATAACCCGTTCCTAGAGCTGGAAAAGCGGAGGCATGCTTGCATCTACCAAGCAAAAAACTGACACGTTCATTTTTGCTGGCTGATACTAGCACCACTTTTAGTTTTTGCCCAACAAGCAACTGAAGAATAGCAATGTCAGTCAAATCCATCTATCACGTCCGATAGATGGACGTCTGCCCAACACTTGTCCGGAAAGAGATGGCTCGACAACAACTGGCCAGATGGATGAACGTTGTTGTGGATGTTCATGGTCTCCAGCCGGTAAACCTTCTCACAGGAAAGATCTAATTCTGTCAAGAAACATCCTCAGCTCCTCAGAGGATGAACCCTTTTCATTACTCTGGTGCTGTTCTCCATAATCTCTAATCTCTCTGTTAACACCACCTTCAGAACAAACTCTACGTTTGCACTCAACTGACTTGATTTCTGCTCCTTTGTACATTTCTCTGCTGCTGATACTTCTGTAGCTGTACACAACAACATCAGAGGAAGCTGTTCTTCTTCTTAAACCCGTTTGCAGCGAGAGCTCACTGAAATTCATGAACTGATCACGAGCTCTTCACTGCACATCTGTTTGATGGGAGCATGTGTTGAAATGACGTGCCGCAGCACTGAAACAATTTAGGTTTAGGCAACAAACTACTTGGTTAAAATAAGTAGCGTTGAGCATAAGTACGTTTGTTATGCAACTTCATTTACGTAGTCTACGTGATTTAAAACAAGTCAAAGTTGACTTTTGGTTTCACACTGGTGACAAGTAAAGGTCTCGTGTTTGAGCCATCTGTCAACCCCGAACTCTTTGATCAAAACATATTTGTGTTTAACTCGGGAATTTGTGTGTCCACCATGACAAAGGATCCTAATTGACAAACCAACACGGTCTCACGGTGGTTCCTGAAATAGTCACAAACTTAATGCTAGTTTTTTTTCACAGGCCAGATGAGTTTTCATTTCTCACGTGCAAGTTATGTAAATAAAAACATGTGCACGTTCAGCCATTTAAAACAGTAGGTGTAAACTCATGCATCTGAAGCTTTCAGTACATTTGATCCTTTACAGGTCCAACTCCTTCAGCCAATCGTGCTTTTCCGTTAAAGCTAACAACATATAGAATATTGAAATAGAGAGGTTAACTGTAGAAGCCTTTTGGAGTCAGTTTGGGCATAAACACATTTGAATCCTTACTGATATTGAACAGTAATAATGGAAGCAAACACAAGGACTGTGGGTAGAAAGGGAAAAAACGAGTGGATGAATGAGTAAACAAATGAATAGAAATGAATAAGGGGAGGAAGAAATTTCAATAAATCATCATGCTGCAATAATATGATTCTCCTAATAATCTGCTCAGCAGTTTCAGTGTTGTGTGTGTGTGAGTGTTTGTGTCTGCAATAGTGTGTATGGTCCTATTAATGTGTGTGTGTGTGTGTGTGTGTATGTTAATGTCTCTGAATGTTGTCTGCTGGAGGTTATTGATGCAGTGGCTCAACAACAGCTCAAGAGATTTAAGGCATTTTGAATACTTCTCATTAAATTGTTCAAATGGTTGTGTTTGTAATGCTAAGTTTAGTTATTTTTTCTGTTATTCTAATGTAAATTCCTTGGCCATAGTTGGGGCTGCCAGTGTTATTATTGCTGGTACTAACCTGCTAACCTGCAGCTAACTTGTCCTAAGTTATGTGTGCAGAAGTGATGTTTGTGAGCTGTTTTCAGTACTTGTGTTTACGTTTTACTTACTTCACATACTTATTTTAAGCCCAACCACCATGTTTTTTTATAAACCTAACTATGAACACTGAGTTATGCGGCGTAAAATGCATTTGAAAGGCAGAATATGCCTTAGCATGACACGCAGAATGTCCTTAACATGTTGTGCTATTCATCTGCCTCGCCATGAGATCAAGCTGCTTTGGCTGTGTTGCTTCATGTTGCTTGTACTGAATAGTGCCTCGTGTTGATGTATTACTGTAATAATAAGTAGAAAACTAGCCAGCTGCCTAACACTTGCACATATTTGTGATATACAGTATATGTATACATTTATTTCTTGTGACATTTGCTTCAATATGTCTACATCATTCAGATAACAAATGCACGTCAGATATTGTATCAGCATTACTGAATCATTGTGCAACTCCACAATATTCATGTGTCCCTTTCAGTAGTTTGGGGGGGCGAGATAATTACTGTTGTCAATCATGAAACATGATTTAATGAGCTCTCCGAGCCCCACATAACCCTCGCATACTAGAAATATTGACCCTGAATTTAATGACTGTTCATTTATATACTGTATATATGTATATGATTTGATGTCATCTTTACATAAACGGGAGTTACCCCAGGCAACATTTTTCATGCACTGGAGATTTTGGTCTTTTTTGCTTCAATAACATGTCACACTTATTTAAATACTTTGTCTATTTGTGTCTGTAGATTTCTCCTAAATTCACCAAAAGTTAGAATTACACATTTAAACACATTTCACGAAGTTTCATGGTGATATCTATGAGTTCATGTTTTGACCCTATTCACCTGTAGAGTCTTCTTAATGTGAGTGATGAAGTGGTGAAGTTTCATGGTGATATCATGAGTTCATGTGTTCACCTGTAGAGTCTTCTTAATGTGAGTGATGAAGTGGTGAAGTTTCATGGTGATATCTATGAGTTCATGTGTTCATCTGTAGAGTCTCTAAATGTCTGTAATGTAACTAAACGTCTCTTTAAAGGACGTTTCCTCTAAATAAGTTTGTTCTCAGACTCCGATGATAAATCTCCACTTCAGCAGCTCTTACATTCACCAAACTTCACACTTTCATTCCTCTCTGTGTGCTGAAGGTTAACACAGAGGGGTTTGTTTACACAGCATTCAGAGACTCATTTATACTACATTTTATTCAGAAAAAACATGGCGAAAATGTTTTTTTTATGGCTGTTAATAGTATTTTTGGATTTATGGAGTGATACAAAGAGATATCAAAAACCCCCTCTGTAAAAAACCTTTGACTCTAATATGTCCATAAAATTAAACTTTATCAACTTTATCAAATGTTCAGCATTTCTGTTTTAGAAATTCATGCCAATTAGCACATATTTAATAAGACAATGCCTCAGTTGCAAATTTATACACATACATTCAGAAAACTTTAAAAAAAAAATGACAGATATGTTGAGAATCTTTCTAGTTTGTATTGTTTGCTGGCTGAATTTGTGTTCATGTAAACAAAACAGACTGCCTTCCACAATGACCCAATTATCCTTCATCACAACTCAAATGTACATTTTCTGATCTGCCGTCTCTCATTAAGGTCATGAAACATTCAGGAAACTAAAACTACCTTGTTAAGGACAGCCGTTAGCTCATGCTCATGTTATCATCTCCTCTCACCACCGACTGAGTGAACCACAGCCCCGGCTATAATCCTGCAATCTTTAAAAGTGAAAGCACAGTTCCTATCTTGGCAGTCAGTCTGTTTCATCTGACAAATTGTCACTTACAAAAATCTCATTTCCTCTCTTCCGCCTTACTTCCTTGTTTACTCGGAAATACTGACATTTTGAGGGAAACGGCTTAAAGATGGGAACGCCTGGCTGCTAATCATTAAGATATGTCAAATAATACAGCAAAGAGAATTTATTTTCAAGGGATCAGCTAAATGAGGCAGCAGGAAGGAAACAAACATTGCCAATTGTGGAAACTAGGGCAGAACTTATTGAGCCTCAGAACTTGAGCTCTGATAAAAAGGTTTCCAAATGGCTTGGTTTGCTGTGTTTCTGTCTGTGAAATTAACTGGAGATGATAGTGTCATCCAATTACCCAAGAAGTTTGCAAGCGGAGCATCCCTGCATATTATTTGGATTAATTGGACTCAAAATAAACACCAGTGGCTGTTTGGGTGCAACCTCTGTGCTGACCAATATGGGATGTTAGCTCAACAGTGTCCGCAGAGGGAAACGGCTTCCGTAATTAATTTACTGCAGCTTCAAAAGGAGTTGTGAAAAGAGCCTTCTGGAGCTGCGGATCAGTTTGCTTCTTTAGCTCTTCAAACCTCCGTGGGGCTATTTCACTGTGGTGTGTCTTTGCCAAGGAGCTGGGCACTGCTTTGAGTGGGGGCTGGCCCTTTGGAGGAAGATAATCATCCCCTCTGGTATGATACCAAACACAGCTGGAGTCAGTCATTGGATAATATTTGGTCCCTCTCCTCGTCTATTTGCTAGCTTGTCACCCACTGGCAAAGGCAGATGGTAAACCAGAATCTGGCAGCTTTTTAACCTCAGCAGACATTGTGTAAACGGTTAAATGACACGGCACATTAGGTTGGTGGAAGGGACGTGTAATTCATAACCAAGATCTTTAGGCAGCCAACCATAACCCTACATTACAATTAACCACCGTTTGTTTGCCTTCAATCCTTCCCTAACCTAAACCATACCATAGCTGCTATCTACCGACCGATATTTTGATGTTAGGTCCACTTCATCAGTCTACGGTGTGCACGGCCGGGTCACCAGGTTTGGGTGACTTAAAGCTACTACAAGGAACTTTCATTCTGTGTTGATTTTGGCGGCCCCTGTGGAGGAAAGTGGTAGTGTTTCCGAGCACCAGGGTCTGACAGTCTTATACGCTAAGTAGAAGTTGGAAAATAAGTATTTGTACTCTGTCGATGTTGTTACCTGCCGTGACAGGACGGTAACTTAGTGTCAGCAGAGAAATGTGACTGTAGAGTGGAAATATATGCTAGTGTGTTCTGTTGATTACAGAATTAAAATGAAACTATACGAGACACAAGCAAATGCAGAGATGAAACTATGTCCCAGCATACGCCTGTCTTTGTCTCTAGCTGCTACGCTAAAGACTTTGTTAATTATGCTATTCGCACCTCACATGGATTTTTTACAGCTGCAAGGCAGAACTTGCACTGTTCTGTGTGATGTTGTTCCCCTTTTCTGCTTTACGTACTAAATAATTGACAAAATTTCCACCCAGTGAAAGATTTTTTTCCCTTTGTGCTAGACTGTTGTCGAGAGGTGTTGTAATGTGTGTGTGTGCATGGTAGCATATCGTTCTTTAATTTTAAAATGTATATTAAAAAACACTAACCTTCTTCCCTGTAACTGAAACGGATTACAGTTAACCTTTTTTGTATCCATAATCATGTCACGCTGTTCCAAACCAGCGGGTCACCGATGTGGTTATTTTACATTAATTGGATGGCAGCTGATGCAACACCAGCGGACGCCATGTTGAGTGAGAGGCGGTCCACTTGAGTCCGAAGAGCACCAGACACTGGACTTCATTAACAAAAGTGAACACATTTATTTACAGTGGTAGTAAATATAGTACAAATATGTTGCTTGCCATTGCAAATGGTACAGTCTGTAGATGGTGCCATAAATAACGAGCCATGGATCTACCAGCCCTCTTCTTCAAAGTATGGCTTACATCTCTAATTGAAGCGTGTGATGTTCAGCAGGGTTGTGGGTTAAACATGCAGAGAGAGACGGCTTTCTCAGATGTATATTTACCCCGTCTCCGGCAGAATGATTCAACTAAGCATGAAAGCCATCTTTAATTATAATGTGTCGCTTTTAAGTAGCTGGGAATATGGTAAAAGCATGTAGAAATGCAGAAAATGGTATTCAAATCCTTTTATGTTCCTTGGGGATGACCCCCCACGCACTTTATTGTGTAAGAGTTGGAGCTCCAGTGTGATGATGAAATAAAAAAAGGATTGTCTTCTTTTGTGAACTTTAAGCTTCATCAGAATAAAGTGTCCATGTGGCGTCGGTTTCCGGCAGGAAAGCACCAGCATTCAACGAAAAAGTGCTCCAACTAGGCAACTTCCAATCCTGTCGACTGAAGCCGATGCAGAAGTCTCTTAAAACCTGCATTCTCTCTAGTGTCCACCAAGGGGCGACTCCTCTGGTTGTATAGAAGTCTATGAGAAAATGACTCTACTTCTCTCTTGATTTATTACCTCAGTAAACATTGTAAACATGAGTTTATGGTCTCAATCTCTAGTTTCAAGCCTTCTTCAATACAGCATGATGTTCATTTAGTACATTATGGTCCATTTAGAGTCAAACACACCATAAAGCAGGGGATGCTTTAGGGAAGGGGCTATACAGTGATTGACAGGTCTCTACCAGAGACGTATACGGTGTCTCTACGTCACTCCTCCTCATTCCAAATATGGTCACTTCTGTTCATTGCTTGCCAAAAAAAACAAAACATGGCGACGGACATAATCAAAGATGGCGACTGCAAAATCGCCAACCTCGAGGCTTCAAAACATCAGTCCACAAACCAATTGGTGACATCACGATGACTACGTCCACTTCTTATATACAGTCTATGGCTCCAAGTCTTTTATGTTTCTATTCCAAAAAGATCTCGAAAATGTGTCACAACTAACCACCGTTGTATTATAGACAAGCATTGCCCCTTTGATTTGTTATTTTCATTCTGTGCTACATTAGCTTTTTTTTGGACTTGGAGTAGCACTCTTATCAAAAATAATTTAAAAAAATCACATTCGTTTACACGGCCACTAAGTCTAGTATTAGTCAAGCAGGCATTATAATAAAATCTGGGATCATTTATATTCACAGGCAGTCTTTATTTGAGGATATAGAGTTAACCAAAGCATTTAGAGTCATCTTTTGGGGTTCTATGGATTAGTATTAAAATGCATTGCAATCTTGACAGGAGTTGTTGAAAGTATGGGCCTGCTGCTTGCACGACAACTGCAGGATAAAAATATAAAATGTCCAGAAACGAGAAAAACTTAATACATTTTTTTTGTAACAGCCAAAAAAAATAAAACAATAAATTGAGGATGAAAACAACTGTGGACCTTATTTTTGTAGAGCTCTCAAGTCTTTGAGCCACTGCAGGGAGAGGCAGCAACACTTTTGAGAGGTTGAAGAGAGAGGAGACGTGCTGTGCCGGGTTAAGACGAAGATGACAGTGAGCTGTTCAACCTCAAACACAGCTTTGGACTGAAAAGGTCACTTTGTGATTGTGGGGGGAACTCATTGAAACCAACAGGTGTTAAGAAACCCGAGCTGCCCGGCATTGAAAGTGACTGTTTGGAGACGAGTGATCATCAAAGCAGGAGGTGAGCTGACCTAACCACAGGGAGACACTCAGTGAATGAGTCCCACTGCATAAAGGTGCTAAGCAAACAACCGGTCTCACATATTGCAAAGTCACATTACCGCTGTCACACCAACTCAGATGAAGCTCATGCTTTGTCAAATATAATGCATACTGCAAACGTTAATAAGCAAAGTAACAACCATGAACTGTGTAGAGGAAGTGGATGTAGTTGTTGTGACGTCACCCATTGGTGTGAGGACTGATGTTTTGAAGCCTCGAGTTCGGCGTTTTGGACGTTCAGTTTTTGGTTTGTCTGCTCTGGGCTTCCGTAGAACATGGCGGACTCTGTGAAGAGGACCAGCTCCCTATGTAGATATGAAGGACTCATTCTAAGGTAACAAAAGCACAACAATTCTTTATTTCCGGTGATTATACAATAATTTAAAGGTATGACTATTATATTCCATGTAGATAAATCCTTCACACTGTCAATTTTGTATTCTTTAACAAAACGTTACATTGTTTGCCAGCTAGCTAGTTAAAAAGTCAGTCAGTTATTCTAAAGTCACTCATGATGACTCTGCAGAGAAGCTCTATTTCTCGCCCTTTGAGAAAAACTTGTTGGGCGAATTAATGGAGATATATGGTGACACAATAGAAGATAAAAAAACGGGTGGGAAGGAAAAGACTTTTCACAGCAAGGACAAAAGAGACTCACTGTTGGTCTAATCGTCCCGTTCAGCTCCAGAACAGTTTCCTTTATGGACCACTACCTTGAGAGAAATTCAGCAGTAGCAGCATCATATAAACCTCAACTCAGTTGATTTTGTCCCTTAACTTTCTTGGAGGGATTTTGCTCAAAAAGGCAGCCGTTCTCAAAGTTAAACCTCTGTGTAAATTTAAAGGTAATGCTGGATCACATTTTAAATTGGAGTTTGAAGTTGTGGTGCAACAGAATTAAATGTAATCTAACTTTAGAGTGAAAACTAAACTGATATTTAAAGAGAGGTTTAAATTTAATCTTTCTTAATTTCAAGCTCGTTTTTAAAGTTTGGTGCAAAGTGATTTAAAGTTAAACCATTATTTAATCTCTTTTTAAAGTAATTGTTGTTGGCGCAATACAGACTGAAAACTTAATCCGTTCAATGAAGATAGATCAACTCGAAAGGTCTATAAAATAACTATTGATAAGGCAAATAAAGGTTTGAGCCCCTCGACTACATCAACACATAACATGTTTGTAAATGAAGATAACAAAGACATGATTCTGTACACTGGTGGCGGTGAAAGAAAACCAGCAGGTGGAAAATTGAACCTCTCAGCAGAATGTCAATCTGAGGATCGAGGTGGTGATGAGGTGGGGGTGTAATCGCTGTGCTCCAGGTCTGAAAGTGAGGCATCACAACGATATTTATAGAGAAGGCACTCGACAACTGATTGGTTGGTGGGACAGAAGAAAAAGACGATTGGTTGGATATGTGAGGGATTTGTGAAGGAGAGAATCTCTAACATCACGGGGAGGTGTGTGACAGTGACAGAGTTGCTGTGAATGAAGATTGCTTACTGGTCTTTCTTTCTGAACGTTCACCAAAGAAGTCCTTTAAAAGCTCAAAAGAATTTTGCTGAATTTTTTTCTTTCACCAAAAACAAAATTTTTATTAAATGTGTTGCAAAAACAGATTTGCATGTAATTGTGTTTGTGTGATTATCCGTATTTACAAAATAAAACAATTAAAAATATATTTCAAACATAGCTTTCACTATTATATTACATATGTATAGGGCACAGAATTAGTTTGTACATAAGTATATAACGCAAATTTAAAAAAAGCTCCAAAACGTTGATGCCTAAGAGGGACCTGAATGTCAGACGTAACCAGACACACTCCTGACACTCTCCTGCAAAATCAATTAATGAGGTCATTTATAATTTAAAAGGATTGACCTGCACCGGCAGCTTTGCTACTTGTTAAAAGACTTATGTTGCTTAATGTGTCAGAGGCAGTCTATGTTAACTCAGTGGAAGTGGAGGGAAAAACCCACAATTACTTTATTCCAATCCGCCATGAGCAAATTCTGCTTTCATAAGCTGGGTGGCCACTGTTTTTGTGTCTCGTTCGCGGGACATCCGGGATAATCTGATGCAGTTCTTCAACTGGAATATGAAGATACAGGAGCACTGCTATTTAAGCAGGTGCCAGCCCATATAAAACCTCAAAAAAACAAGCAATAAAATCTTAAAATCAATGGTGTAATGGACAGGAAGCCAGTGGAGGGAGGCCAGAACTGGTGATATGTGATCCTGTTTTCTTTTCCCAGTGCGAAGAGGAGCAGCTGCATTTTGTACTAGCTGTAGACGACTGCTCTACACTCGCATGCAAATAATTACCGTAAAGTAATCAATAGGTAATAAAAGAATGAATAACTCTCACAAAACCTTCAGGAGAGAGTTAGGCCTTTAGCTTGGCTAAAAGTATTTAATGGTTCCGACAACTGAACTAATTATAACTAAAGATTAAATCTAAAAAATCACGCGACATTCTGAACAAAAGCCAAGAATACCAACAGAGGCATCTAATAAGTCACGGCGTCTAAACATAATGATCTGTTTTTAAAGGTGAATAGATGTCCATCATCAGCTAAACAATGAGAAGGAAGATAATGTTTCCTAAAAATGGACGGTCGTACTCTTCGCTTCTCAACTCCAACTACAGTCTCGCATCTCAAGTTGCTAATCGGACTGAGAACAATGAGCATCGATGTAAAAGGAAACCTTGGCCCAGATGTCTGCTGTCTTCAGCGGAACCCCGGAAATATTATCCACTGCCCAAAGAGGCTTCTCCGTCGTCAGATCGATAGCTGTTTGGTTCCGAGATTGCTTTTTCCCAAACAGAACTTCTGCACAACACAACTGATTTAACAAACATAAGAACGATAAACTTAATGGAAATATCTCCATCCCCACAAAAAGTGAATGAAGCCCTCATATGGCTACAATCAGTTGTTCTTCAACATGAATTTCTAGGACAGGATGTCCTCCAATTTCGCCATGTTCTGATAGGATAGATGTTCTTATTGTGTTGTTACGTGAGGCAGCATATCCATTACTTCCATGGTTACCCAAACCTTTGAGAATACAACAGGTAACATAACACTGGCTCATTAGAGCAGAACCACAGTGGAGGAATCATTTGGAGAAGTTGAGAGGGAGGTGTTTGTTAAAGTGTCACCAATCCCACAGTGTTGTTGCATGTTGCGTACCTCACACAAGTAATAATGTGATAATATAGATTGCACAATCTATTAGGGATGCAAAACATTGTTCTGGTGCAACACACAAATCACATTTTGCTGTATTTTTCCATCTATTAGTTTAAAAATGATTTGATAAAGCCGCTAAAGATGAAATCATGCTTCTCTAAAGTTACGCGGAAACACACTTTACGATCCTATACGCAGACAGGTTCAAAACCAAGACAGAAATAAACGTGAATGTGCAACATGCAAGCATAAAAGAAACAGCCAGATGAGTAATTGGCCTTTACACAACGGGGGAAATGACAAGAAAATGCAAAATAATCACCTGTGACTAATAAATGTCTAGGGCTTTTATTGTGAAAGGTAAGAAAGTAATAAAGTCTGTCGTCTTGGTTTGAACTATGAAGTCTCCAAGTTGTTATTTCCTAATTATAGGCTAAATTCAACTCATTACACACAACTTGATTGGTTGATACCTTTATTCAATGTGCTAAAAGCTCAGAAAATATTGTGATGGAAAAAGGAATATTGCTTTTTCGCAATATTCAAGTTCTGTGCAAAAGTTTATGACAAAACTACAGTGCAAAAAAATATATTGACGGGCAAATTAATTGCACAAAAAATTGCCCCCAGTTCGTAAAAATTGAAAAATATCTGCCTTATTTTATTCCATCTATTTTTAACATTTAAGCTCGGCAACACGTTTGGAGCAGGCTACATTCTGGAAAAAGATATTTCTGTTTATCTTCAAAATGCTCAGTGGTAATTGTGAGTATTTGAAATGCAAGGCCACTCCGTTATATACTATATAT
>NW_022280107.1:1149717-1261827 GCF_004355925.1 Anarrhichthys ocellatus | reverse complement strand
TTTTTTTTGACTAGTGTCTTGTGGAAACCTTTGCCACAATGTCAGTGAGCTCAGCATTGACTAAAATATAAGCTGCAGCATTAAGAGTTCTCCTAAAAGGCCCCGAGCACGGACTCGCAATAAAAAATACACAAAGTGAAAAGACGTGATTGTCCGCACAGTTCTGCCAATTCAGAGTATATTTTTGAAATCTATGCACATCCATTATTTGGTGAACCTAAAAAAAACACCAACCACTGCAGTGCATTAATGGACCTGTGAATGACTGCAGTGCACTCTCATAGTCGCACATGCGATGTTATGGGATCCGCAGAGGCCCCGCTCCCCTCTGCTTGTAAGTGGATTTTCTGTGTGCTCCATTTTTGCGAGGATTGTTTATTGGCAGCCCTCACCGTCTCAGCAGTTCCAGCTGTGATAGATGAGCCAGGTGGCACGCTCTATCCTCCGGTTGAGGAGAGAGAGAGAGAGAGAGAGAGAGAGTTGCTGCTCCATCACTTCTCATGACCTTACATGCCTGATTATGCCGCTGCAGATCCCTGCCTGCCATCACTCTAACGAAGCAGCCTCATTTGCATAAAAGCATTTAATGATCACATTTTTTTTTCCTTCATCGACATACTGGAAAGCATTGCATGTTATTTCCTCGCAAAGCTGACCGACGGTCCGGTGTTATATGTTCTGTTGTGCGCTAAATAGCCGAGGGTGCGGGTGGCATCAGAAAAGCGAACGCCAGCGGCGAGATGTGATTAAGATGAAGAACTTGAGAGAGGCATCTTGGATGACAAAGTGGTTTGGTTGTTTTTCTTTGCCGA
This sequence comes from Anarrhichthys ocellatus, assembly GCF_004355925.1. Lineage (NCBI taxonomy): Eukaryota > Metazoa > Chordata > Actinopteri > Perciformes > Anarhichadidae > Anarrhichthys > Anarrhichthys ocellatus. Next base: position 1,261,015 of record NW_022280107.1, on the reverse strand, counting down.
TCCCTCCTCTTCGGCTGCTGACTGGCTGTCGGTTAGAGCCTGGCCCCCGTGCGATCAGATAACAGCAGGGAGGACAGAGTCTGCCAATCAACAGCAGCCACAGACACTTTGTTCTGCAGGTCTGTGATACCATGCAAGTGGAGAGCGTACAGAGAGGACAGCAATAATTCATCCACACAGTGAGGCTTTCCTCAGGGAATGCTTGCTTCATAAATATATATATTTTTACACGAGTTTATATGGATTTACACCATGGCAACAGAGATAGTGGGCTGATAATTGGCTGAGGGTGTGTGATATTTTCAGACGACCTGGCAGCTGTGATATAGCGTACACATCACCGTCCTAAATGAACACTGCTGCTATAGTTTCTACTATAGTCGGTACCGACTCTAAAAAAACATCCCCAAAACAAATATATACTTATATTCTGCAACAGAACATGCATTAAAATAAATATAATGTTGTCCAGGTTATATTATAACGTTTTTCATCAACATATTTGCAAAAACTATTTCATTTGTTTTCCCTTCAATATCTGCTGGTGGCAACTAAAGCATGATAAATGTAACAGCCAAAAGTGACCATAAATAATAGCTGTGTTTGTTATTATGTGGCACTGCATATTTGAATTATTATGATTAATTCTGTTTATTTTAGTGGAAATAATGTATTTGATGTGAGGATAGCGGGTTAATGCATATTGCGGCTTTTCTCTTCTTCTTTTAGTTAGTATGATACTGATACGTTGATCACATACAATCTTGAACGTTCCTTGACAGCAAAGCACATCCAATAGTTACAATTACCAAGTTCGTAAGAGGAGGAAAAAACATAAATAAATAAATTTGAATTAAAATAGTCTTCTATTCAGCCCGATACAGAGTTTCATAACAAAAATATGCTTTTTAATTTGCAGTCGTGCAGTCATTTCTTCCATTATGTAACCTGTCTCAGCCATAGTGGGACTTTGTTAGCGCATGTGCAGCTAGTTAAGCGAACCCACGGTGTATAACAAATATCAGATAACGGTGAAAGTGTTTTCAAACGGTCCCTTTGTGAGTTGAGCCCTGTGGGATTTACATTGTGGATGAAAGTTAACAGCTTGAATGGATAATTATGTTAAGAAACAATGAAAACCAGAGAGGACCATCTGTTATTCTTATTATTGAATATTGGAATACGAGTCAAAACATTCTACTTTTCTTTCTAAAGAGATTTGTGATTAAAGTTTAATCATGCCCCGATAATTAACATTTGTGTGGTTAGGGTTTAAACTTGAAGCAAGAAGTCAGGACATGAATACTTAATATTCAATATTCATAAAAAAAAACACAATATTTTTAAATGACACAAAGTACAGTCTCCAGTGGGCTTTGTTCTCTCACCATCCTACAACATCACGCTTCATAATACATACATGGTTGGAGAGCTATGTAAGGATGGTCATTATGTGCGATTCCCTAATCTTAAACTACTGTACATTGTTGTCTGATGTGACGCAGTTGATGCATAATGTCGTCTTCTGGAAGGTGTTCTTTATTCGGAAGTGACATATTATAGCTGAAGAATGAGTTTAAGTTATTTCTATTCCTTTTTTAAACCAGGCATCATCATTTCAGTTGAGCTTTTCTTGAAGTATATTGTTCACCAACAATATTTTTCATTGCTTATTTTTAATTTTAGTTTCAGTTTTCTATAATAACTCTGGTTTCCACAGCTTCACTAAGAGCTCTCCAGTTTATTGGCATGAAGCCTCGGGGATGGAAGGAGTAGAAACAGAAAAGCTCATCTTCCTGTGTACACATGTAGACATCTTGAAGACATGTCGTGTCCACTGCACCAATCAATAATTTAGATGGCATTTCTGACATCACCCCGGTGAAGGCGCCGTGGTCAGCGCCAGCTGCTGTCTTTAACGCCAGCTGTATAAAAGTGAGCTGCTGAAAGGGCAGCTGATGAGCTGATGAGAACAGTGATGCCCAGATGGAGGTTGGAAAGATGTGACCGGCTTTCATCACAATCATCAAAACCAGTGGAGAGCAGCTCATTTGACACAATCGATGACGGTATCTGAGAGAGCGTTCAACGGTTATTAACAACGTCCTTACAGCTGTTATTGTAATATGTATATGTCATATCTAAATCACAGTTTTGATTTTAAAGGGGGGATCATTTTTGGTAAAGGGGGGTTTGGGGCTCCTCTCCCAGAAAAAAGGAATGTAAAACAAATTTCCTGCATTTCTATACAACCTAACGTCTCGGATTACATTTAGCAGGTAGGATTCGGCGGCATGTAGTGGTGAGGCTGCAGATTGCGGCCAACTGAAACGTCACCGTGTGCCAAGCGTGTAGGAGAAATACTCTGCCCAGTGACAAAACAAGAAATCTAAAAGGCCCTATCTAGAGCCAGTGTTTGTTTTGTCCCTTCTGGGCTACTGTAGCAAAATGTCGCGAAGAGGACCCGCTCCGTATGTAGACATAAACGGTTCATTTTCACAACCAACCATTCTTATTTTCAAGCAATTATACTCTAATAAAAACACTCATTAATATTATATTACAGAACCAAGAACACTACTGTTCTGGGAAGCAAATTAGCTGAGATATAAACAGTAAATGGGCAAAATCACATTTTGGTAAAATAAAATGTCTCTCCATTTCAGTCTTTGATGGCAGTGAAGCTAGATGGTTTTATTTCTTTATTACTTGTTTTTGTTAGTTGATGAAATCAGTAAAAAGCTGCTTGTATCTAATCTTCTTATTGCACAGACTGTATGTTGATAGGTTCATTTGTTTAAAAGACAAAGGGTTGAACACTAACTTTGCTCCCTCAGATTGAATAATGGGGATGCATTTGGTCCACTTGTTCCGTTGCTCATAAAAGCCCATCTACTGTAGCTGAAGGACATCATCACGCTCCAGAAACAACATTGGATTTGAAACTCTTTAAAGATCAGCTGAGCAAATGTTTTATGAGGAAAGAATATTTAAAAGCGCCCCAGGGACACACACAGTGCATTTTGATGAGTAACACTCAACGTAAACATAAATGTTTGTTTGTTTACAAGAAACCTCCGCAGGGCACCTGTAATGAGCAGCAGGGAGGTGTGCCGTGCTCGGGGACTCTTTCTGCCCTGGGTCTTGCCTCCATACAGGCTGCTATTGTTGAAGGTTGTGGGGGCAGTGTGCAGCCTGAGATGAATACCTGCAGACACTACTTAGGTCTGATGAAAGGTTTGTTTGAGTTCAAATATGATCATTATGTCACGTCCGAGGGGCAGATCCGAGACTCAAGCGCAGACAGACACTGGAGACGAGGTGAAGTTGAAAAATAAGGTCTTTTTACTTAAAAAGGCATAAACAAAAACTGAAAGCGACTCCAGCGGAGCAGGCATAAATCCAAACAGAAAACAAAAAGGCAAAGTCACAAAAAAGCAAAGGTACAAGCCAGGAGCAAACACGAGGGAGACACAATGCAGGAATGAACAAGGACGATCTGACAACCGGAACAGGGAAAGCAGGGGAGTATATATGTGTTGGGTGATGAGGAGATTGAAGGCAGCTGGGTGGACTGGGCAGGTGAGAAGGATGAGTGCAATCAGGGGAACACAGAGACACAGGAACACAGGGGGCAAAGCCTAAACTGTGACACATTAATTGTATCTATATTTTATTCTTTATGCTAATTATATGTCAGAAATGACCAGGTATCTTAGCTGTCTTCAATTCTTATATACAGACTCCGTAGTTATGGCCGACATCCTTAATTGCAATGTTAATAGTCTAGATAATAAATATCTGTACTCTGCGTCTGTGTATCGATACAATATCGCGGCACAAAATGTGTCGATACTATGCTGTATCGATTTTTCCCCCACTCCTGGTGTTGTGGTTTTATGGTTGTGGTTTTCCAAACCATAATGTTTTTCCGAAACCGAACTAAGTGGTCTTGTTGCCTTTATTAACCTAACTTTGATTTTTAACGTGATGCCGCTCCAAAAAAAAAGCTGTGCTCAGGGACACGAAAGAAACGGACAATTTGTTTCCCCTGTACACGAAACACAAAAGTGCATTTTGTGACTGTTACACAAACTGCTGTGAGACTGTTGGATTACAACCAGGCGGCAACCTCCGATTATGAAGACTGAAGCCAATGCAGAAGTGTCTTAAAGCTGCATTCTCTCTAGTGTCCACCAGGGGGCGACTCCTCTGATTGTATAGAAGTCTATGAGAAAATGACTCTACTTCTCTCTTGTAAACATTGTAAACATGAGTTTATGGTCTCAATCTCTAGTTTCAAGTCTTCTTCAATACAGCATAATGTTCATTTAGTACATTATGGTCCACTTAGAGTCAAACAGACCATAAAGCAGGGGATGCTTTCGGGTTACTCCTCCAACGTCCAAATATGGTCACTTCTCTTCATTGGTTGCAAGATGATAACGGCCGTTATCGAAGGTGGCGGTGGCCAAAACGCCGAGCTCGAGCTTTCAAAACGGCAGACCAAAAACCAATGGGTGACCTCCCGATGACAATGTCCACTTCTTATATACAGTCTATGGTAACAACACACAGACAGAGAGAGTGACTTCATTCTCTGACATTACTGCTAGATGACAGCTGTTTGCTGCTATATTAATGCTCTGACTTTAACTGTATGCATATACTGTCATGTAATTGAACAAAGATCAGGATTTCGTCCTCTGAATCTGAACATACCTGTGAATGACAAAAAGGTGAAAAAAAATCCTACATGTGTTCAAAATAGGTATGAGGGTAATAGAAATGGTCGGGGAGAGGGTGTTGCTAACACGTACCTCAGAGACTGTGAGGTGAGCCATCTGTGCTGGAGAAAGAACGATGATCAGCGTTCATAGGCGCTAAAGAATAATATGGCAGCAATCTGGTTCTTTTCCTGACAAACACAACAGCTAGAAAACGCCTCCGCCTCCGTTGATTCTTTTCTTTGTAAACCCGTTTTACTCAGATATCATCTCCTTGAAATGGGAACTTTCTGTTTTCCTTTTCTTCCTTCATTGTTCATTCATAGTTTCCCACCTTTAATCAGATCTAGGTGGACATGTTCTCTCTCAAGTCCTTTACAGATATGCCTTGGGAAGAAAGCCTCTCCGTTACAAATAAATCTTGACTTGACAGTTTCGTTTCTTTGTGCTCAAACTTGTTTTTATGTCCAGTCCCCTTTAGGGTTCGGTGGCATTTTCCAAACCTTTGCAAATTAATCACCGAGTGTCACTTGGTTTTTAAAAGTTACAAGAGAAATAAATGTGAACATGCATTCAGTGTCAAACATTTACAAATTGTGGTTTGTGTAATATGTAAATGCTTGTCTAAGAGGAACCACATGCAGAGATTCATATTTACTATTATCGAACAATTTCTCCTAAAATCCCACATTTGTAGTTTTTCCAAAGATTCTGACATTCACCAATGTTTTCTTATTTTGGATTTGTCCTTCAGTAAAAACTCAACCTAAGCACACTGGAGAGCACATTTACCCACAAGTCAGTGCTGCTGAGATGTTTGTGCAACGTTTCGTTAGTGTTCTAATATAGGATTTAAAGTCCATTCATATTTTATCTTATTATTTTATCCACTAGTGACATTAACTAAATATTACAGATCATTTGGTGACTTCCTGCAGAAGTACCTCCACTTAAGAACAAGTTTATTGTTTTACATTTGGACTCTCACACTCTGAACTTTCCTTAAGTTTTCTCCTCAAAATGTCTGCGTGTGCACACGGCCCTGCAGTCTCCCGCCCTTTGCTGGGGATTCATCAGGACGTCTACCTGCTAACTAGGATCAACTGGCACGCTTTCAATCTACAAGGGCGAGGAGATTCATCATTACGAGAACACAGAGAAGAACAATTCGGGGGTTTAAGAACACATCATGAATCCGACGTTCACTTTTGTCATGACCGTTCTCAACAACTAATTTAAGTAAAAACTGAGAAGATATTTGAGGACGAGGCCCATTGAGTGTCTTCACACCTAGCAGTTGCTAAATTGCTAAAATGGCAAGTACTTTGTTGGCGGACACAGGACAGAACTATTGGCAACGCAAGCTATAGATTGTTCCAGGCCATATGGCTGAATGTTTCACCAAATTTTCCACCGAGTTGTTTTTGTGATTTCTGTCGTCCAACAGCTTAAAATCCTTGGCAGAGGAAACAAAACACAAATGAATGATAGAAACAGTTAGAAGTACTTACCCCCTCTTTACTATGACACAGCTGAATCATCACAGGTGGAGCCACCTGTTCTAGAAGTACCGTTGCACGGCGATCATCTGTGTGCAATGAAGGTGTAACGAGTTTGCTTCATCTGTGTGTCAAAGTAAATGGCTTTTTATGCTTTTACATCATAGGTCTCAGTTTTTTAAATGGCTTGTAATGACTCTATTCAAAGATGATAGGATCATTATTGATGGAGCCCAAATGCTCGTACTATATTTGACATCTGGTACACAAGACGGAGCAGCAGCGTTCAATGCAATGGTTCAGTCCCAAAGCATAAAAATAACAAGACATGTATAGCTCCCGTTTAATTTCTGTTTTAATTGAAGTCTTTTTTTTATAGATTTGGATCGTGTGAAGGTGACATGAATGAGTTGAAAATGTAGAGGCGTCTGATTTCCTCCCCCTCCTCCTTTCCGTCATCTGTCTCTCTCTCTTTCTCCTTTTTCTTCGAAGAAAACTATTTTTATATTGCAAATTTGTGAATTGCATCTGTGAAAGTGGCTGAAAACACTTCAACTGCTGGTTATTCAAATCTCCTATCAATAAATAACTACTCGGTGAAGACAAAGACACTTTTGGGGGGGAAAAAAACTTACAAAGTTTTTGAAAAGTTGAAAGGAAAACTTCCATGCTGCTGAATAACTTTTGGAGTACAGTAGAACTGTAGGGTCCCTCAAGAAAAAGAAATCTAACAATTGGCACAGCTGTGAACCCGCTGAGGGTGTAACAAGGGAATCGGGGTGGTCATCAAGACCCCATTCACACATCAATCACTTCAAGCGTTTTGGGACGCTCGGCTGTTAAGTGTCAATGCATCCAAGAAGCAATCAAGATTGATTGAAATCTGATTGTTCAAACCACATTTGGTGCTTTCTAGTAGCCACGTGTTGAAGAAGTAAAAATGTATACTTTTCTCCAAGACTCGTATGGAATTTTTCCTCCTGGAGTGTAACTATGTCAGTCAGTGTTGTGTGAATTACTGAACGGGCCTGCTGGCCACAAGCACAGGGGCTGAAGGGATCAGGGGCACTGAGTTATACATTATTGCTGTAAAAAAAAATACTCAACTGATGCTAAATGACCACAAACATAACACATAACGAGTAAAAAGCAACACATTATGAGTAAAGAGCTGCAAAACGACCAAGAAGAGATGCTAAATGACAGAAGATATCCACATAAAGAACTCAAAATGACTACAAAGTAAAACAAAATGACTACAAAGAGACACAAAATGACTACAAAGTAAGACACAATATCTACAGACATGCAAAATGACCAAAAAGACACGCTAAATCACTGAAAATAGACCCAAAACAACCTAAAACATACACATAACGAGTACAAAAACCACAAAACAAAGAGACAGAAAACGACCACATAGTAACGTAAAATGTCTACAAATAGATATAAAAACAATGACAAACAGATGCCAACTGACCAAAAAGAAATATCTAAAATCACTACAAAGAGTCAGCAAAAATGATGGAAAACAATCACAGAAATGCTGAAAAACTCTTGAATTTATGTGTCTTGTTTCTATGTAGTTAGGGTGGGGGGCCTCTAATATGTCTGTGCCCAGGGGCCCAATGTCACATCATCCATCCATACCTTTTCATGACAGCATCTTAAAAATACACTAGCATTACACAGAAATTCACCTTGTTATATTTCATGCTTTTTTCCATTCTTAACCACTACTTCTATCCCTTTTTGTGTGTGCAACCATGTGGAACACCATGAAAGCCTTCAAGGGTTGACTGTCCAAAAGTGTGCACCATTATCCCCATGTGAACGGCTCATTGTCTCTCAGTGGCTGGCAGGCTTCTTTTTTTTTCTCCTTCTTCAAGTGTGGCCGTTCAAAACAGGCTTAAACACTTTTGCCCTTCAACTTGGTCGGATGCTCACTTGCTGTTGCCCTAGTTAGTTTACAGCATACCGAAGCCTTGAGAGAGAGAGACAAAATCCCCACAATGAAGCCCGATAAAGGCGCCATCGCGCCGCAGTGATGCTTCCCTGCTGCAGGCCCTGGAGGGATTGTGACGGTGGGTGAATGAATGCAGCAAAAAACCTGGAGGAGAAAAAAATCAGCTGCAGTCTGACAGAGATCTGCCACTTGGGAGAAGATTTATATTTATAGCAAAAACAACAAGCACCAAAAAAGAACGCCACACAGAAATGTCTCTAAAACAACAACGACCTCAATTCAGGAAGCTGTTTAATCACAATCCTCATTATACTTGACTTAAAAAAACCTAAACAACGTTGGTCATTTCCTGTTGAGCAGTGTCAAAAATAAAAAGCCTCCGTGTCATTAACTATATCAAATAATATGTTTCCCGGCTGAAGAAACAGAAATGAGCGATGATGCAAAGATGTGATTTCTGTTAACAAACTGTCAGATTATAAGTGTGCAAAACCCAATCATCCTCAAGTTTGCTGGCACTTCACTGCATCCTTGCTGATCACTCCACATCTGACAGCTGCTGGCTCCTCTTCCACCTCTTGATGAACACTCTCAGTAGATTCCGGATATCAAACATTGTATGCGCTGCAGAATAATCACCATGGGTTAGGGAGAATCACAAGCAGGGCTCTGTGCAGGCCCGTCCAGTTCCTCCACACCACAACATATGAATCGGACTTAAGGGGCCTTTCTTGAACCGCAACAACTTAGAGGCGCTCTATTCTCCTATCTGTCATCTTGCTGTAGCACTAAGATCTAAGTGAACGAAGGAGCAAAGTCCAAACCTCAAAGCAGCCCTTGAACAAATGAAAGTATGTGCACAGTTTCGGACATTATGTGTTGTTAATATGTATATGTTTAACAGAACAAATGAATGTCACATTCAAATCCATTCACAGAAGTGACACTCTAAGGAAATGTTACGTGCAATTATGAAAATAAATGAGGGTGAACTGTTTATTTCTATTTTAGGAAAGCAGACAATAAAATAAAAACATTTATACACACAAATGCTTGTTTATAACTGTGTTGTTTGCTTTACAATGCTCACATTGTTTTTGGATTCATTGAATAATGCACAAATTGCTGATTTTCTATCCTTAACTCTTGAAAAAGCAAAAAGAAACAATTGTAATACCCAAGTAACGTACAAATACTTACAGTAATTGAGTAAATGTATGTAGTTACATTCCACTGGCCTGAATGCGTTCATATATGTTCCTGTCATTGAACAACAGGCTGCAGACGCTCTGTTTCTCCTGCGCCAGATGTTCTATTAATGGTTGCTGTGCTACTCTGTTGTATCAGGTGGCAAATGGCAAACCTCGTTACTGTAATATTTGGTTGGTTTTAAAGCCTCATAGTGCTTTAAATAGGAGCCGTTACTGTTTATGTTGAGCACTGTGTGTATGAGAAATGTAAGATGTCACATGAGGACCATATCCCCAGTACATCTGCCCACACAGCTGTGTCTAATCCCGCCGGAGTCAGCACTGCGACACATATTGGAGGCGCAGCACCATGAAGCAGCTTCTTTTATCCACAGAAAACAACTCAAGCCGGGTTAACGACTAGAAACAATAACAAGCATTGTAGGCCTGCAAACCTGCGTAAAGCCTCTGTCACAATGCTGCAATCAGGAATCTTTCAAAAGTAAAACTCATACAATTACAGTCCAATTACTTCCACGTCTCAGATGTTACTCAGGTGCATAAAGGTCAGGCTTGGAAATAGTGAAAGGAAGCTTCAGTACAGTAGTGTGATGACGCAACACTTACATACTAATATGCAGGTCTTGAAATAAACGCAATTATTTTATTCATTTATCATTCTCATCATCAGGGTCATTGTAGAGTTTTATTCTCTCAGTCGAGGCTGTGAAAGCAGCTCTGTCTCCTGAAAGTCAGGTTCCCATACAACCAAACAGCCTTGTGAATTACATGTTGAGGGAAATTCATTTTGTTGTTGAATAAGTTGTTTCAGTTTACAATATCAACGAGGCGTTTCAAACTTTGCAAATGAATTCAGAGTACAGTTTAGTTGTATGGTAACGTCACGCTGGTGAAAGATGTCCTTGGCATCTTCTAAGATTTCACACCATATTTGTCTTGGCGAGCCTGTTTGTATTGTTTGTAAGCACCGTGCTGCAGGAATGTTCCTCCTTCCTTTCACACATCAGGTGTGAAAACGTCTGCTCTGCAACGGATACGCTGTAGTGGTTAAATCCTATAAAGTCAAAACACAATTCACAAACATGCGCTGGCAGAATTCACAGCATTATTGTCCGTTTATTGAATATCGTAGATTGGTCAGGATTACGTTGCCGATTGTGGCGGCACCACTTTCAATCCGGGGACCCCACTGTGGCATTGTTGTTGTTTTTATGGCAGCTTTATGGCATTGGAAAGAAAACGAAAGACGTTGTCTTCTTCTCTCCGTGCTTCAGAGGGTGGAGGCCACAGTGAAGGACACTGTTGTTTTCCAGGCTGCCTCAAAAGAAGAAGCAGCTGTTAATGACCCATCATCTCAGGGACACGCTGTAACCTCCACAACAATGGCTCCTGGAGAGATATGGAATCTCTTTAATTTATTTTTGCCAACACATAACTGAAGCTTTCACACACTGCTATTTCATCCTTGTACCATGCGTATATATATATATATATACATATATATATACAGTATATATATATAAATTCCATGTATTCTGCCATCTGAGAAAGGCCCTGATCGAGATCAGGTCAATGAATACATGTAAACATGGATCCATTCTCTCTTTTTCCAATTTTCTTTGTTGTCAATGATAAGCTGGCATGTTTTTGTTTTTCGGTGATAAGCGTCCATGTTTTTGTAATGAATCACTAACTGGTGCACCTCTGCTATCTGATTCCATTGTGAAAAACAATAATGTCCTGTTCACAGCGGCGATGGGCACAGATTTGGCCGCTATGTTTGAAAAGCACGAATGATAAAAGAAGGGCGATGTATCACAGCTGTTTGTGTGTGTCAGCTGACAAAGATAACAGCAGCCCACATCCTCTCAGAGGACGATGTCCTAATGCTCACAGATAACAAAGGGTTGCTGTTTTCAGCCTCTGCCCCATTAAAGCAACCCGATCTGCCCCTGATGCAGCTCAGAAGGCGCAAACAGGCTTCCTACACAACATTTAAAGCATCTCGCTTCGAGGAAACGGGAAGACGAGTGTGCTTGGACAGCGAGTTGTTGCATAAAGTCCGTGAATGCTCCATTAGGCCACCAGATAAGATGTTTCACAGCCTCGGAGAGTAAACAATCTTCACTGTCTGAACAGTGACGATAAAGTACATGAAGTAACCGTCCTTCAAATCTCTACTGAGTTCCGCTGTGGGTTTCGGGAAAACATTTTTTTTCCAACTGAGAGCGACTTCATGGCAGCTTTAAAGAGAAGCAGTGGGAGGCCTCATCACTAATGCAGAAAAATAACTGAACCAAGAGCAATGCAGCGCTGTGTCACTAATGCGCCCACATTGTGCCAGCTGATGGAGCCTATGGATGTGTTGCCATCAAGTTGGATTCATACAAAAGCATGAAAAGGAATTATTAACAGCTCATTTACTGAAAGCGAGACAACGTGTCACTGTGTCGGCGCTCTCCATGGTGTGTGATGGAGATTTGGTTGATGCTTTCGATTTCTGAACATCGCTGTGAAGAAATGCGTTTTCATTTTCTCAGTTCTGGAAGGTGGACCGGTCTGTCGGAGCCATTTAAAGTTCCTACGGAAATTTATGCTAATGTTGTCCTTTTATGAATTCGGATGACAGCACGGAGCCAGGAAATGGGTGATGGATTCATCACGGAATAGATGAGGCAGAACGTCACACCAGGAGACCAGGATTTCATCCTGAGCATTAAATCCCAGTCTGTGTGTCTGGCTCTCGACCGTTATTGGAAGTGGTATTACTGGGAAACGATCTGCAATTTCTCCATCTGTCTACCTTCAGCTTCTGTGTCTGTGTATAAATATATATATGTATGTTCCATAACTGTCCGTCAATATATGTTTAGATACATTTTTCTATTGTTTTAATATTTGGATATTCAAATAGTCTAGCACAGCCTCTAGTACAAATAATATAAACATACATTATATACATGTCGCACCAGCTAATTACCAACACGTATAATTTAAACATTCAGCAGACATAACAAGGACAACAACAACAAATATATATATATATATATATATATATGTATATAAAATAAAGATGATCAAATGTCTGCATAACGTAAGTAAAACAACGTGGGAGCAATCACCATGACTGTCATTAGGGAAATGTCTCGAAGCTGACAGCAGGAAACACTCTTTAAGTAACAACAACAGTATTTACTTACAAATTTACTTATATTTCCTTTACATGACTAACAACTCCTCACAGCCTTCACAGCTTTAATGGTCTGTGGTTGGGGTTAGGTTTGTGGTTAATCAGCGAGTGAACCTATAGAGTTTCTCGCTCAGGTCACATAGAAGGCTACGTAGTCCGTAGAGTTTGTTCTGATGTGTCAGGTGACGGCACGGAAGAAACTTTTCTCCCCAGCGGAATAAATATTAAAATACCATGCGTGACATGCTTTGCCCGCCTTCACTCAGGGGAAAATCCTTTATGTGTAAGAAAAGGATAAATGATTGATGATTTCTCATCGGCCAATTAAAGAAAGAAGGCTGTCAGCTTCCCTTTCATCTGCCATATTTACCACTTAATCCACTGAGGGCACTTTGAGAGGCTATTAGGAGCTCAGTGCTGTCATGTACTTTCCTGTCGGAGTGAAAGTTGCAATTACTAATCCAATTTAGCAGAAGAGGAGTCATGCACTGCATGTATGTTAATCTGGCTGCTGCAGCTGTTTGGACTCCTGCTCCCCTGCCCATGAAAGGGCTTCTTAACTCACATCACAAACAACAACATTTTCTCAGTTTCGCCAAGTTGTGTTTAGCCATGCAGATAGTTGTATCTGCTGAGGGGGTTTTATTTTTGCCGTTGTTTTGAGATTTCTGCTGCCATCCCAACACAGCGAAGGTGTAAGATTTGTTTGTGCCTCTCAAAGTAAATGACATTTGAAAAACGTTGACAGCAACTTGTCTTTCGAGTAACAATGACCTTCTATCTAACTTTAGGTCATCCTCAAACTTTTCTGTCAAGAGTTTTTTTATTGGAATTAATGTTTTATCACAGAAACAGACAGGTGCCGCTGCCTCTCACAATGTTTGCTCTCCATTAGTTGATTTAGCTGCATTTGTTCATTTCATTTTGGCTTTTTAATAAATCAAACTAGAATTACCGCCTTGCGGTTCTGTGCCTCAAATTCGAGGATTAAAGAATAATTGATTGTCATTATGCAATACAGTGTTGCACAACGAAATGCAGGTGAAAAACATGACAAACAACAAAACAGAAACAGTAGTGCATTCCTATGCATGTTTTTAATTTGTATCAGGACGAAGGTAAACAGCAGCAACAAAACAAGTTTCTGGGCAATATGGATCGGCATATTAACATAAGAATTCGACATCAGGGAAACATTGTCCATCAATTTTGACTGTTTTTGAGCACCAAGCATTATTGATGTGAACGGAGTTCTGTGCAGCCTGATCCAGGACGCCAAGATGGAGCCAGGTCTCTGTAAATGTGTGGGCACAACAGTCATGCTGATTTTGCCTGAATTTCCCTGTGACCTGACATTAACCCGGAGCAGAATGGGTGGTGAGATAGCCTCAGGTCCTAGCTGAGTTAGCTTAGCTTCCACCTCGGCTCTCCTCCCTCTCGACTCCGCTGTTAGTGGCGTTTGGTCCGGCAGGTCTTGGTGGTTATCTTTTCAAGGTCCGCTCCTGAAGAATCAATCCCCCTGCGTCCTTCTCCGATGTTAGTGTTTTCTCTCATACGCCATTAGCAAACAAACAACAGTGTAGCGGTGTTATAGTCTGGTGGATGATTTGGCCAGAGGTGATTTGTTATAAAGTTTTATTGCAGTGGGCAGGAATGATCTCCTGTATCTGTCCGTGTGACACAGGAGATAAAGTAAGATAGTAAGTAAGTAGTCTATGTCTGTCCAAAACGTCATCACTTTATCAGTCTATCCTTTTAGATATTTGTGGGAAATTGTCATAGTGAGCATTAGATTTTTTGAGGTATGGCCAAAATGTTGTGAGGTCACATTGACCTCAGTTCATCTTTGAATCCAAGAAGACGTCTGTGACACATCGCAGACTGTGATGCCCGTCACCATCTTGTTATTTCGCAGCAAGAAGTGACACGAGAGGGTGGAGCTACGTACAACCAGATGCTAAAAATGACAAATTCATGCTGAACGTTTTTATGCCAGTCTTGTGTTTAAAAGACGACCCGCTCTTCCTCCTGATCCACCGCCACCGGTCAAAGGGTACTCATACACATATTTAAAAAAGGTGGATGAAGTTGTTGCCAGTAGCGGTTTCCACTAGCAGCAAACTGTTCACAAACTGACACTAACTGCGAGTGGCAGAGCAGAATATTTGAGGTGAGAAATGAGCCATGGGATTACAGGATCACGGTTTAATATTTTACATTTTACAGGGTCTCAGGGATAATTCCCGACAAGTTGTACGGCCCATGACTGAAATGCACGATGCGGAGGCTGATGTGAGCCAGAGGGCGTCTGCCTTCACAAAACTCGGAGGGCATGGGGCTTAACAATAGGTGGCCGGGGGCCAACAAAATGCCGTATGTAATCAAATGACATAAAGCATTAGATACACGGGGGCAGCTATGGCTCAGTGGGTAGAGCGGGTCGGCCTCATGTCAAAGTGTCCTTGAGCGACAGACTGAGGCCTGAGTTTCACCCCGGGCACTTTACAGCAGCCCAGTTCTCTTAAATGCTTAGGATGGGTTAAATGTAGAGGTCAAATTTCATGAATGTACCTGTTTAAGTGTCTTTTATTTATTTTTATTTTTGAGGATTTCTGTTTTATAGGTTCTCTCCAGCAGGAAAAAACTAGTATCCATGCTCTCCCTCTGTGTGTGTTGTAATCAGAGCTTCTCTGTGTTTTGCGGCCGGCTAAACGTGCCTATCATTGAATGTAAGCGTGCCCCAATATTCTAGCTAATGGCCGCCGCTCCGCACGGCGGTTACAGCCGATGACGCCATCCCGGCCAATGGCGTCGTCTCGGACGCGTAGCGCCCACCCTCCGGTTCCCCTCCTGGTAAACAGTGTTAGCTGTCAGCACTGTTGCTGTAGTTTGCACTGTTAGCACTGTTAGCGCTGTTAGCTTCTTGCTGGCTCAGCCGTCGCCATGTTGAGAGCCGTGCGGAGGCAATAGATATGCTCTGGATTTCGAATGAAATATAGTGATATAGAATTCCTGATGGTTTTACCAGCTGCACCTGCTCTTTGTAAACTTAGCCTGGGTTAGTATGATCATATATCCCCCACTAATTCTAAACTGCATGAAAACTACAAACTCTGAAACACATTTATTTCTTCATGTATGCATAAATAAGAACATAATGTTATTTTTTGGAAGCGCTGTTACAGCTTGAAGAAGAGTGAGAATAGAGAATAGTGCTACAAAATTATATTAAGACTCTTTTTCAGTGGAGATAACATTACATAGGCTGCCTCCCTCCCTCTTTCTCTCTCTCGCTCACACACACACACACTCAGACATGTCTTTATCGCGTCTCTTTCTTCGTCACACTCTTAACAACATTATTGGATTCAAGAACGCCAAACCCCACTTGAGAATAGGATTATAACAAAAAAAAAACACATCTTCAGGTGAAATACTCTCTAGTTTTCCTGTTTTTTTTCTCACAGCCAGAGGACTTTGTTTACTGCACTTTCCTGTGAAAGAGATGAAACACTCGACGAAGATGAGATTGACTGAGATGGTGAAGTACAGAACTTCAGATTTCAAATACAAACAAACACAAAGAAACTTCATCAAAGAGACCTTTAAAACAAGTGTACCTGTTCAGACTGATGGAAACACTCTCTGACGCATTGTTTCATTTCCAAACCTCTTGAAAACTCACTCGCTCACTCGCTATTAATCACAACCACGTCGTCATATGAATGAGTTATTCATGGGAACACCATAACATTCAACATGTACCCGTAAAGACATGCAGTGCGATCCGGGGAGAGAGGTCAGTTTGGGTAACACATCCATGAGTCGTACGGCTTATGAGACACGGACAAACACCGCACAGTCATTTGGACTTTACAACTTTAGTAATCATTTTGTCCTCCATTCCAGGGGAAAGCAGGGGGTGCAGGAAACAGCGTGGGTCGGGTTGTTAACATAAACTGTGAGAGCTAGCATGGCGAACAGGCTTACAACACCAGTCCCCACAGTTGTTAGCTTTTACAGCTTCTTATCAAACGCCTTACTGTCATTGCACAACCGAGCAGTACCCCTTCATCTCTGCTGCTTGTATCAATTCACTGTGCAGCTCTATAAAACGAAGACATGAGCAATATTTGTGTGCCCAGAATGAGATGTCAATCCCACCTCCTCTCTCACATGTGGACTTAAAAAAGTCCCTTGGATCCATGCTCTAAACCCAACCAGAGGTCTGCCATTTTTAATTTTGCATGAATTTATTGTGTATTTTATGCCATTTACAGGTGCTGTACTTTAACAACCCCCCCCCCCTCCCCTTAGGAACTCATTAGATCAAATTCAAATTTGGTCAGTACGATCTTAAGACCTTAGTGATTAAAAGTTACCAAAAGCTTGAGGTTTTATTGAACGGCGTCTACGTGGTGTGGCTACCATTTTACATGGTTGCCACATCCTTGTACAATATTTACTGTATTTATCTTGCTTATTCTATTTATTATCTCACACTGATGGACTATTTCTTATGTGTTGTGTTATTTTATATTATATATTCATTGTCATGTGTTTGTTTTTTTGTCCACCTGCCCCAGGGACAACATGAGCTGATTAGCTTCTAGCTAACTCTCATGCAATTAGTTTTAAATGAGCACTGTCCCTGCAAAACAAAAACACAATCAAATATACAATACAGCCTTGCACAGGAACATCAAATCCAGATTTCATACCTTAAGGAAACATAGCCTACTAGTAGTAAAATAAAAGCCGTACCTTTCACGTTTCTTATAATCTGGGGTTGGAAGCAAACAGTCCGGGGAGAATCTTCTACTAAACCGCTACTAATAGTGAAGTGATGTCTTTGTGCAGGAGGTGACGCTTGATAAAAAACACAAAAAACAATGTGACTGTAGAGTCAGTCCTCTGTTGAATGAGCCTCTCCATGCCAATGCATTCACTATCTCACGTGCTTAAAACCTTGCTATCACTCTTGCAGTCACATGCGTACTAATACCAAGGATTCAATACCCTGTTGGCATTATAATAAGAATGTCGTTTTTTTTTTTTTATTGATATGGAGATTGACTCTCTTCTCAATGCATCTGAAGAAGAAAAAAATTCAAACTTGAGATGTACTGGCTCTTGAGAATGAAAAGACTGACTGTAGTGGTTTCAGCTGGATAGTTTCAATCATGCTAAATGGATTTTCTAAATGCCAAAGTAACTGCTTTATAGATTTGGCTTCCCTGAGAGGAGAGCAAGCTCATTTAGATGGAATATTGCTGACTGCCAAGATACCTCCATGTTTCTGCAAAAACTAAACCAGGAGGAAATGTGGATTCAGTTTTGTGATACAAATACCTCATTATCCAATCTTTGACAAATGATTTCCAGAGCCGTCGTGGTGCATCTCAGGAGTGTCGCTGTTTACTTTAGTGGTCTGGGTCGCTGATGTCCTCTCATCGTCTCTTTGATTTGGTTTCTCTCACTACAGCCTTCCCTTCTTGCTGTCAGCTAGATGTGCATTAGCCCCACACATTGCTGTATGATAATTATTCTTAAGTGGGGGTAATTTTAAGCAGCAGGAGGTGTATTCAACATTCTTGTAATTGTATTCAGACGTTCAATGCACTTATACAAGTCTATCACACTAATGTTCAATGCACGTATATATTTTAACAGTATTTAAGAGTAAAGTATAAACTTTAATTTCCATTTATTCTGGAGCTTGCAAACACATCTCAAGTTCTCTATTAAAGGGTAACCAGTATTTTTCAACCTGGATTTATATTATTTATGTATCTTATATGTTTTTAGGGACAATTTTCGAAATTGATCCAGCATTGAGAAAAGCAAAACGCTGCAGACAGAAGAAGCAGCGAAACGGGCTGCAAGTAATCATATCTGGCAACTCCTCACCATCAATGTGCATCCACTAAAAGAGCTTGCTATTAACACTGACAGGCTCAAATTGTTATCATAAGTGTCTGACAACTAGTCATAGCAACGGATCATAAAACTCGGTTTGGCTATTATCACTGATCGGATCAGCACAAAATAAAAATGGGAGCAAATATAACTTGTAGGAATCTATGATCATGTTTTGTTGCCGCCGATACTAATTGCCGATCATTGATGATCCATATTGGCAGATACAGATCACTTTGTTGTTTGATTATAGCAGCTGGTCTACAAGGATCCAGACTTATTATTTGTGCCACCATCGCAAAAAACATTGTAACTGCTCCGAAGTCAGTAAACCATCAAACATTCTAAATGTTATTCTTTTACTTTGTTATAGTCATTTATAGAGTTTTTTCTTCATTAAAAACACACCATTCAAATGATAAGGAATTAAAAGATTGTATATTTATTGATTAAAACAAACCTTGTCATTAGTAGTTTTATGATGTATGATAAGCTGCTTAAAGCTCGTGTTAGGAAGTTAAACGGCTCATAATTCATCTCTAATATCTATTTATGTTGCTGTAAAAGCATCTCCTTCAGACATTTGGATTTTTTCAAGTTTCTCACCAAAAACTACATTTTACAAATTTACAGATTACATGTGAACACATCATGATAACATTTTATTATGTTTAAATCAGTTCCAATACCTTCACGCAATACTCATTTTCACTGAACAGAGCCTGAACTCATCAAAATGTAACTGATCATACGTTAGCCGTTAGCGGTGCTGCTAACGTTACTAGTTCTCCTGCCAATTTCAACACGGATTGGTTGTTCACAATTTAACATTTTCAGGCATCGGCGAGTACCGAGCATACGTGCTGATCTCCTGATTGAAAATGTTAACTGAATATCGGCCGATAACGATCGTCAGTAAAACTTTATTTCACACCGTGATGGTTAAACTATAATTAATCCGCGGTTCGGCACGCATGTGAACCGCAGATTAATTACACAGTGTAACCATCCGTACGGATCAACAGCAGTCCGTTACACCACTACTGACAACATTATGGAAAGAAACCCGACAGAGAAATAAAAGACGTTTCGTGATTTTGTTTTGAGGCACTTGCTCAAACGGAAAGAAATAAACCAACGCATCACTTTAACGCAGCTAAATTAACCAACTTGCATTTAATGAAGAGCTCTGTTTCAGGTAGCACAACTCCTGCACACTCTGAACGTTGACTCACTATGGCAACACTGAGCTGTTTGATGTTTTGTCGAATAGAAACAGACGTCAACAGAAACACGGTTCAGAGAAGCATATAACGATGGTGATTGTATTGAGTGCTGATTCATTGGTGTATGTTCCTCTCCACTGATTGGGAACCAAGCTGCCAGCAAAACATGTATCCCTCAGCCTGGAATAACAACATATTGGATGTGCAGCCCTCCTCTATTAAAAAAAAACAGAATCTGTTGGCACAATCCTGTTGCGGAGAGAAAACGATCCTCTCAGGACTGACTGGGATATTGTAGCGGAGGGGATGCAGCCATTTCTCAAAAGGCAATTTCCTCACTATAGCGTCAGCCTCTCTGATTCCAAGGGAAAGGATAACATCATTTCATCACTTGATTAATTGTTATGGGAAGAGGTAGCGATATGACAAACTCATATTCACGGTGCGGGAACAAGCAATGCTTATTTTTAGAGCAGGCAGCTGCCAGGAGTCGCATTTAACTGAGATTCCTGAACAAGGTGGAAGAAGTCGTCTGTCTGCTGTTTCTGATCGGAGTGAAGTTATTTTCAAATCTACTCCGGTCTTACTGCCCTCAGGGGTCATATGAACCTTTGGAGAGACAGGGTTGGTGGCAGCAATGCTGCTCTAATTAGTGGGCAATTAACTCTATCCAGTTGTAATTACACTTTCCAGACACTCACGTTCAGTATGATGAATGTCAAATGTTGACTTACTGATTCATCAAAGTAAGTTTCTTAAGTTTGTATTAGGTTTGCTGTTTTTCCTACACTGAGTCTGTGCTCATGTTAGGAATTCCTTGATGGTTGAAATGGTTCTTTCCCATCAATGTTGATTGTTAGTTATTTTTCGCACAATTAATTAGCACATCAATATATCATTTAGAACTGTTTTTGGCATAAGTACTTGCACACAGAACAAAAATATTACGCGGGTGAAAAATGGCTGATTTTTCTTAGCTTTCGCATCTCAAAGAAAGGAATCAAATAATCACGTTGCGCGTCTAACTGTCTGAAGCCAGATTGAATACTTTTTTTATTCTTTCAGCAAAACCACTTGAGTAGGTATTAAGAAAACCCTTCGTGAACAGTAGATTAGGCAACAAAAGCACAACAACACTTTGTGATCCACTTCCTCACCTGCCCACATCAAAGCAGTCTTTCTTAATATTTAATGCTAGGTCACTACATCTAACTGTTGCATAGTCACGTGGAATGCGTTCAATTCATGTGGCCACCACGAAAAATGGATCCTTACCGACAAATAAAACAAACAATTTGTGTCTATGTGTAGAAAACCAATGGATTCAATTTTGTGACTATGCCACGACACTGGGCTCAAAAGGATCCTGGTAGTTGGTCTTCTGCCTGTAAGAATATATTCCAACCTTTTATTGAAAGAGTTTTGCAACAGTTTCAAATTTGCATCGCTGCCAGTAGCAATAGTTTTCATGCGAAATATTTCACAATGTCTTGTCGTTTATCCTTCACGCCTCCCAAACAGTTTGATATACTGTATGTCCACAGTGTGTTTGATTAGATGATGGCAAAGATTGTAAATGTCTGCACCAACAAATAGCATAATCCATCCAACAGTTGAGACATTTCACACTGAACCACACGCCAACCTGCTAGTGGTTCCACAGAGGAAAAGTCGTTAGGATTTATCCTCTGAGGACCATGAATGTCTGTACAAAACTTCCTGGAAATCCACCAACCAACATTGTCATCTCACACAAAATCTGTGCATTGTAAAGCCAATTAAAATGTCCAGCACAAAGCATTCTTGGAGCTATCACTCTTGAACGCACGCCGCCTCACAGATTTCCACCCACAAAGTATTTCAACAGACACCTGCTTAATAATTGAGTGTTTTCTTAAGCTAATCCCCATTTGTGAATAAGTAATTTAAAGCAATTGGCTCCGTCAGAGATCTTTATGATTGTTCTTATCTGCTCCCTGGAAACGGGTAATGTAATTAAGAGTGAGACACTGATGCTAATTAACCTTGGTAGAGGTGAAGGAGCTGCGAGCTGCTGTTGTTTTAACTAGTGAACTAGTGTGTCTCAGCAATGATTAATCATCAGAGGCCTCCAGTCTGTCAGTAAACAGGGAGAAGGACACCTTGGGGGGGAGGGGGGCACACTGATACAGGTATGGTACAGGGTAAAGCAGGTATGAGCCAGTGGAATTTGTATTATTTTTTTGCTTTGGGCTTGTTCTGCCCCACGGGGCGGTTCTCAACAGCGATAGCTTGATGGGGTTCCAGCCTCCTCACAGAAAAGTCAAGCAGAGGGCATCCGAAGAATTAATTTAAACACAAGTACAGGGTGTTTCCCAAGGCGCCTCGGTGATGTAATTACATGTTTCAACATTATTCATATGCAGACAGATAAATGCACGTGGCATTCCCTCACAATAAGTGTGTGTCGGTGTCGTGTGTGAGATGCTTCCTCGCTCCTGATGACGTAACTAAAACATGAATAGGCCTCATTATAATGTGGTTCGTGGTGTCTTATTGAACACGTTATTTTAATTAAAGGGCAAATCCAGCTTATCACGAGCTGAACTGTAGTTTTCCTTGTTTTTATACAGTATGTGTGTTAATTTACTAGAGACAGAAGGCATACAATGTGATCGTTTTAATAGTTTTGGCAAAATCATCTTTCCGTTCCAACAAACCTCCAAATGAAATGACAATCTTTGACTATTAAAAAATAGATACGTTTTCTGATCTGACAGGTGTGGTTAGGTTTAGGCTCAAAGTCCACTTGGTTATGTTTAAGTACAGAGCATGTTTTGGGTCAAAACAACTTCAATAAAGGATGACTTCGGTATTTTTCATCATCCCATGTTTTTGTGTCCAAGTGACCAATGGGGACAACACTTCCTTTCAAAACTGGTCCGGTATTCCAGGAGAACACTGCAGACGGCAGCCACTAAACGGGCTGCAGTGTAATCGAACGGGGCAACTCGTCACCGTCAATGTACGACCACTAAAAAGTGCTTGACAGGCCCAGATTGTTATCATAAATGTCTGACAACATAATGGAAGGAGTCATGTTCTAAAATCTTGTGTTACTGGAAGACGACGGTGGAAACCTGAGTGAGATTTGGAGAGAGGAGTGCCGGTGTTGTCAGAGTTTGTTGTGTCGGAGTACAGAAAGCAAAGCTTAGTGTTGTCTAAAAGATCTTCAATGTCATGGCTGAATATTCTACCGATTTCCACAGCTGTGGATGAGGTCTTTGAATTCGATGGCTGCCCGTATTGATTTGAGCCGTATGGAGAGGTCCTTCAAATTTCAGAGCAGATGAGGAGAGAGAGAGAGAGAGAGAGAGAGAGAGAGAGAGAGAGAGTCCTGTGTTTTTGACCACCACCCTTCCTGCCTGCCCTTGGCGGACTATCTCTCTCTCTCTCTCTCTCTCTCTCTCTCTCTCTTTATACTAAGTCCGTTGCTCTGAGCGTCTAATAATGATGAATAATGGGTTTACATTAGAGTTAGTTGAAAGCCCGCTGTGTCTCATATGGACGCTAAAGGTTGCCTTTGGAGTGAAATGTATTCATAATCAATGAGAATGATGAGGGGAAAAGGTTCTTTTAAGAAAAAGATAATTTCAAGTTGTGATGCATCGATATGCTTTGTCATTGCAGGCAAACTTCAAGGATGAGGGTGGCATCTAACAGAAAGTGAACATTTCTGATAGTGTAGTGAATTCTCACTGTGATCTACATTAAAACGTATTATTCATATTTCATGCTATCCCCATTATATTTTAAATGTTTAAAATATTTGGCAATTCCCATTGCTGCTGTTACAATTATTCTCCTAGTTCTACGAATTCTCCTGGCTTCTCTCTCATTAAACTTTATAGATGTTTAAAAAAAAAAAGAACATGACGATGGATGGAATCCTGCATTGAACATTCAGCACTTGTAACCATGTGTCTTTATTTACCTGCGCACCTCGATTGATGTTATCCCCCTGATACTTTCTCCCATCTTCCCCGGTAATTCCTCTCCGTGCAGATAAATAAATAGCTTCAAAAAGGTTTCAGGTCTGTATATTATAGTGCAAGTATGCACATTAAACGGTGCGTTCAGGCTCTTGCAGCGTGGGACCATCAGAGGCCCTGCAGCACACTCTCATTATAAACATCCCTCTGTTTATTCCCTAAACTGAGGGGGCTATTATCAAGCATGTGGCATGTTGTCATTCCCATCCACACCAGAGATGAGCTTGTTTCCTCAGTCACATGCCGAGAGCCAGAGTGACAGGCCATCACTCTTCATCTCTGGCGACCCAGAGCCAGACAGTTGTTTGGAATGGGTGTCGCTGTTACCAGTTTTGTCAATCCTGACAGCCTCTATAGCGCCTTAATGCTGCACAGATGGCGTGTTGGTGCATGTCCCCGTTTGTCACCGAAATAGAACTGGGGCCACAGAGTTTGAGCTTGTCGCAAACTACAGAATGTTTGAAGCTAAGTGCATTTTACTTTTGTATTATATAAAACTGGTCGCTCAAATAAAGCAATCTGATTGGCCGTGATTTAATAACCACATACCACTGCTATGTCTAATGTCTTTGCACTTGCTGTGTCTCTCCGAGTCTGAGATAAAAATGGTAGATTAACACAGTGGACCTGATGAATAAATCACAAGAAAATGCTAAATATTCATGTTGGCATTGATGCAAATTTGCAACAGTTGCAATAAAAGGTTCAAATAGATTCAGGTAGAGCAGCCTCTGGCAGTCTGTCTGAGCTAAATTGTTGTACAGCCTAAGCTACAGTAAGATATTTTATTGAAATTCCTTTTAGCAGAATGCTCCATGTCAATCTCTCTCTGTCAAAAGCAGTGTATTTGTCTTGGGCTTTTATTGTGAAAGGTTAGAACAGAAGGAGTTGATCTGGTTGAAAGAAGAATCAAAGTTCCCCATCACGGTTCGGACCACAGAGCCCCAGTGTTGTACACTGCTAGTGTACGTTTTGAATATGTCCCTTCTGCACAACATGATTGGTTGATGCTTTTATTTGTGGAGCCAAAACTCAGAAAAAGACGACTTTCTTCGGTAAAAACAAAACGTTCTGCCCTTTTTCCTGAGTATTCAAAGACCACAGTTTGAAATAATCACACGAAAAAAAGCTTCCCGAGTTTGTAAATGGCTTAATGTGTTTTAAGGTTACAGATACAAAGTGGCAAAGTTAGCTGCTAAAACCTGCTAAAAAGCAGAAACTTATCAGCTTAAATTCAACAGAGGAAAAGGATTGAGCAGTCTCCAGTGACCTGCTCAATAGTGAATGGTAAATGGACTTGTACTTGTATGACGCTTTTCTAGTCTTCCAACCACTCGAAGCACTTTAACACAATGTCATCATTCACCCATTCACACCTATTCATTGGCTGATGACAGGCGCTGCCATGCAAGGAGCCTCCTGCCCATCAGGACTGTGTAGTCATTCACACCCATTCATCCACTGATGGCACAGCCTTCGAGAGCAATTCAGGGGTTAAGTGTCTTGCCCAAGGACACATGGACATGGACTAGTTAAGCCGGGGATCGAAGAGCTGATTCTCTGATTGAAGGACGACCCGCTCCAACACTGAGCCGCAGTCGCCCCAAAAGAAATGATATGCAGAGCTACGTATTGTGTAGTGAAACTTTACATTTGAATGTGTCTTTGACTTTCATTTTGTCACCTGATGACTGTTTATTTGCAAAAGGACGACAGCACAGTTAGCTGTGATATAATCACAACATATCACGGTCATAATGCTGAAAAACCCCACAACAACAACATAAACAATGTCCTGAAATGGTATATTTTGTTAAGAATCCATGATAGACTTGCTTTCATTGCACATTGAAGTCTTCAATTATTTTTTGAGGATACATTTCCCTCCATGCTCTATATGTTCAACCATCTCTGGATCATAAACTGCTGTGTTTTTATTTTGTCAAGACATTTTACCTCAGCACATCCCAGATTAAAATACTACTTTTCTCTTAAAAAGAGCTGGTTTACACTCTCTACTTTCACCATTTGTCAGTGCTCGTGGCGTCAGGGAGAGGACATGCTTTTAAAGAGGATTAAAGGAAAGCAGGTGTGAATGCCCATAACTACACGTCCATCTATAATATATGCTAATTGCTTCTTATGTAGCCCACACTGTGTCCTGACCGTGACCCCGTGTCAACAAATATACCACAAGTGCATTAGCATGTCCTTGTCGCATTAGGCACTGCACGCCGAAAATAGCACCCCGTGATCTCTGATTTCTATCAGGCGCATCACCTAACCCGGTGGCATCCCTTCTAGCTTTGGGTTTGTTTGTGAAAATGAGTTGTTTTGACATATTGGAATATGATGTGAACATTCCACTAACAGGCACATCGGAGGAACTCATATTCCATCACTTTGTTAACACCTACATGCTCGGGTTGGGTTTCGTTTTTTCGCTCCTTTAACCATTGCAGGAGTAAAGTATTAAAAAGGTTGTGTTAACCGATCTTTCTTGTGATAAATATTCACTGAGAAAAACAAACTCTCTGCTCTTACTGTGCTCACTTTCAAACTGTTTCAAAGTTAGTCACATGTAATTAATGTTTCCGCTCTATTGTATATGAATATAATCTCTGTATTTAATTCCCTTAGCTGAGGGGGTGGTCATGATCTTAATTAAGATTCACATTCCTCCTGCAGTTTAAAGAGAAGTCTGGAGCACAAGAACATAACTTTACTCAGAAAACAACTGTGCTGTGTGCGCGTCATAGCAACACCACTGTTCTGTGTGTGGTTTCACACCAATATATTCTGTAATCACAACTTTGACATATTAATATTTATTAGAAAATCATAACCGATAGAGATGAGACATTTTTGTTAATTAGGTTATTATTGAATATCCCTGGTTAGCTTGTTAACATTAATGTGGTGCAGCCCTACAGGAGAATGCAATGACTTCCTTTCTGGAGCAATGAACAATAATGTAATGTGCGTTTATCCATATAAAATTATAAATACTATAGTTTCACAGCATAAATGGTAATTTTCTAATGAGACTTTTTCTTTTGATCTAACTAATTCACATGTTTTATTAATGACCCGAATAAGTTATTTCACAGATTACCGGAGCTTCATTCTCTCATTTATAAAAACAAAGTTGCCTGTTTGGTACTTTGCTCTCTTTCATCTTAAGAGTAGAGGATTTGCTGCTGTACTCACCGGCTTGTTTGTCTTTAACAGCTGCATTACTGTTTTCAAAAGGCTTGCAGCCTGATGCAAATAAGTGTCTCCGCTCGGCTCATTATTGTAATAAGCGTGTCTCAAGTGTGGACATTACTGTTAATACATGCAACTCCCTAGAAGCAGAGTTGTGCTCCGTCCGCAAGCTGCTGGAAGGCTCAGCCACCTTGAAAGATTGTTCAGTTTCACTGTTATTCCTGTCTCATAGGAGAGACATCAAACACAAATGTAGCTTTTCATTTTATAACCAAAATCAAAAGTGTCTGGAGCAGGTAGGTAAAATATGTTATGTAACAATGTACCGTAACAATGTACTGTAACAACGCACCATAACGTAAAGTAACAACGCACCATAACAACACACAGTAACAGCATAATGTAACAGCATAACGTAACAGCGTAACGTAACAACGTAACCTAACAACTCAGCGTAACAATGTACTGTAACAACGCACCATAACAACGTAAAGTAACAACACACCATAACAACGTAAAGTAACAACGCACCATAACAACGTAAAGTAACAACGTAACGTAACAACACACAGTAACAACATAACGTAACAATGTACTGTAACAATGCACTGTAACAACGCACCATAACAACGTAAAGTAACAATGTAACGTAACAACACACAGTAACAACATAACGTAACAATGTACTGTAACAACTCAACATAACAATGTAAAGTAACAATGTAGCGTAACAACACACAGTAACAACACACCGTAACAACGTACTGTAACAATGCACCATAACAACACACAGTAACAGCATAACGTAACAGCATAACATAACAACTCAGCGTAACAATGTAAAGTAACAATGTACCGTAACAACACACAGTAACAATGTAACGTAAAAACGTAACAATGTACTGTAACAACGCACCATAACATTGTAACGTAACGTAACAACCGTAAATATAAATTGATCGCCCTTAGGCCTCAATCGCACTGAGACGCATCGCTAGAAATGTGCTGCCTGCAAAACCATTCTTTTTTTTATGGTACGGTGCGCCTGGCATGTGCTCCTCTGTTGCGTCGCTCAATCCGTTTTTCTACTGCAGGTGTCACTAATAGGCGGGCCGTGGTCCGAGTCCGTTATATCTGGACGCTGAACTTATAACCGATAGATAATTGAGAATGATACAATTTTCACGGAGCTGGCGCAGCTTTTCTAACCTTTACGGCACCTTTACGTGCTTCCTGGACCAGCGGTCCAACCAATTATATGCGTTGGAGACCATTTCATGTGATGCTACTCGGCAAATCACATATGTGTATTCCGTTAAGCATCGCCATCAACTCGATTGCAATATTCACACTCATGGGAGGGACGGGGGAGAGACCCAACAGTTGGAAAAAATATGTGAGTCGGAGAAGTTATTTCACATGACGTGCACGATAAAGAGAAATGTGGACAGCGAGACCAAAGCCTTCAACCAAGAATCAGACAATTATATATTAATTATTCACACAACCAGTTCAAAAGCAGTATGTCTAATGTTCAGTGACCATGACGATAATTAAAAGCTGTAATGTGAAGCGCCTCTACGAGACTGAGCACACGTCTTCTGAGCAAACGTACCCACTCAAAGCCGAAATTATGGCACAGAAAAATAAACCAAAGAGCCCAATACGATCAGAATCCTAACACATTATTGTACAGTCCAACAATGGTGTTGACAGAGAGGAATAGAGGTGAAACAAGTGGTTCTAATAACCACAGATGAAGTCACTTCACACCTGAATGAAATCGATTTAAAGCTGCAGGACAATTAAGTTAAATGCATTTTTCTAAAATTAAGCACTTTACTTGAAGAGCCACATTTTTCAAAAGCTTTCTGTTATGTATTGTTTTTTATCCAGGAACATGTATTTATTATTATAGTACATATATTAGTATGTATTATATATAATTAATACAGTTACATTGGAAATATGTAATAATAAATATTGTTTAGATATTATTCAATTGAACTTTCTTTATGTGATTAGTTGTTCTCTTGAACTGGACCTCGCTGAATTTTAACTGAATATCTCTGTTCTAGCGGTTTATAGACGTGCATAAAAGTTCAAATATTCTAAACTTTTCAGCACAAGCTGCAGAGTCACACGACTTGTCAATGTCACACTTGGCAGCCAATCAAGCAAGAGCTTCACTGCTTAACTATTGTCTTCCTGTTTTGATGCTGGTAGATGTGGCAGGGCTAGCTAGTTAGCTCTTGAGCTGTGAGGGAAGACGGGATTCATATCTAATGTCATGATAGTTTCATGTAGGCTACAGTGAGCGAGGGAGAGAGCGAGGAAGCAAGCGAATGCATTATCCATTTTTCTGTAATAACATACCGCACTCCAAAGGTGCACCATGCCGTTTTGCCTGACCTGCTTTGCCAAGAACGTTTTTGAAGCAGCAGCGCCTAAATCGGCCCATCTCGGTGGGATCAGCCCCTTAGTGGACTTTCTTACGTAACAGCGTAAACTCAGTGTTTACTTTTGCTTTACAGCGGTCTCCTGGGTGAAAGTCCTGTTTGTTTGACCATCTACCAAAACCCAAATTCCCCTTTGTGGATATTCTCCCTTGTAACTTTCAATAATGGTTGCTCCACAGACCACGTCACTTGATCAGCATGTTAGTAGCTGTAATAATTCACTTGCTCTATCCACACTCATCATATCCTTGGTTTGCAAAAACATACATATGCCCACAATTTTTCCTGGAATCTCAGTCAGTAAGCCCGACTGTTAGAAAAGGAAAAATCATATCAATAACAGAACTAGTGTTTTTCGATATGCAATCTGAATTTAGAAACTGTCAAACATGTTTAAGATTCTTATTGCAAAGCAGACCTGACCGAGCTCCTTACACTGCTGTACTATTTCCAGTATCAGTGGAGCGATGTGGGCTTTTCCACCGGCAGATGTGTGAGTCAGTTAGAAGTGAGATCACGGTGTCACTTGCAAATTGAACAGCTTTAGGAGCTTCGTGCCCGGCCCGATGCAAGGTTTCTCCCTTACCTTCATGAACCCCACATTTTCCGACTCTGCAGTGAGAAAGTACAGCAACGGCGATGTCCATGGATGTTGCTCATATAGAAAAATGATTTGTTTGCCTTTTTTTTTGGTTACTCGAGGAGATAATAACATTGATTTTTTTGTCTTATTCGCGTTACAGTTCAATCCAGTCCAGAGGAAGAGAAACCAAACATTTAATTGGTAATTGATTTCCCCTTGGGTGTGGACTGTGTGGCTGTTAGAGGATTTATGGATGTATGTTTGTGTTTGGATGGAAGCTCTTCTGTGTTTTTAGCCCGTGAAATGCAATTGCTTTCATCCACAGGGGATGTAATCGCTGCTCTCTAAAACTGGCATGCTGACACTGAATCAACAGCCATCCTGACACTCTTTCTCCTGGGCTTCCTCGGACAAAGCTTCCAGGAAAGAAGAAGGATCCCAGAGCTGCTTCAGTCACTTCCTACAGCACAGCACTGAGACAGGTGGAAGGATTGCTCAGTGGCTCTTTACCATTTGTTTTTTTGAACGCTTGATGGCAGATTTCACCATGACTGTTGTGTGTTTCAGTGATCTGTGCAGTGTGACCAACTAAGAATAGAACACTATAATTAATGTATTGCTATTAATCATTCATGGATTTACTGTAACAAGCAGAGGCACAGCATGTCAAAAGAAATGTGGCTAAATAATTAAAATCGAGAGAGAGAGAAAAAAGAAGAGTAATCATTTTGTCCTGCAGGAGACTTCCCTCCAGGAGAGAGAATGTATTGTTCCCCTGATGGCCTCATTATAGACTATATTTTACTGACGCAGGTAATGTAAACAGTGTGGTTTGATAGCTTAGTGCATCGGGAATACCTGATAACTTCAGGGTTTGTCTGTGAGACTGTGATTACACCATCAGTGTGTTTGATTTGCTCCAATCTGGAAAAGGTCCAGGGCTGAACCATGCAGGGTGGTAAACACAAGCTAAAACTGAGTTTGTTGAGCCAAGTTTAAAAAGGCATCCTGTCGGATAAATAATAATAACTTGAAAAGTTTTATTTTTTATTTTAACAAAACACATGGAAAAACTGAGCGCACCAACTTAGTATTTAATCATCTGTGAAATTAGAAGCAGCAGGGATAGTATGAGCTGCAGGAAGGAGAGGAGAAGTTTGAAAATGATTAAGAAAATAGGAAGGAAGAAGGGAAGGAGGCAGGCAAAACGCAAAGAAAGAAAACAGCATGAAACAATATATATATATATATATATGGATGGTAGGAAGGTAGGTAGATGGATAGATAGATATTGTCACAAACTGGCTCAGGGAATATGAAGGTTATACTTCAAACCAAACATAATTTATTAAACTAAGGTTAACTCAATTAAACAATGGAGTCTGAAAATCAGCAAAGTCAATAATGAAGGTCATGGATGTGTGTGAAGTGCGCTGTGGAGGTGTTGAAGGTCCAAAAGCAAATGACAATCATGCAGGGTGGAGGTCAGGTGTAGCAAGGGAGAAAGACTGTGAGCATGTGGACCAGCGTTCATAGACTGGGAGGCCCAAGTGAGCTCAATCAAGGTGAGATATATATATATATATATATATATATATATATATATATATATATATATTTATATATATATATATATATATATATATATGTTTCACAGCCCAGCTCTGAAACTGTGACAGAAACCGAATCACACGGGTATACTTAACAAATAAAGTGATTTATTAACAAAAAAGTAAGTCAAAGTAAGTCAAACTAATGGATGGGAAGAAACAGTGAAATCCACAGGATGGTGCATGGGTGTTGTGCAGTACAAAATGAAACCAATAGCCACAACAAAGGACTTCTGCTGCTGAATCGTATATGCTTAGAAAGCAGGTTTAACAAACTCTGAGCCAAAGCCTGAACTCTGAGCTGATTCGATGATCAGTTTGTTAAATCAACTCAGAGTTTGACTTTGCTCACTTCAGTTAAATGTGTGCGTGGTGAATGAAAGAAGCCATCATTAATAGAGCTTCAATACCACAATTCAGCATGGCAACAGGTACATATAAAGGCAGAGCCTCCACTTTAATCCAATAGACGTAGAGATATAAATGCATATCAGCTAAATATGGACTGTGTACATTTATTTTTAAAACAAAGCCTGAGTCAGAGCAGGAGAAAGTGTTAATACAACGTTATGTTCGGTGTCCATTAATTCATCATTTACCAGACTTGTGGATGGTAAAGTGGTGGAATCTAACTGTGTCTTAGTGTGTAGTCTACATTACATCTTAAATATTTGTATTCATCTTTAATCTGATATATATTCATGATAATAATATATTTATTTTTAGATTGAAAGAAATATAGATCAATAGAAACAGGATTGTAAACTCACAATCTGATCCAGTGATTAAGTGTTGAAGCAGTTTGAAAAGAATAACTTTCAAACTACATCCTACTTCTGCACACAGTCCTGTTCACTCCGGAATATGAACATATAATCTCCAATATTATAGGAATTATGTTCCATTAGTGACAGCTGACATAAATCACAGCGATGTATATTCATGTAAAAAAGAACTTCCACACAAGGACATGCAGAGGTTTTATTCTGAGCCGAGGGTGACACAGGACTCGATGCTGAGTTGTACTTGAATGTGAGGGCGAAAAAACACCTTTTTAAAGAAATGAGTGACAAGACATAAAAGCGGTGACTTTAGATCAAACT
Organism: Anarrhichthys ocellatus; assembly: GCF_004355925.1. NCBI lineage: Eukaryota > Metazoa > Chordata > Actinopteri > Perciformes > Anarhichadidae > Anarrhichthys > Anarrhichthys ocellatus. Next base: position 1,228,284 of record NW_022280107.1, on the reverse strand, counting down.
AATATCCAAGCAGGATTTTGATATAAAAAGTAAGTCTTGATGACTGAATGAATGAAGAAATAATACACTGTCTGGCTCTTAAAAAGGGGAGGAGACTCGAAGAAATCCCAGGATTAACTAACTCAGAGTTTTCTGTGAAACAGAGCCCTGGAGATACACGACCCAGCAGAGGAACCAAACATGGAGGCCATCACAAGACATCCATACATGTATATGTGTTTGTACTGTATTGTTGGCTATTTTGCTGCCTTTTACATGTTCAGTGTTTGCTAGTCAGTGCAGCTACAAATAGGAAGGTAAACAAACTGTTTGCATCCTGTCTTACTCGCTGTGTGAGTCTTTGTATTCAAAATCTTATTGAAAGTAAAAGTACAGAAGTATTATCAGCTTAATGTACTCATCAGTAGAATATCTCCTGTGACTGATAACTGATTCGATGTGCATCAATGTCAGAGCAGAAGTTTACCGTTGTAGCTGCTCCAGGTGGAGCTACTTTCACTACTTTATAAGCAGTAGTCCAGTGGTTGCTAACCTAGTCGTCGGGCCCCTCCAAAGGCTCACCAGATGAATCTGGGGGGACGTGAGAGGATTAATGGGAGAGAAAAGAGAACAAAACAGGGTCCAGATATAACCACCGTCCATGGAAAGCTGTGAGGAAGAAGAAAAGACAGTAATGTGCATTAATGGGACATGAATTCATACAGAAGGAGATAAAAACTGGAAAATATTTTTCTGAAAACGGCATTTTAGATTGACACGGATTAGTTTAAAAGAGGCGGCGAACGTTTACAATGTTCCTTCACTAATTATGTTCAGCCTTGTACCTTTATTTTCTCCGTTTTCCAATTATCTTTTGTTTTGTTTTATGGTCTCAATTCATCTCGGAGTAGGTTGGTTTGGTTCCGTGCTTAAAACTCTAAATAAGGATTTTCTGAAACGTCATTGGAGTGAATGAATGTGGATTTGCAGTTCTCTGCCAGAATTGATGAACTCAAGACAGAATGTTGATATTTGACGCAATAGTTGGGGAAAGATCTTGATTACGCTCATAAAAACCCAACATTAATAATTTGTCTCAGATGGAGAAGAACTGTGGTCTGTGGTGAATAAATCACTACAGTACACACACATGTATTACCCAGCAGACCTAAAAGCATTTAGCCTCGCTAATGAAGGGCACGCTGCTTCCTGCGCTGCCACCGACTGGCTTTGGATGGAAAGCCCAATAAGGACTCTTTTTGTTAAAGGAGGTCGGACTGATTCTTTTGCTGAAAGTCACTGCATCGCTATAATTCATTGACCCAGTATGAAGTACACCGAGCTGCATTCACACGTTATTCTTCCTACTTACACAACTGAAAGTGCGCAGCGTCAAAACACCGCTGCAGAGGAGATATTCCATAACATCTCTGTCTGCCAAAGCTATTCTTCAACCTTTTTTTCTTCTACACTGAATCCAGTTCCACTATTTCTGCTATTCTGCTGGAGATCCACTATTGTCCGTTTCCATTTTAAAGCTGATGCTGTGATGAATGGAATAAATGGTTCAATATTTTACCAATAAAGAGGCTGATTCAGAGCCTTAATCCCAACAACACAACAAATACAGGATTTCTCCTGCACTGCACAGCAACCATGACCTCGCCACGTAAAAAGATAACTTTCCTCATCAGTCCACTGATTATGATTTTACAATGACACTTTAATGTTTAGTTCTGCAATGTGCTTCCTGATAGTGTTGAAGATTGCAATAGATGTGTCTCCTCTCTTTTAACAATGCATTATGTTTGTAAAGGAACAAATTAGGACTCCAACCACAGCAGCTCCTGGCCATGGACCTGTCTGTTGTCGTTTGGTGTTGTATTTTCGTTATTTTTCATAAGGTAATGTTACTGAAAGCTTCACAGCAACCTGATTCCGAAGAAAATCTTTTAAAGAGCGAATGCTCTTTCATTCCCGACTTGCCATCTTACATGAGCACTCAATCACACAGGGAGAAACCCACAGCCGAAGAGGCAGCGTTGCCAATCTCTCCAACGGCAGCAGCCTTAATAGACAAAAATGCATTGAAGGCTGAATGTTTGTGAATTTTTCATCAGTGGATCCAACCCCCTCTTTCAAACATTTCTCTGTAATTTGAACAAGCACGGCAGACCGTGGCACTGTCTGCTCTCCACTCTGACATTTTCTTGATTTAAAAAAAGAAACAAAAATCACTGGGGGGACAAACACGGAGACAGAGAGAGAAATAGAGGTGATGATGAGACAGGAAGTGCAATCAAGAGCTCCTGAGAGGCACTTAATTAACACAATGAATTTCATGCTCTCAGCGGTTTTAAAAGTGTATATTTTAGTGTTTACCACAGTTTAAACTTGAACTCTTTAAGTGTAGCTGCATGCGGTATGTATCAATAGTCAGTGCACTACTACAGTAGATGGAGTTTGGGGGAACAGACAGGAGTACCGTACCACCCATAGACTGTATATAAGAAGTGTACGTAGACATGCGGTCACCCGTTGGTTTGTGGACTGCCGTTATGAAGCCTCCAGATCAGCGATTTCGCCGTCGCCATCTTGACTTTTTGCAACCAGTGAACGGAAGTGACCGTATTTGAACATGCGGAGGAGTGACGTAGAGACGCCGTATACAGCTCTGGTAGTGGCAGCGACCTGTCAATCACAGTGTAGCCCCCCCCTAAAGCATCCCCTGCTTTATGGTCTGTTTGACTCTAAATGGACCATAATGTACTAAATGAACATCATGCTGTATTGAAGAAGACTTGAAACTAGAGATTGAGACCATAAACTCATGTTTACAATGTTTACTGAGGTAATAAATCAAGAGAGAAGTAGAGTCATTTTCTTCTTATTTTTTTGCAGCCGGAGGTCAGTAGAGTTTTAGGACACATTGGCTTCATCGGAACTACTGTAACAATAATCAAAACCAAATTGATTTCATGATGGAAATGTTTCATGCAGTTATGATGCACTACTGGATCGTTTTTCACCAACGCTTGCCAACTTCAACTGTTATCAGTGATGTGCGAATATACGAGTGTGTATCCCTAAAACAAACAGTGGAAGCTGTGGGGATGAGGGCAATCTCATCTAAATGTGCAGCTTGGATTTATTTCTTTATTGTTTTGTTTTGATTCAAAACTTGGATATAATTTGCATTTCGCTTGTAAGCCAATATTCTGTAAGCTTTAATATCCATTAATGTTTAATTGTTAATACTTTTACACAGTGAATAAAAAGATAAAAACACGTCAATGACTTGACAAAAGTAATTCAAGGATGCTTTATTCTTTGTTATGAACCTACCGGGCTCCATAGGGCAGCACTCTCCCAGCCTGCAGTGTGCTTAGGTGTCCATGTAAAACACTGGAGAGTCATGAAGCCCTCCCTCAAATGAAGATTCATCGTGGGGCCCGGTGATATCCAGGGACATAAATCACTGGTGCAGTGCAGACGGCTGTGGCAAGTCATTTCCTGCCAACAACAGGTTCTTTCTGTCTATTTTATGTGCACATGTCAACCTTACTGCCACCAGCCTGTTAGTGAGATAAGATTTAAAAAAATACATGACAACTTTCAAACGATTTTTTTAAATTGATAGTGGTTGTACTAAAAACGGGTGATCTCCAGCCAGCGACTGTCACCGTAAGGCTAATAACAATATAAATACACATCAATTTAATTACCAGCCGCCACAGCGACGCTTGTATTGTTTTCACCTTGTGAGTCTGTGTGTGAGTCATCCCGGCTAAAATATTGTCCTGGAGACACATCGTATGAGTAACTACCACAGAGAAGGTTTGGAGCACTATCCCAGGTGTTTATATGTCTGTCAGTGGAATCTGATCGTACAAAACGTAATCGTGCAAACTTCCCTCATGTTTGATCCTGCTGATTCCTGCACAATGAAACCTTTCCACTGAATGAATCTTGGCCTGATTGCCTAAACTAAAGCACTGTTGCCCACCTGGATGTCATCAAAAGATGATCAAAAGACTAATGAACCCTTTGTCTTTTGAACAAAGACATGCTAGATAATAACTGAAAGAAGGGGGAGTACCAAAGTAGAAAGAGAGTGAACAGCTCCCCATCATTTATACCCAGCCCTTATCCTGTGTTACAATAATGTCAGAGATCTTCGTATCGTTCCTCATTGTCAGAGTGGGATAACAAAATTGCCCCGACATATCCGTCCGTTAATGAGTTCAACATGAAAGCAGAGTTGGAAGATGGGTGTGGTCCAGAGACTGTATGACGTAGTCGTCGTGACGTCACCCATTGGTTTGTGGACTGCTGTTTCAGAGCCTCAAGTTCGGCATTTTGGCCGTCGCCATCTTGGCTTTTTTGCAACCAATGAACAGAAGTTACCATGTTTGGAAGGCGGAGGAGTGACGTAGACATAGAAGGGGCCATTGGCCAACCAATCGTGATCCCATTGCAAGATGGTCGCTTGTTACTATAATTAGAGAGAAAGTTGTCTTTTAAGGAAGCTTTTACTTTCGTCAGTTATGTTACTGCCAAGTTGAGTGCAGATTAATTTGAAAAGGTTCTACTGCACCTCGAAGATTTGAGATGATCTTTATGACCATAACAAAAAAAAACATTTTTTGACCAATCTTCACCAAGGGAATTTATTTTTATACACTGAAATGAATAAAAACCAAAGGCAGTCAGCAGGTTTACGTGATCTGTTGTGTGGGCTAAACCTTCCAGACTTTACAATTCAAACGGTAATGGTTGACTGAACTTACAGTAGAATCCAGGAGTCTGTTGTGGACTGTATTTCCGCTCCTCTGTTGCCTCCTGTCCCTTCCACTCAGGACCGGACATGGCCCGACAGAGCCTTCTCCACAGCTGCCCCCTCCCTCTGGAACTCCCTCCCCAAACACATCCGAGACTGCACCGACCTTTACATATTCAAATCACAAATCAAAACCCACCTATTCAGAACTGCCTTTAATGTGTGACCGACATTATGTGTTTTAAAATTTTAGTGTATAGCTTTCTTTTATATCATGATTTCTGCTGTTAAATTCTAAATTCGTCACTCCGCTGAGTCAGCTTTTAAATATTACAAAAATAAGTTCAGGAATTATGTAACCTATGGTTTGCAGTCTTGATAAAAAGTAGTATCCGTTCTACGAGTCAAACAAGCGGTGATTCTCTCTCCTATGAACCCAGATTTGGACTTCAGTGTGCTCTTCTTACATGTGCTTGAGGTTCACTGTTGCCCTGGAAATGATTGTTGATTGGTGCCAAATTGTATGCACATTATAAGAACAACAAACTTAGTCAAAATCAATATATAATTGGGAGGGACAATTTGATACTTTTTGAATATGTTTTATTTAAAACGCCCCAAACTTAGAGACTAAATTAAGCCTTCTGGCCATTTATTCAATTTGCCACCGTTGCTCCCTTGAGATATTAGTAAAAAGTTAGCCAGCAGGTATTTGAATATGATGCAAAAAAAAAAAAAATGAAAAAGTTTGTACAAAATGTATTAAATTTCAACAAGTCCACAGAGCATATGTGAGGCTGACGATGTGGTCTGTCCCTGCAGTCTGAGACAAATGGCTGCACTCCATCACTGCCCAAAGCATCACAGCTGCTCAAATGTCAGTCTTTATGGCGCTCCATGGCAGAAAATGACAAAAATGCAAATGTCACCTCCATAAAAATAGCCTGCATTACGTAAGATTAATCATGCAGGGGAATCTTGATGGCCCACATCTTAAGCAAACATTGCCTGAATCCAGACAAATTTAAATATTAAACTGCACAGCTGAATACAGTCACATCGCATTGTTCATCAAGATATCAGTCTCCTAATTGCTGTTTTAAAAAAGAAGTCCATTCTGTTCCACATGCGTACACATGCAGTATACATCTAATTATACTTTAGCTTCTCCATCTACAACAGCAACACATCTGTCCTGACAAGCAGGTGATAATTTAATTCACAGAGAGGATAATTGAATTTAAGGGAGCGAGCAAGACATGTCAATGAACTAATCTGCTCTTTCCACAGTCCATTAAGAAATTGTCCACTCATGCCAACAGCGGCCCTCCCTAAAGACATGTAGGGTCAGCATCAGTTTTATTAGACATTAAGGGTTCAACTCAGCGGATACTCCGGACAAGAGAAATTACATTTTTATACCGTATTTGAGTTTGCAGCAGAAATGATGGTAATTGTGGCAAATGAATTGATATTAATTGCTGACGCTCTGCAGGTGTCTAATCAACTTCTGCAGTGAATTTGCCAGAAATCGCATTTCACATCTGCTTCTCTGGATTTGTGGAGCAGGATTTCAGCTTTGGCAACCTTCCAGAGTGGGAAGTGAGAATTAGTGAGAGGCACACACAGAATGACAGCGTGGTTGATATTATCTCAGGCCCCGAATAAATACGCAGCAGCTGAGGAGACCTTCACAGTTGTGTTCAGACGGAGACTCGTCCTCAGACTGCTTGCTGCCTACATTGTTATTGATCTTGTCTGTTGCGCAATGAGGTCACACTCTCACTGCCTTGCTGCGTGACATCAGGGCTGTTTGTTTTGCTTTTGACTTGTCTGACTTGAAGTACATTTTAGTTGTTCACAATATCCTACATTTACTACAATCAAACATTCAACGATGTTCATCTTAGCAGCTGTCAGGTTATATTCAGTAGTGTGTGTCGTAGCTGTCCGTTAGATTTCTGGAAATTAAATTACATTTTTATTTATTTTTTTATAATTGAACACTGCATCGTCAAAGTCAGTAGTGTCTTTATATGGTCAGATCATAGATATACGTACAGTATGTCTTCATAATAATATAATCGTACCAAAATCAAGCACACGTGTTTTTTCTGTCATTGGAGCGGCCACATCATTAGCTAGTTAGCTACGCTAGCCTGCTCAGCAAGCACTTCCATCTCTAAAAACAACGGACCAGCGGCTAGGTCTGCTGTAAAGTCTGAGCTGCAAGTCACCTTAACCCCCGGGCCTTTACCAGTGGACCGAAGGACGCTAGCGCCGGGGAACGATCCCACGAACTCAGACGGGTCAGGGATCGGATGGAGTTATGAGATTTAGTCATAAGTTCTTTTTAATACTTTACATTGTTTGAATATTTGTAAAAAAAAAACACAAAGGTAAATGGTGATTTGTGAACAAAAATAAAAATGACAAGCGAGGATATATGCAATATACTATATACTATCATTGGCCAGCTGTAGCTTCATATTTAACAGAAATATATAAATGAGTGGTATCAATCTTCTCATCGAACTCTCAATAAAATAAGTGGATGTTGAACTAATATTCCTTTAAAAATTATGTAGGGTGCTTACAGTTAGACATCCTTTGTTCATTAATACTTGCATATTATTATATTATATAATATTTTGCAGTCAAATCAAATAGTTTAAAGGATATTCAACCTTTCTTTCTTTATGATGCATGTAATACTTTTTTTCATTACAAAGCTTGTACAAAGGCAATAAAGTAGGCCATGAATATGAGATATGAGTTTACAGATAATTACAATCCCTCCTCGACATTGTGGAGGTTGATTTGTCTTTTTACCGGTTACACTTACAGTCTACGGACAGATCAATGGGTTACACTCCTTTTCTTTTTAAATCGTCACAGTTCATTTTGCTTGTACGCCCTCTGGTGTTTCGGAGAATAATGCAACGAGCGGCGCGTTGAGCATAAAAACCTTTGCGGGTGTTCGGAGCTCGCGCGCTACGGTGCCAAGCGCGAGGAGAAACAAAGCTTTGAATTGGACAAAGCGTGCAGACTCAACTACTGTTTTTTAACGAAAATGTAATGAAACAAAACCATAATACTTTTAGGAAACTTTCCTAAAATGACTAAGCCTGACCTCAACCCAAAAAGTGTTTTTGTTACTTAGACAAAGACATCATTATGTAGTTTAGTTTACTTCTATTTTAATTGAAACACAGCACAAGAGAACAAGTTTAGTGAAAGCTATATATATATATATATATATTTGTGTTCACTTTTAGATGATTTTTCACAACAGTGCACAGCAACAGAAACTTTTACCGACCGCTAATTGAATACGGTCAGGAGGATTGAATGTTGTTATTGACTGACTGACTAAATCGATGCTTGTAGATTGTGCGTGTGTGAGATGAGGTGTGCAGCAAACAAGACTCTCATATCTTCAGGGTCTCTGGGTTCCTGTGGTGGGAGGAGGGTTTTCTTCGGTGTCTAGCGGTCTCCGTGTATTATTTCCGAGAATATTTTTTCAAGTGCGTCTTGCTCTGGCAGCGGGTGGGAGTCGGTTGCGGAACAAAGCTTTTGACTGACCGGTGGGTGTTCGGTATGCCTGAATACACGCTGGAGAAAGCCACTGTTGGCTTTTCAATCATTTTCACTTTGTCCTACAGAGCAGAAAGTGGTTGTCAAGGGGACAACAGACAAAGAGGAGGAGGGGACCAGACGATGCAGGAGCAAGTTCTGTCTCGGAAGAAAGCTGAGCTATAATCACAGCAATTCATAATTTTTAAAGTTGTATTTATAGAGCATAATCCATGTATTGAATTGAGTTCAATCCTCTACACACACACACACACACACACATACAAATAATGAATAAGAAATAAATGAATACCACACAGAATATAATTACAGACTTTAAGTGTACATTTAATGAGGTTCAAACCAATGCTGCATAATTAAAATCTGAGAAGGTTGGCTAATTAAATGTGTTTTTATTTCTGAGAATAGAAATTTGGAGATAGAAGTTGTGTTCAAGACTAAATATATATAAAGCGTTCTATGGTTTAGAAGCGTATTTTATGAAACCCACATTGCCGATGTCCGTCCGAGAGCTGCAGCTGCACTGAGATGATCTGAGAGTGGATGATGGGGCGTAAAAAAGAATGTGAAATATGGACTGAGCGCTACAGCTTTGTGCACTAGCAGCCAGTGGAGCCTGGCCAAAAGCTGTTCTGACATCTCCCTGGTTTCCTTTTGTTTCAGTTAGCCATCTAGCAGCAGAGTTTTGATTCAGTGAATGAATATATATTACAATATTATAGTCGCCTTGAAATGAAGGAATTAATTAGTTTATTCTGCATCACTGCAGGTCAGGGAGGATCGACCTTTGGCGATGTTTTTGCAGCGCTGCTGATGTGGGTCAGAACCCAAAATGACCCCGAAACTCTTCACATGTTTAGATGTCCGATGTGCCCATTGTTGAGATCTCATGGCTTTAAAAGACTAACATGGTTTCAGGGAGATCCAGAAAACTTTCCAGACGTCAACATACCACGCATGATAAATGATGGGAAAAAATAATATGAAATAAAATGTAATTATTGTAAAATACGTGTGATTATGGTAGTAATGCATGTAGCTTCTTATAACATCTTGGTAGGATTTCAAGCTCGGATCATGTTGCACCAAAATGATTATGCACAAATATTGTTATCCTGATGGTGGCATTAGATGAAAAGTAAGCGGATCATCAAAGAGATTCAAATTCACCCTGAGGGGGACATTCATGAAATAGTTGTGGAGATATTTCAGTAAACACCAAAACTTTTATACCTCTGAGATAACAATCGTCTGTTCAGCATTGAATGACCTCTTAACTCATTGAGTAATTGTTGAGATGTTTCAGGCTGGGCCATAGTGGTGAACTGACATCCCTCGAGCCACTTCTGATTGACTTTCAACAGGGAGAAAGAATGTTAAATTACACACGTGAAAAGAGGGTTCAGTGACATTTATGGGCGGAAAGTCACGGTTCAGAGGTTTCTGGTTTCCCCACGGGCCCTCCTGGAGGTCTGCCCCAGTGTTGCTGTCTTTTCTCAGGAGTTTATTTTGATTCTTTTTTCTTGGTTATTGGTCATTTGACCCTTTGGACACAGAGAATTGGAAAGGACATTTTGCTTCTCTGTGGCCTTTGAGCGCAGAGTCACTTTGAAAACCTCACAGCAAACGTCGTTTTCTGGCTCACAAAGTAAGTGATCCAGGAGTCCAGCAGAAATGGGCCATTCCCGTTTGCCAAAGAGGCACTTGCAACCCAGTGATGATGACCGGGGGCCAGCATTGAGCTTGAGGATGTCAGCCAGAGAGGTCAGACCAGTCCCAGTGTATCTATCATAGCTGCCAGGCGGGTCAGTCTGTCAGATCCCCATGGTGAGCCGCCTCCCTGGATCAGAGGGGACGCTCCACCGCCTCTGTGACCCCCTGAAACCCTCAAGAGCAACCAGCAGGATCTGGCGCTGTTTCAATGATCTGAACTCACGGAATATAATAAGTTCAACTGAATGAAACCTCACAAGGGGAGCAAGGGTGGTCATCCCAGGGCTACTAATGTAGAGCTTTATTCACATTGTGAATCATTCTCTGGAGAAGTAACATGCAGACAAGATAATTAGACATTAATTCTAAAGTTCAATAGATAAAATAAGAAGTAAAATACATATTTAGTAAATGTGTTTGTGCTCTGCATGTTACTGGGGCAGTGCAATATTAACACATTGCCACTAGATTTAGTATAGCGCATGAGCGAAACCTAAAGACCCCGGCGGGCTGGTCAGCGATTACATATTTTACATCCTTGCCCCAATAATAATTACAATTACCAACTCGCTGCTCCTCCTGTTATACCGGTAAACAAATCGCCTCTAATGAAACATCATTTCAAAGTTTGATGAATCTCTTTTGATTTATTGAATATGATTTTAATGGGCAAACATCTCCAGAAGAACTAAATGTTGAGATGAAGGATGTGATATGTGTAGTAAAAAAAACATTTAATTATAGAAAGTTTATTAGTCTTTAAGATTTTGGGGCGCTATCGAGGCCTAATAATAATAATAATTGTCCAAAATGATAGAGTTGCTTTGTTTTAAGTCAAACAACTTCAAATATCTTTGGGTGAGAACCCACAAACTTAATATCTTTAATCACAACGTAGGCTAATAGTGATTACTGAAACCGGCCGATACACACGCCTTGATACGACTTCCGCTTTAAGCACTAAGAGCTGCTGGTTTCAGTTCAATGTGAAATATGTCTTTAGCTTGAATATGGAGATTTGTTAATGTGATGAATGGTAACATGCGATCACCAGATACAGACCTGTTTGAGAACCAATATGATGAGTAGAGAAAGACCCTGCAACAGCTCATCGTCTGTTGTAATGGCAGCTACAGTTAGGTACATGTATTCTCCTGTGAGCCACTTAATCTTGTTGTTTACATTTTGGCCCCATTTTAAATATGCAGCTCCTGTTTGTGTTCAGACAACAATCACAGGATTACTTTGGTACAGAAGAAAACTTCAAACGCATCTTTTTTTTCAATTTTTGATTCAAATTCACCTCACCTACTATCTTTTCCCCTTTGACTCTCCTGCAGCCCCCCCTGGAGAGACTTTTCTCTTCCTCACTCGCACTCGTCAGACAACCAGATCACAATGCACAGTGCGGAGCGCAGCGGCTCCTAAATAACATAATTCACCACTTTTCACTTGAACTACTTCACCGGCAAAATAAGAGTTCCACAGAGGCATGTGTCTCCTAAATAATGGATGTTACAACCAAGCGGCCAGAAACAGTAGACAAATTTACCACCCTCAGCCAAAACTGTAGCATTGAATCGTCTACATGTATTTCAAAAGTGCCTCGGTGCACCAGTGTTCTCGCCTCAGACCGAGCCTCTGAACTCGCTGACAGGAACAAACCTGGACGTACTGTAAGAGCAGCCCTGGAGTTTATAACAGGCATGTGAGTACTGCATTGCTGCGGGCTGTGTTGTCATGGCACTTTTTACGTAACAGTTACCTCAAGACCACAAGGTCATGCAGGCACATGTGCAACGCAGGTTTCAAGATAAAACGCACACTTATATATCAATGATATGACTGTACTGTGATGAAACACATTAATGCCTGTGTTAATAATGTATAAAGAAATCAGCATTTCATGGTTGAACAGGGCTCAACACATCATTTAATATTTTAAAACAGCCGTTATCTTTCAAGGCCAATTCTGTGATAGAGTGGACCGTTTGGGACTCATCTAGGTCATGAAATAAAAGAATGTTAAACGCCCTCTAATCAGACTCCTGTCCCCAAAGTGTCTGGCATTAAAAAATGAAGATGCCAGTACCCAGTAGAGTCCTTCATTCGACACCCCTCATGTGAATGGAAGCTCTGTGTGTGTGTGTTCCACTGGAAGCTAATCGCTCCATAAAACTGTCAGCACTGTTGCCATCGTTGGCGCTGTTAACACTGTTAGCTGCAAGCTGCCAGCTCAGACGACTGTGTGCGTGCTCGGCTGCACGGGTTGTATCTGCTGCGGTAGTGGGCCAATCGCACAAATATCTTCACAATGATATGTGTGGATAAAGTGAAAAATGTCTGAGTAATCCAAGTTTAGAAAGTCCCCACTTTTGTGTTTTTGCTCAAGAGTGTCATAACCAAAATGTCAAAGTTAATGAGACAGTGGAAAGGGCTCTCGTGTCACTCTGAGGCAGAGAATTCAGAAACCTTTTAAGTCCTATTGCTTAGATGCTGTAGTTGCATTTCTGAATGAGGAAAAATATGTCTACATTTTGATATATAAAATGTGTATGAGAAGTGAAAGTCGTGGAGGAACATTTCATCAGAGGAGGATCAAAAGCATAAAAAGTAAACTGTGATAATTCAAAAAGCATAAGAGAAATCAAATCGCCGATCACAAGTCAAAGTCTTACAACGAAAGCTTGAATTAAGTCTAGCTAAGCTAAGTATGTGGAAAGAGTAGAACTTCAAAGTGGAGTAGGTTGAGGAGGATTTGAAGATGTCTTCCGTTCACTTACATTTTTAAATATATGTCCACGTCTCGTCTCTACACGTATGCCGACTCGTCCTATTTTTCTATCCAGACACAGGTCTGGTGTCGTAGTGCCTCAGTCCTCCATTAAATTCTTTCTCAGTCAGTCGTTCCAAGCAGTAATCCACCATTCCTCCTTTTTTGCCAAATCACATTTGGCTGACATCATTCTCCTTCCCACCTGACTCCCACTCTGCTGCCGTCATAATTACTATGGCAGCAACAGGGCTTTCACACTTTAACGTGAACATATGCTGTTTTGCAACCTGGTCTCCTTCCCAATGCTGCTTTGTCAGCGGCCCTCAGCGTCTTGATACCATCCTGTAGCATCTGTATGAGACACCAACTTCCTTATTAGACACTCAGAACCATGGACGTAGTATAAAGAGCAAGACAGGCCGGGTGGGGGAATGGATGAAACAAACACAGGACTTTCACCCAGGGGAACCAGAATCCGTGTCCTGCGGGGAGTTATTTTTACTTATGACGTTATGTTACGTGACTCTCTATCACATGACGTTATGTCTGTGAATTACAGCTGTAAATTTAGGAGTAATTTGTTTGAGTGTAACCCAAACCAATCAGTAACTGTATAAGAAATCTCGATGGGCTGGAAGAGTCAATAGTGTTGTTTTTCCCATCTAACCTAAGATGCACTTTATGTTTTCCTTTTTAGATCAGCATTGACTAAAGATCTTGTAAACGAGCTCAGTAAGAGTTGTTGTTTCCATTCTTACCAAGGTTTATAGTTTAGACACTTTAGAGGGTATGATTTTAATTATGTTTCATATTTATTCTCGTTATCTCAGTGTTTTGGTTCATTTTGTAAATGAAATCTGAAGTAAAGAGTTAGTAATGAAACACTAAAGTATAGCTTACCTTTAGTACTACCTTGTAATTTGCAATTGATTTAAAATGATGCCCTCTACAGAAGCCATCTGGGAAGAGGCGGTCGCATCACCATGATGCAAAAGCAGTAAAAGCAATAGGACAAAGAAATGGTGTAATCCTTTTTTAGAAACCAAATAATTGGCTTCTTGGAGAAGAATGTCTCTGCTGACTAATATTTAGGTGGGTGGCATTTGAGTCATTCGCGCCCTAGACTGTTGTAGTTACACCGGCTGTTCTGCACCTCTGACAGAATCTTTCTATCATCAGTCTGATCCAACCTTTGTGCAAAACAAGTACAATATGGGCCATTGATGGCAGCAGTGGATAGGTTTGTTGCCTACAAGCCCAAAACTGTTATGTTCCATAAACCTTGTCTGTGCCCACCTCAGCACATCACTGGTACAAATGGACCATTAAGGTAATAGTGCCTAGCAGACAAAACACACATTCAGCTGCCATTACAGAACTCATAGGGAGCCAATTACAGCAAATCCCCCTTGAACAATGCAGAACAGTGCCTCATTCCAAGCAGCTTTGCAGAGATAGACTGAAAAGACCAAACCACAATTAACAGGAGCAGCAGTTAAAATAACCTACATTCTCAAACCTGTCAAAACACCAGCTTGTTGTTTAAGATTCATGCATGTGGAGCAGATTGTACCTTTAGGGACAGTTTGAGAATCATCCCAGATGTGAAAACACCCGAGACTCCCTCAGTCTCTTGGGATTTTTTCTTTTCGACAGAAAAAAACTGGGTTGAGTGTGACGTTTTGGTTAATTGGTCAGTTTATTTATTGTAGGTTTGTAAGCCAACCGGTGCATATTTACAGGTCGCATTGGCTCAAAAGTAGGTGTTTGATGCTGATGCTCATCGGTCCAGAATCTTTCAACAACCTTCATGCGAAAAGCGTATAAATAGCACGAAATCTTTAGGATAATAGTTTCATTTCGGGAAAAACATCATGGTTGGGCCTGATATAAAAGTACGTAAACTAAGTCAAACATAAACAACGTAACATAACTACAAAAAAAATGACGCACACCAAACTTTGGCACACAAACACACGCCGCTAGTTAAAAGTCCTGTTTGTTTGACCCTTCCACCTCCATGAGAAGTCTTCTCACTTTTTATACTACTTCACTGTCTATGAGCGTTGAGTATTCAAGCATGTGTTTACGTTGCAGTCAGTAGAGACGACAATGCACTAAATGACAAATTGTCGTGTCATCCGTTCGCCATTTGGCGAGACTTGGCTACACTCCTTCTCTTCATTCATTTGGTTCAATGTTTCACTGTCGCAGCTAGCAGGATTCTGCGAGGCATCATTAGCGACGGTAACAATGTTATATATTTTGAATAACAAATGTATTAACTCATTTTGCATAATAAGCCTCGAGATTTTTGATTTCGGCTTTTCAGTCCTTTTTTTTATCCATTTCATTTGTTTTTCTTTCAAATATATTGGTCTGCATTTGATGAAGATTATTTACTGCTTGACCTCTGACATTAGAAGTACGAATCCACCTGAAAGGTGTTGGTGACGACAGTCCGCGAGAAGGAATTTTCTATTTTTTTTTTAGGTTCCATTATGCTATATAATCTTCGCATGAAGAGGGTCTTTTAAGTGTGGTAGTGGGTTAAATACTTCCTGCCAAAAAGAAACCATCAGGTTTGAGGTTTCATTACTTTGGCACGACACTGTGTTTGACGTGTACTGCAAAGCCCTAATCTCCTCAATCAAGCTTCTATAAATGCCTCTGTGTAAGCCATCAAGGGATCCTGACATTGTATAAACCACAAGGTAACCTGCTCTCAGATTTCCATCTCAGTGGGAACCAAAGCACCTGTCGTATAAGTACCTTTGACAATTTTGGGACTGTGTAACCAATAATCAGATGGGCTGCTCCAATGTTAAGTGCGCTACCGACTGACAGGTAATTTCCCTTTTCTCCCACAATTCCCCTCCCCATATTCCTAGTGGTGGTGGCCCACCTGCCATTTGCCAGATTGCCAGTCAGAGCTTGTCTACAGCTCAATTCCAATGTCTGCTTTAAGCCTCGAGAACTGAACCATCTCAGATTAAATAAGGACACATATATAATCAGAGTAAAAGCCTGAGTGATGGAATTCATAGGGTCCTACTTAAAATGTAGTCAGTCTGCAGCAGTGTGTCTGTCCCCTTACGTCTGCATTAATCATATGTGACACTGAAGAAGTTGTGTTAACATATATATTTAACGTCACATACTGGAGGCAATTGTCAAGGTGCTGTGCAGCAAAGTAAAAAAGTGCACGTTTCTTTCCATCTACATGCCCAGAATGCTTGCTAAGAACAAGATTTTGTTGAATGATTGTCTTATTGATTTGTCGAAGTGTCCGCTCACTACATGGAGCCCCACCAGCATGGGCTTAAAAGACACTTAACAACAGCAGCGGGACAATGCCCACAGACCTTTTAATCCCAAAGCCTCTCTCAGACACGGAGTAACACTGACAATTGACGGAGCAACTCTGACTTCTAATCAGTCAGCTCATCTCAGCCACACAGTGTCAATACAATCAGCCAATAAGTGCACGCTGAAGAGGTGGTGCCAGCCTGGCTCCTTCCATTGAGCTACTGATAGTCAATTCCCCCTGACTCAACAGAAGAGTCTCTAAATGAGAAGGCTTGGTGGAAATCCATGGGCAGAACACATGGCGTGATGTGATACAGTGGAGTGCAATGTGTTCATAAAAGAAAAAGAGGAATCCTTCAACAGACAGTCACTTGTTATGAAAGCACACACACACACACACACACACACACACAGTTTTTCTCTGGTTTTAGACACACTCGCCGCAGTGCTCTGGGGACGGCATCGGTCCATCTGTCTGCTAAATTGGTTCAGACTGAAATATCTCGACAACTGTTGGATGGATGGCCATGAAGTTCGCCACATATATTCATAGTGTTCAGGCAATGTAGGTCAAATTACTTTGGTGTATGACCAATTAATAAATGGGTAGCTCAAGTTAAATAATCTGATCGGTTCACAGCCGTGATATAATACCCACATAGCATATTGGGAAGGTGGAGGGATCCCTCCCACCAACACGGAACAGGTCACAGACACAAAGTAACACAGTAAGCTCCGAAAACATGATGCATAGTGAAAATATTTAAGGATTATCTTCTATGAAGGGGTGGATTAATGAATGTGCTCTAATTACTAGATATTCCAAGAAATCAATTTTTATGTAATCCCCATAATCATGAACCAGGAAGTATAGAGACCACAAAGAATCAGAGCGATATTGATTAAATACCTGCCAAACGTTTCCATCTGCCTCAGCTGTACTGTGTGCTTTGTGCCAATTAGCAAATATTAGTACGCTATCATTCTAAACTATGATGACAAGCACGGTAACCATTAGCTGCTAAGCATTAGCATAATAACATTGTCACCCTGACGGCGGTGAATAAATCACAGGATGTTTTAATTTGGATAAACAAACATTGTTGACATTTTCATTGTGAGCAAGTTAGCACGCTGGCAATAGCATTTAGCTGAAAGTACCGCTGCTTTCACCACATCTGGGTTAATTAAACATCTTTTTCTGATAGGGTTTCTTTCTCAATGATCCGCCATGAGCTTCAGTTTTTTAATAAAAGATATTTCTTTAATTAAAAAGAGAGAGATTGCATCAAGAACAGCTCGTCAGCTGTTATCTCCAACTGAAACTTGTTGGATGAGAGTCTTGTTGGTAGTGACGGTGGGTTCCTCTGTAGCGTCATCAATGCAGTTTGATAAACACATTCGTGTGCTTTGTTCCTCTAGCACCACCCTTAGGACAAGGTTTACACTATCAATCCTTACAGCTTTGAAATCAATAGTATTTTGTTATTTAGACTCCTCGAGACAGAATAATAGGCTTTATTCTTTTTCAGTTTCCTCAAACAGTAAAGTCTCTTTGAACTGCAAACATGAGTGAAGCTGAGGTACACAGGGATACTTTAGTTGTTTGCATAAAACATGACTCCTGCTTCAAATTTGTGCTCTCTGTAATAAATCAAATGCGTGTTGTTGCTGTCCCACAGCTTGTAAATTGTGCATCTGTTTTATCACCCCACTGAGACTGCTGCAAATTTACAAGACGATGGGACTTGTGAGAGGAGGACTCTCTGCCTCTGTAGGGTCTGTTTCCTATCGGTCCCTCAGGAAGCCATTATTGTGAACTAGCTCTGTTTATAGGGAGAGAGCCTGGATGTGAAGGTAGCTGAGCTTAGGACCGCACTGAAATATTGTTTGTCTGGTCTCCCAAGATAAAGACAGAGTTTTTCAAAATGTACCCCTCTAAGGAGCACCTTTGCTTTACGTCGGCTGCCTGCATAACTGCCACATGCCTGCAAGGTATCGTGAGGATAACTCAGAGTATCAAGAGGCACAGGAACGGAAAATGCAAACACACACACACACACACACACACACACACACACAGAGGGATTCAATAATAGCCTCAATTAGCTCCTAAGAAGGATGCTGTTTATCATGTGTACATCTGTGTCGCTTCAGCTTCTGTGAATAACAATGAAACTGACATCGAGGTCCAGCTGTGCTTTTACACAACATCTGCTTACAGCCTGACGAGCTGCTCTCATCAGCCGGTGGAGCTCTTCAATCCTCTTCTTCTTCTCAGTGGTCTTTTGTCTCAGTAAGATGGCAATATCACAGACTTTATTACTTATTGTTTTGACAAATAAGCAATAACATAACCTGCCAAGGGACGACAGATGCAAATTAATTTAAAGCTATAATCTGGTATGGTGCATCAAATGGTGGCATTTGTGTTTTAAACCCTACATTGTCCCTTTTAAATAAAATATAATGTATATTTATAAAAACAATTGCGATCACATATAACACAACTGCATTGTCAATTATATTTTGAGGGAAATATATTTGCTTCAGGATTACGTTTGTAATCCACCAATATGTTTCTAATCAGGCTGTTTTCATACAGCATCCGTAACTAAACCTACGAATATCAATGCACTGTCATTTGTAGATATCCCACGAAATCAATTTGCATATGTAATCCACCTAATCTTCAACAAGGAAGCATGAAGACCGCTGAAACCCTCACAGGGCAGGCAGCCTACTTCTGGAGATATTTGAACCCAAAGGACAATCTTTTTCTGAAACATAACGAGGTAGTTTTGTTGGCAAAACCTAATTAAGTTGTTTCCTGTGAAATTGACACCTGTTGCTTGACTTTTGCAGGAAAACGATAAAATGAGAAGTAACTTTTTGGTAAGATATGATATGAACTGTCCTATGAGGACACATTTTAATCATTGTGTCCCGCGTAAAACCAACCAATCAAAGTTTTGTTATTTTAATCACATTCTGCTGTCAAATTAGTTGACAGAAATATTCATCCCTTCATAACTACAAGACATAAGCCAAATCTTTTCAAAAGCACAAGTTGCTCCATTGCCTGACATCACAACAATCCATCAACATAACTTTGTTTGCTTGCTCTGTTAACAGATTTCAATGTATAACAGAATATAACCATCTTCTTATTTTTTAAGTTTTTAAGTACAAGGAGTGAAAGCTCCTCTTTTGTGGCAGTGGCTTAAGTTATTTTTATCTCCTTTAGATCCTCTTGCATGTGTTGGGCGTTCCCAAATTCAATGAAACAATCTGCCCTCATGTGTAACATATTTGATACATAAAGCAAGTGTAGTAGGGTTGATGTGATGGAATAAACTGGAGTCATTGTCCATTCGTACTCAAGCAGTTTGTACTGAGTGTTTATAGTTTGGACCTGCCATTCTTCTACTTCTTCATTGAGATCTGAACAGCAAGCAACTCTTATCCTCTGAAGGCTCCTTTGTAGCTGCCGCTACAATAATTTGGTAAATTCTGGAGCTTTGGCCAGCTGCCTCTTTTCTAATGTGTTTTGAGATTTGGCAGATGGTCAGAGTTTTGTGTTGTGAGGTTTCTGATTTGGAGATATTTGAAAAGTTCTTTGGATCTCTTCCAAACTTTTCTCTTAAATCCCCAAAACAATCATTACTGTATAAATCTGTGACTTTACTAAATGGTAAATGGACTTTTGCATTTGTAAATAACCTTTCTAGTCTTCCGATCCCTCAAAGTGCTGCACACTACATGTCAACATTAACCCTTTCACACCCACACATTCACAGGCTGTCGAACTTGCAATCTTCCATCTTCCGATTAATTGACAACCCGCTCTACCACAGCACAGCCTCCCACAACACCTACCCAGTAATACCCTTGTATTACCGCCCACATCCTAAAGCACAGGTTGCTGGTGTAAAGTTGTTTACACAGATTGGTGAAAATTAGGGTAAAAGAGGATTTTCTCCGAGACATTATGACTTTGTTTGCTCTTTACGTGAACTCAGAAACAGCCATTACGGTTAAAACAAGGCTTTCATTTGAAACGGTACCCGACTACATAAAAGAAACTTTAGCTAACAACCAGGACTCAATTTAACCGTTCAAACTGTAATATTTAGCCTTTGAACATAGAAAGCTACAACAGGAACAAACATTTGTTTGACTAAGCAAGCTCTAAATTTACAATTAAGCATTGGAATAAACACACTTTTCAAAACCATACCAAAACTAGATACTACCTTACACTCTCACATGCCAGAACGTCCTTGCATCTCCCTTTTTGAAACGCATCCTGCAACACATGCTTTAAATGAAGCACTCAGCATGTTGGTGTTCAGTGGCTCAGCGGTTAGCGCTGTCACCTCACAGCAGGAAGGTCCTGGGGTTCGAAACAAATGAGGCGCCAAGTAAACATCACATAATCAAAGCAAAATGGAAAGTCTTTCTGTAGGTGTCTCACCATCATCTGCAATTCATATGAATGTGTTGCAGCTGTGAGCAGCTTCTACATTTCCCTAATGCACTGTGAGGCAGAGAGAGAATCCTTCAACAGCAAACTCTAAAAGGGTTTTCTTAGTTTGCATGAGGAGTTTTCTAATATACTTATTTTTGTGTCTTTTCCAGTGTGATCCACGATCTCATTCTTATGACCATAGGTGAGGGTCTGAACATAGTCGGACCAGCTCGGCTCCCTCTTCAACACAACGGTCCAGTACAACGCCTGTATCACTGCTGATGCTGCATCTAATCTCCTGTTCCATTCTTTCATGGACAAGACCCCGAGACACTCCCAACCTGGAGGTACTGACACCTTACATACTCAAAACCAAAAAGAGTTAGTGTAGAGCATCATTTCTGGTAGCATATGTTTGTGTGATTGGTTTTCTCATTTCCACTGCAGGAACTCAATAACCTGTAACCCACAACTTCCTCTGATCTGAAACCTGTAAGTAGGTTCTAGCTTCTACTTTGTTTTCCACCGTGTTTTACAAAGCAGAACTTTCTAGATAAATTACATTGAAAATATGTCACTATGACCAGACCAACCTTTTCATGCACTCTTTGAAGTTTGAGTGTGCAAAGGAAAAAGTGGTGCTGATATAGAATTTTTTTTTACGTTTACATGTGCTGACTTTTAAATGTCAGCATAGTTAAAATTAATAGAAGAGCCGGCAGTAGATGGTCGTCGGAATGGACCAAAAAGAGAGTACCTGCATCCGATCAGCTGCCTCCCCGCTGATTGGCTCCCCAGAGACGTCCGCGTCCCTCTGGATACACCGCTGCCAGTCCCCCTCTCTCTCTCTCTCTCTCTGCTCCATGGCTTCTAAAAAACAAACCTTCCTATAGCTTGATTTTCTCCTGAAGTAGAAGTCGAGGAAGTGGCGAAAGAAAATTGCTCACCACTTGAAATGTTACATGTTATTGGAAATACCAATGCTGCCTGAAAGTTACTAGGAAAGGTAAATACAATTCTCACCCCTCCACACTGTGGGAACAATCTACCGTTAAAACCTGTTAGATTACAGTTACAAACACAACAGAATATCACCTGTATCGAACACACGTCCTGCAGTGTTGTATGAGGTGTTTGCAGTGTTTCAGACCAGCTGTTGGATTACAACCATCTCATTAGCAGTGCTGAAATGTAGGTTCAGGAACTCGTCTCCCAGCGGGGGGGGAGGGGGAGTACAGTGAAAGCAAGAGCAGACGGCATGACGATGGCTACACCTTAAGTTAAAGGTTGTAAAGTTCCTGCAGTAAAGAAAGCTTAATATATTTGTCAGCCCTATGATGCACCAGCAATTTGACGGGGGTGTACCGAGCCTCTCGCTGTAGCTGGGCATGAGCTGTAATAAACTCCGGCCTCCTGCAGTCCTGCACGGGATAAACAGCAGGGATTGTAACTCGCTGCAACAAGCAGGAGTGAAAAAATAGGTAGATCTATACTGTAATGATCACACTCCTTTTGATGTGATGAGCGATCGTTATCAAAGGAACACTCACAGAACAGCAGCACCACCAGCTTTGTTGCTATTTTCTATTCCAGCAATACCTGCATGTTAACAATTCCTTTAGATGGCAGATGGCATTCAACGGCGTTGTGTGATAAAGACACGTCTATCTGAAATAGAAACGCAGCGGCAAAGGTCTTGACAAAGGCTTGTTCATTATTAGAAACTCAATCTGGTGCTTTCAAGTGAAGTATCTGCAGTATGTGAAAAGGCTGTCAGTACTTTCTGAGAGACATGACAACAGTGCAACTTCTAAGATCTGAGTTTGTTCTTGAGAACTGTCCTAAAATAAGTCTCTTAAAGCGCAGAAGTATTCGTGTATGCGTTCTTATAATGATGAATCTCATTGTTGAATTAAGTTGATGCTATATCTAATGAAGGTAGCTAAGCTATAGCTGCTAGCTAGCTTTTTATCTATTTCAATGGGCATTTGGTTATGTAATTTAAATGAATGCTTATAGCAATGAAAACAACACTAATTGAAAGAACGAAATTGACAGTTTAACAATCAAAAACCATATTAGCTCATTGACACAGACAACAGTTGTACTAGTTCCTACAACAAGATTAAATTGTGTCGGTCTAAACTATTTGACCAGTGTAACTTGAACTTAAATTGAATTCACCAGACTAACGAAGGAAAAGCATTTCAATCTTTTTTTAAGAGCATTTGATTCATTGATTGCTCTCAGGAGGTAATGAGAATTTTAACAAAAAATGTTTTTGAAGAAGATTACCAACCCTGCCTTTAAGTCAAACAAACTTTTGGAAGAGGTTCGAGCTCAATAGTTGGATGCACCTCTGCAGGAAGTGAACGCCTAACAAGCTGCTCGTGGCGTCAGCAGTTGTATCAATTGCTAATCATTGGAAAGCAAGGTTCCCAAAATAATTTGTAAAATGATAAAAAAAAATCATTAGAAATGATACAAATCTTAATGTCATTTAAATCCTATTAAATTATGTATGTAAAGTATGCGTAGATTCAAATCTCAATTAAAAAGCACATCTTTATCAGAATCTTTATGAAACCTGCTTAAGCGGGTTTTTAAGGAGAAATTTCTTCAGGTGAAGATGATGAAGGGGAAGGTCAGCAGAAGATGATGAAGGGGAAGGTCAGCATGAATGGATTGTAGATGCATTGTTCAAGAAATGACCTCGGAGAGTGATCTGTGCTAATGATGCTAATGACGCCCTCATTCTCCTCCCTCAGCCCAGCTAATCACATCATCGCTAAATATTTTCTCCCTTTTCTTTTTTTGACAATAACGTTGATGGATGTGAAGCTCGTTTATCATAGTGGTGACTGGCTAATGCTATCAGCTGCTGGCAGCAGGTTTTAATCATCCTCTTATGGATAAAGCTGCTGGTACATTCTCCAATACTGCACATCTTGCAGGTTGGGAAATGTTATTAAAAAGTTGCAAAGCTGGTAGATTGTGAGACTTGCTAACTGCAGAGGGGCTCTCGGTTTCAATCTCTGAGCGCTGCATATATAAGAGTACAATGAGAGCGGTGTATCATCAGAGCTGGAACTCCAATAACCTCCGAAAAAAAGAGCCAGGCCACCGAGCTCATGTATCATATCATATTGCACACCCAACCTGAGCTTATAGCACTAAAAGTTAAATTACCTGAGCACAGAATGTAATAGCATTTTTTAGCAAGAAACAGCAATCCCGTCATCCTGCTACACATTCTGCTGAAACACTGCTGTGCTTGCTTTGGAGTGAAGGTGTTTTTTCTTCTTCTCTGAAATATATATTGTGCCAGAATGCTTTATTCCATGTCTTATAATTGGCTCATAAAAAAGAAAAATCACGTATCCCTCGTGTCTCATACACAAAATACGTGAAGGCCGATCCCAGCAGCATTTCTGCAGTTATGTTCCAGCGTGTTAGACACAATTTGGTGTCATTTTGTTCTCGTAGGCAGTCGGTGTTATGCTTATGTTTATTCAAATAGTAAAACCTGTTCCAGCTGTCAAAACGCTGCAACCTAAAGAGTAATCAAGGGAAGTGTTGCCTCTTCGTGCGGTGTGCCTTAGCTCTACACAAACAAGAACAAACAAAAGGTTTTGAATATTTTAAGCGAGAAGAGAAACAGAAGTAAAAACTGGGGGAAAAGAAACTTTTTGGGCACGAACACAGTCACAACGCACCTGCACTCATTCGGTAATTCCCTGGCTCTGAACGCACCTGTTTGAGTGGTCGGTGTGGGGGAACCGACGGTGTGTTTTTGCAGATCAG
Source organism: Anarrhichthys ocellatus (assembly GCF_004355925.1). Classification (NCBI taxonomy): domain Eukaryota; kingdom Metazoa; phylum Chordata; class Actinopteri; order Perciformes; family Anarhichadidae; genus Anarrhichthys; species Anarrhichthys ocellatus. Next base: position 1,203,855 of record NW_022280107.1, on the reverse strand, counting down.
GTGGCATGGTGTGACTTCGGCACTCATTTTGGCATTAAATTACTCGTGTGATTTGGTCTATTTTGACAACACAAAGGGCTTAAAAGTACATAAGAAATGTACAAACATACTTATTAATGTAACCATTTGCCTTGAGTATACACCATTAGCATTACCTTATATTATATTTATTATAGTTTTATCTTGTTCTGTGCTTTAATCGATGGTTTGCATACTTCTCTTCACACATTTACACCAATAGGGCCTCATTGTATGTCATGGTGTGACCTGCAGTTACCTGAATTGTCAAATAACCTACTTTTTTAATAACATAACAGACTTTGTTATATATATAAATAAAATTTTTTGGTGATCAGTCCCCTTGCTGTAATATTGAAAGACATATTTACTTTTGGATTATTCATTTTCTCTTCACTTTATTCACTGTGTGAATTTCAAAGATGAACAAAGGTATTGATCAAACATTTGCTTTATTGTATGCAGTGACTGAACATTCAGTCCATTTGGGGACATTTTGATCATGATTTCCAGAGGTACATGTGATGAGGCAGACGCTGTTCCTTTTTGGAGAAGCCTACATTTTCACAATCATTTGGATATTTAAATAAGGTGCATTGTGTAGTAAACAGAGTGATTTCAGCCCAAAGGGTGCTTTAAATCTTCAGCTATGGCCCCAAATGCTTCCAACAACGTGCCTAATTTAAAACCCTCTGAATAAGAAAGCAGCCATAACTTTGGTTGAAGTTAATGTATTCCTGCCCAGTAACTAATGATGAATGTACATTTGGATTTCATGGACCCAGTAGTAGAGGCCAAACGCTGCACCCTATTTGTTTGGAGCATGTGGCCACGTCTTACACATTGCACCTTGGAAAGGTTGTGTTTTTGGTTAGATGTTAATAAAGTAAATATGAATTTCAATGCTTGACCAAGACTGCGGTTTCCTCTCCTTACAGAGTACATCAACATCAGGTTAAAAAGCAGTGTTTTGCAACTCTGTCTGGTTGAATGTTTCAAGCCTGTTGCACCAAATTAGGTCTTACTCCAAATGGAGCATTTTCAGATTAAGACCTGAGATATGCAGATATCACTCAGGTTGTAGGAGCGTTCCCTGGACATGTATACAGCAGTTTGTGACACGCGGTCTCTTTCCTGTTTACTGTCATCTCTGCGTTTACATCGGTAGCACACAAACCACCGAGCTAACGCATTGCAGAGAAGCATGCCCACGAGGAAAGGCCACATTTCTGGTTTGAAGGAGAAACACAGCTAATTTTACACTTCATGAAAGACCTGGATAGTGACAGGTTTTTGGATACGCACACATATCGCAACGCCGACCTTTTCAGGAAGATGGTTGAAGGAATAAAAGATGGAGGCTGTGTTCAGATGCTTGAACAAGTCTTCCACCGGTAACGTCAATCAGAGTATGCAGGGCTGCATGCAAACCAATAACAGTGGAATATTCATGTTAATAGGAATTTAAACACCTTATTAGGAATATTGTCTTTTTTCTGAATAAGGGGGGACATTTTGCGCCTGTAAACGTAGTCTCTGATAGGTGTGGTTGGTCAGAAATGTTGGGTCTGTAGCCACACACAAAGTGACGTCACAGTGTCCTGGAGTCCACCTTTACATCACTGCAGTGAGGTGAAGAGGTCGATCACTGGAAGTTGGCAAAGAAAGAAGTTTCAGGGGGTGTTTAATGGCTCTTTAACTTTAACCAAGCGCCAAGACAAATCCACATCAAAATGTACTCTGCTTTAGTTGCCATAGGCGGATATTGTAGGAAAAAAAATTAAACAGTGTCACAACAATTTGCAGACACGTTCAGCAAATTTTCAACATTTTCTGACCTCCTAGATACGTTCTAGGTGTCGCAGATTGCTGTCTCTCAGCGCTATCTGGATTTTAATTAATTTGGGGACCCTCATTTGTCATTTATTCATATTGATTATCGTGTGCCAGACTCTTGAATGATAGTTGGGATTAATATTTGCATGTGTCCTCGGGCTCAGTGTTAAATCTGGGAACTCAGCCTCCCTGAATGAGACACTAAGCGCCCTCAAAGGCACCATTTGTGAGAGTTTTTCAATTGGATCTTGCACAGTAATTGGCAACCACTCGTCCTTACCACATTACTTATTCTACAATGTATTTGCAATAGAACTTATGTGCCGTTATGGCGCACCTCTCGCACACAAATTATCGATCACATGGTCCAGGGTTTCAGTAGTCCCCCTAAAGAGACACACTGTAATTCTCAGCGGCGATGGGCCAAATCCATCACTTGTCGATTTTGCTGTAACTGAGGCTGGATTGTATCATTCTGCAGCACTATGGGGAAACATTATGTCGGAGTGGGAGAACGTTCTTTTTCCATCAATTACTTTTAACATTTCACTGTTCCACAAGTTTTTAAACAGCTCTTCGTCCACTAAGAGTATCCCATTAGTAAACAGATCCAAACTGTGTGAAGTCTGGAGAAAAAAATAGCCTTGGAAATAAATCAGGGCTTTGCATGCCAGACAAATATATGACGAGTAGAGTCCTGCTGCAAGCATCAATCTCAGGTTGCTGAAGATTGAGATGAGACGGTGGAATTTTAAACGGTAACTGGACGAGATAATCACACATTTTGAGATTACTGCTTGAGAAGGACTCTGCCATCTGTAACATCGCTTAAAGCTTTAGGAGGCAAATTTGCATGTTTCTGGCTTGAAATAGCAGAAAAAGTCACTCTGAATGTTTCCCGGCGCTCGGGGAACATTTTGGTCGAGAACCAGATATTTAAGTCACTGTCTTTACATTTGCTGTGAGAACCTTGAATGGAGGTTGGCTGAACCTTTATGACTTTTGGTTTTACCTTTTGGCACCAAGAGCTCCAGAGTCTGTTCGTAAGAAGTGGACGTAGTCATCGTGACGTCACCCACTGGTTTGTGGACTGCCTTTTTGAAGCCTTGTGACGAGGCCCAATCCATGTCATTATTAGACATTTAGAGCAACTGATGCAGTATGAACATTTTAAAATTCCACAAATGGCGGGAAAGTGTAACAAACACAGGATTTTCAACCAGTAGACCACTGTTCAGGTCCCAAACATTGTGTCACGTAACTCCACATAACTTAGTCACTCACATGATGTTGCTTCTGTCGTTGCGTAACAGACGTACTTAGTTTACACAAATCATGATCTCTTTTCTAACCCCAACTAAGTAGTTTTGTGTCCTGAACCTTAACTACGTGTTATAACGTTAACCAGGCAGAAATCTTCTGTGTCAAGATACGACACAAAGGAATTCAAAGCACTGGGCGACTTCTGCTCAAGCAGCAAAACATGACGGTAGGGACGAAGAGAACGTTGCTCAGTTAGCTGTGGTGGGATTTCATCATGTGAATATGTGTATCTTTCATCTTTTAACCTTAATTGACTGTTCCCTTTGCTCTACCTATGCTATTTGTTTAAATAACAACAACAATAAATTGAGGGAACATTTGAGTGGTTTTAGCCTAAAGATTGGGTATTCAACAGTGAAAAGCAGTACTTCACTCAGTCAGAATCACATACTGTATATATATAAAACATCATAAAGCAGTAGCTCATTTAACAGAACTCCTCTGGTAATCAGTTCCTTTGTGTTGCGGCTTTTTGCAGCTGCCATTGATGGTCAGGTGTGATTGTTGCCATTCATCATTTTCCACCTGCTTGAAACCTGAGCCACATTCATCACCTCCCACCTGCCTGAGCAGAGCTGGGCTGCAGAATCACAGAGCCTGAGCGGGAAACAGAAAATCACAGTGATTGAACGTCAAGGGAAGCAGATGTCAAACTGGTGTTGGCCCGGCATGACACGCACACAGGGCCCTCGCTTTCCCCTGTCACTTTAAACTGGTAAGTGACCTTCGAAATAGAAACTCTGCGCCATTGCTGCTGTGTTGTCACAGCCTGATGGTGAATGCTGACGGATGAGCAGCGAGGTACTGAGGCCTTCACAAAGCACTCACATCATTAAGGTGCGACCACTGGCAGCGCTATTGTGACGCTGTCTCAAGTGACCATAAACGCCTTGATGAATTTGTTGCACATAAAAATCGTGGTGACCGGGGATTCAAACAAAAGCAACTGACCCCTCCAACACAAACTGGCCAATCACAGCGTAGCAGCTGGGGGTGGGGCTTAGATAAGGGTCAATTAAGACCCTTTTGAGCATTCTGATACAATTAATGTTGTATAATCACCTATTGTAATAATGATTGGTTGTTTTTTATTTTCTCAGTGTGACACTGTAGAAACAGGTGACAAACAGGTGTAATAAAATCGACAGACATTAACAAATACAAAACAGCCAGTTGGGTGCATGTATGAAAGGGTTTTCATTCATATTCTTTCACATCAGCCTCATACCACGCTCGGAGATACACACAATGCCTCGTGGTGAACGTTGTGAATCGTGTGGTTGGGTTTTGGCAACAAAACTACTTGTTAGAAAAAAGATAATTTGTCTAGAAATAATAACTTAACAGCGCAACGTAACAGCGCAACTTGGCAATGTAACCTGACAACATAAGAGCGCAACTAGAAAAAAACCAATCGCTGTTAGATGGCATAACGTTTTTACAAGCGTCACAATAAAATTCCCTAAAAGGCATAGAGTTGAAGTTGACTCAAAAAAAGAAACGGTGGTCTCAGTGCAGCCCGGGAAGGGCTTTATATCTGCTACTACTTAGTTTCCCTATCTTTGTCTCAGGGGTGTAATTGCTTTGGGCTGGCCCCAGACCTTCAGGAGGGAGCTGGTCCACCATAGGTCATTCCCAGCTGCCCCACCAGACCCTCTGGGAGAGGGAGCCTGTCCATTATGAGTGAGTTATTGTTGTTTTCTTTTCTTTTAGGTTTTCTGGTGAAAATTAAATATAATAACAGCAAAATGAAATGAAGCAACTCTATTCTTTTGACAAGATACCTAGTGGGAAATGTAAGACCGTCAAGGCGACGCGGTTCAGCAGCAGCAGCTAACTCTCAAAACTCAGGATCAAAGATATCAGATGAGATCAAAGATATTCACTGTGACAGACGTGTTTCATCTGAGGATTGTTTCAGGCAGATCCAGCGTACAGTGGACTAGAGGGGCAGCTGGTTTATGAAGATCCCCAGTAAAGTCGTGCCTGATTCAAAACAAGTAAAGCCAACAGAAAACACAAGCTGCAAAACATTAAAAAGCTGTATCTTACAAGAAAGACCGTGGTGTCCTTCCTGGATGAACCCTACCTCGTATCATTTACAAAGGGTTTGTTTTGAAATGGCAGCTTCGTTATGGAATTAAATGCCAACGTCTCATAGTCAATGATGTATGTTTGTTTCCCCAAACACCATTTATAATTGGTGCCTGTTGCAATATCTTCTGTAAATAAGACATGCTATTTGTGCAACACCCAAAGCGTGGGACAAACGAATGCAATGTGTTGCCGGTCAACACTCAGCATAAGCATTACCAACATGGGAGATAATTATATTCATATTAAGCCGTTTTGGAATTGACCCGAGCCAGTCCCGGCCTTAAACGCAGACTGGCCGATCATCCGACCAGGGTCCGACATCTCTCCGTCTCTGCTCCACAGACTCTCATCAAAGGTTTCAGATGTTCTTCATCTTCAACCTGGTTTAGTGGATTTGGAGCTTGTCGTGGTTAAATGTTGTGTAATGGTGACACTCGTTACCCGGAGAGGTTGAAAGGAGATTTGCGTTTCTAAAACGTTACGTTTCTATGTAGAAACCTGTGGAGCTAACATTAGTAGGGTCAAGGGTCAACTGTATTTTGTAATTGGGGCAGTTTTACAATTTGCTTTCTTGTATTTAGGGGTAATTCCAATAAAATATATTTAAATAAACACATTGGTATGAAGATAAAAGACGAATAGTCAAAAAGAACCGTTAGAGTTGTGCTTTAACATGCTCCCTTTGTGTTATGCACATTACAGGCTCTGTCTAGTTAGCCAGAGATATATTTTTAAGAATATACCTGGACTCTCTGAGACACCGTACAGCTCTGCTGTCACCGTCCAATTAAATCAAAGCAGATGAATAGGATGTGTGACCCATGCAAATGAGAAGAAAAAGCAATTTTGCCAGATCCTTGACGTCCGTGATTTAAAGCAAGGTGGTGACCACCGCCCTTCATCTAATTGTTTCATTCACGTGTATAAATCAGAAGAGCTTTGTTTTAATCCACGTTCCCATACTCACCATCACATTGCAGTCATTCGATATCCCCCACTGTGACGACCTCTCTCTGCCTTTGTGTTATCATGTCACTTGTAATGCGATATGGCTGCATGCCCTCCTGTCACTGATCTTCAGCCCTTCAGAATAATGATGATGATATATGGGTGTTTGTGCAGCGGGGTCTTCTGAAACCTGTGAACTGTGCTGCTCAATCTCTGTCCATCTTGTTGTTATTTAACGGCACCTCAGAGAGATTGCACGCCCGAAAGACAAGGGGTCGCTGCTGTGATCTGAACTGCAGCCGAGGACAGATTGCAAGATATTAGTTCTTCAGAAATATGGGAAACCAAAAGGCTCCTTTTCACAGCAGGCACTCTGACTCCTCATAGCAGGAGAAGCGCAGTAATTAGCAGTTATAAAAACGTCAACGATGGCTCTTGTTTTATATGCAAGTGTCCCTGTGAGCCACGGCAGTGATGCACCACAGCAGGACCTTGAACCAAAGCAGCTAAATGGATTCCAGCTGTCTTTGAAAGGATTCGTTTTTATTGAAAGATGATCAATTTAATGTGCACGATGCAAGAGTACATAGATTTAGAAGGGGAAATACAACATAGGTGAAGAGATACACACAAAAGTACTCGGAGAAAAAGTGTCAATTATAAAGAAACTAATGATACATCAATTTAAATATATATATATATTTAATCTTGTGATGGACTTATTGCATGGGTGGAATTATTTTATGTCCTCAAAATATAATTTATATTGCAAGTCTCTTTTAATAAAAAATATTCCAAGGCACACTGTAGGGTTTGAGCAAAATGAAAGTGCCTTTATTCTACACGGCAAAATGTATTTAATTGCGACTGACGTAGGTCTTCATCAGGCTGTGTATATATATATATATATATATATATACTGTATATATATATTTAACATATTACTGATAAGAAACCTAACTTATTGCAATGGTAAATAATAAAAACAATAACTATATAATAATCATAATAATAATAAATAAATAATGTATTTTATTTCCATGATAAAAAATATTAAATACATTAGATAAATGCATAAATAAAATACAAATATTAAATAGATATAAGCCATTAATTGTATTATTTACACCTATTGCGCTGTGAAGGTCAATTGGATATTCTGTCGATATCTGCAACAGTTTGGTAAACATATGATGAACAGCAACAACACACCAATCAATCAACATCACTCAGTCAAGGTGGTCGTGGTTAAATTCTACAGATGTTGACACATGCCGTGAACCCTGGATGCTGATGTTGAAGGTGAAAAAGCCCTCCAGTGCTTTACTTTGCACTGCGCTACATGAACCTCACATCACCGATCTGCATTGGAACTGGATGTTTGCATCTGACGATACATCACTCAAGGCCACTAGCTGCACTTCTTATGTGTACGCCAACAAACATGCAGCAACACATACAAACATGGAGCAGAAGATGTTACCGACCGGGTGTGAAGGGCACATGGTCATTGCCAATATATTCTGCTGTAACTGATGTTGATGCTACAGTGAGAAAGTCATCATCGACGCATGAATTGAGGCATGCTTCACTCATCAGTTCTGGTTAAATTCTATTTATTTTTTATATCGTAACACAGAACTGGTTCATTCAGTTGCTTTTCATTAATCCGTTAATTAAAACAGTGTATTTGCGTGTTTGCTGCCACGGTCACTGGAACGTATACGTGTTTGTTTTTAATGTAATGTAATTTATGATTAACGTTCATATTCATAATTTAGAAGCTGATTTCATTCCTGACTTCTCGAAGCTCAGAGTCACTTAATACCTCAGAACGTTGACTATCGACGAGGGTTAATGCAGCTGTTTGCTGAGGAGACAGTGAGCCATATGAACTGAATAATGATAAGATTATTATTATAATGGAAAGGGGTTAAAAACGCTTGAAATTTATAGTATTTATCCAAACACATTTAGGTGTAGATCTCTTCTAAATTCAACTACGGTTATGATTGGATAATGCCTCATTTACATATTTAAACATTTCAGAAAACTCCTCTTAATGAGAGTGATGAAGTGGTGAAGTTTCATGGTGATATCTGTGAGTTCATGTTGTGACCCTATTCACCTGTAGAGTCTCCAAATGTCTGTAATGGAACTAAACGTCTCTTTAAAGGACGTTTCTGATCCAGAAATCTCCACTTCAGCAGCTCTTACATACACCAAACTTTACATTTTCATTCTTCTCTATGTGTTGAAGGTTAACACAGAGGGGTTTGTTCACACATCACTCATAACCTGATTTATACTACATTTATAAATAAAAACATGTTGAAATGTTATTTTATGACTGTATGACTGTCCAAAAGTCCCTCTGTAAAAACATTTGACTCTAATGTCAACAACATGAAACAAGAAATTGTTTAACCTCGCTTCATCCAATGTTCAGATTTCTGTTCAGGAAATGTATGCAAACTAGCACATATTTCATTTACATATTGAAATACCCTTTACCCTTTTTAACCAGCTCTGTTTTTCTTGCCGGCTAAAAGTTGGTTGCAGTTTCCATGATGAAGAGGTGACGTACTTTGGTGCCCATTTTGACATATAATCGTTCTTGTGTATCACATGTGACGCAGATCCTCAGTAAAGCCGGCCTTCAGTCTGTAGTAGTGTTCAGTAATAACCTTGGGTCTTGAACACATCAAGCATCCTCGAAGGAGACGCTGGGCACGAACAGCCTTTATACAACGCAACCAGAGCGACGGTGCTTCTATGCACACGGGCTCCGACTCTCCAAAAGCCTTTTTCTTTGTCTGAGCTTCGGGGCTTTGGAAACGGATTGACTGCTGCTGCCGCTGACAGACTACATTCCCCCCTGCAGCAGCTGCGAGAGCGCAGAAGAAGTAATGTGACATCCTTCCTCTGGCTGCCAGAAGACGCCTGGAACTACAGAGAGCTTTTTCATCTGTTACCCTGCAACCAACAGCACCTCCCCGCAGCCTTTCCTGTCCCAGCTAATGCCTTTCTCTCATGTTCGTCCATCTTTTTGAACCGCAACTAATTGTTTTCTGCCTCTGCGGCCCGTCCTTGTTGTTTCACATTGGCGTGACGTTTCTTTGATTCCAGCCCCCGTGCTATCCAGATTTTACTTGTTAGTTGATGTTTGAATCATGGATCGACCCAGTGGAAGCTGGATCTCTGTCAGGCGGGGGGGTCTTTAATAATGTGGCCTTTGAAATGATCAAACCAGCACAACCGACCCGCATTCCTGGCATTGCAACAACTCAAATTAATGAATTTGAGACAAGAAGGTTTCCAAATGCAAAATCACTCAAACAATAAATAATTTGCATAAAACTCAAAATATGTTCATATAAAGAGAGTTGAAATACTTCATATTAATAATTCTAGTCTTTGGCATTGACAGCAAAAATTTGTTCAGTTGTGCTTTAAATTCCCCTCTGTTATTAACACACCCACACTCCAGACTGACATTTGAATATATGCAAGTTCATTTTTTTAACATTATTAGTGTTGTCACCATGGCATGATGTATTTTTCAGCAGTGATAACAGTTTAGCAAACCACGGACAAATCATGTCATATTTTCGGGTTTCATTTTCAGGACTTGGCTCCTTTCTTGTTTCATGAATTTTGACTTTCATGACTAGTTTTTGCTTTTTTTTGACTCTTTAAATAAATACTTCACCCACAAAATGACCATTTGTTTATTAAATACTCACCAAGTCTCAAAAAACGGATCAAACCTATAAGAAAACATCTGTTTACAACCTCTCACACAACTGGTGCAGCATAATCCACAAGTCTCATTCATCAATCCGTCTGCTCACGACTTCACAAACCGACCCATTCTCACTCCCAATGCGTCAAGTAACGCGGCCCCGTCAGCGCTCATCGGCATCAGACACCGGCGCGGCGTGTGAATGTCACCGCAGCCACCCCCGCGGCACTACAGGCAGACGGACTGCCGTGTACACACCCAACATGTTCTCACTCCCAACTCAACTGTCGACCCGTAGTCAGTGGCCCTACGCTTCAAACGGCTTGCTCTACGTTCCCCTCCAGCGGCAGTGTCTGGGACGACGTGTCAGTTTCCTTTGGCTACATGCATAGCTTCTTTTCAGAATTAACTTCCAACGTAGGTTTATTTAGGTTTTAGGTTTAGTTACCCCTCAAAAGTGCTGAGTTAGGCTTAGGAAACGGCCGTGGTTGGGGTTTAAAAAAGTATGTTTGTAACGCAAAATAACATTCGAGAAGTACGGAGAAGTACATTCGAGCGGCCTCCTGGGTGAAAGTCCTGTGTTTGTTTGACCCATCGTGGGTCATAACGGGTTAGTTCCAGTGTTTACCTCACAAGACGGAGGAGAAAACGGTTCCTGCTGTTTTAACTTCCCAGCGTGCAGTCAGCCGTCACACTTACGGATTTATGACTCTTAGCTGCACGTGAAGAAACACACCCACACAAACACACACTCTGCGCTGGCAATTAATTCACCGCTGGCATATGGAGACCGGAGTGTTATTACGTGTTATGTCCGTCAGCTAAAGTATTCATCATCTCGTGAGTCACACAACTCCACATGACAACAAATCACAAATGCCGCACGTTGCTGTAAATAAATCATTACTCGTGCTTCTCCATCAACGATAGCGGCGTACATCCACAGATATATAAATAAAAGTGCTCTGCTTCACTTTAAAACCGATGTCATGCTGGTATTCCACTCAGTCCCTTTCTTTACTTTATGTTTTTATAAAAGCTCAGGTAATCTTTGAGGGTGGAAGTAATGCTTTGACATTTCATATCTCAGAACGTCTCAGCTTTTCCTTAGTGTTAGTCTCCCTGCACTCTCTCTCATCAATAGACTGTTATTGACCTCATCCTCCACAGAGAGGATGGAGTGTGCAGACTGGGTGCTGGAGTTCTCTGCATAGCTCTCCACAGAGATTTAGAAATACATAAAAGGGTTTGTTTTCATTATATACTAACTCCAGGACCAGCATAATGAACTGCTGTTGACAAAAGTAGCTCCTTGTTTTCCATTTTTAGATAACAAGACCTGGAAGACCAGTGGCAGTACTTTAGTGGCACTTTGTTATTTTTGGCTTTATTTTTCCATTTTTAACTATTTCTTCCTTTCCTTCTTGTTTTTATGCAGCATCCTCCAGGATGTGAGAATATGTAAATATATGCTGCTTTTGCTCCTCAAGCTCCGTGCCTCTACTCTCTGTGTTTGTGTTGGGACTTCATTAATCCTGCACGCTATGTTGTTGCCAGATTAATGTCAAAAACATTTCAGTCAATTGGTTAATTATTTTTAAATATGGGGTGGTTTTTTTTGGTATTTTAGCTCCTTGCCAGGAAGCTCTGCAGAGGAGAGCTGCCAATTTGTATTCGTCTCTCCTTTGTCCTGTTTTTTTTTTGTGAGTTGGGGCTAGAATAGTAACTTTAATTTATTTTTACATTGGTTTTCTTTCAGACAAAGTTTCAATAGCTTGTTATTTTGGCAATGTGTTCTCCCTGAAGTTCAACTTAAGCTTCCGTATTTGCCAATAACTTGTGTTATGTAACTACTTTTGTGTTATTTTCTTTCTCTCCTTCTTACTTTATTCTTTCCTCAAACGGTAAAATGCATCACCTCATGGAAGCATCAAGGAGAAGCCAAAGAGTTACATATCATGCAATAGAAAATTACAAGAGAAGGGAGAAGAAAGAAGCTAAGAAACATATTTTACAGTGTTTTTGTCCTTCAGATATTTCAAAAGTCAGTAAGTGATTCAGTACTTTACTTTGAAGGGCAAATAAACCAAACCAAAGTATGTTTTTATCCCTGTGAGGATAAATTAAAAGACTGCAGCCGGCTCACTTGCACCATAATTATCATTCTTCTGTGTCTGAAAACAAAATCATTAGCGGGCCGCTGTAGACGCCCGTAGTCTTTGTAATAGGGCCGCTGATTACTTGTTTTGGTGTTAGCAAAGACATCAGCCTTGGAAGAATATTGGCATTAGTGCTGGGCAGAACCAGGCCTGATCAATTTTCTATTAATGGCTTCTGTGCACCTCCTTATTCTCCTCTTCTTTCTTTATCCTCTCTGCTGAGCCGGCTCTTCTGCATCACCCGTGAACCTTTAAAGGTCACAAACGGCCGCAGAGCACTAGCCGCGACCGTTGTCCCTCTCTCTCTCTCTCTTTCTGTCGTGCGAGGCTTGATCTACTGAAGGATGAGAATACTACGAGCAGTATTTTACTGAATGATCATCGTTTGAAAACAGCATTTGTTACGAGTGATGCGTCTTCTAAAATCACGGCACGATAACATGAGCCTTTTTCTTATGAAAATAGCTATCGGGGGAGTATCGTTCCTCATGCGTTGACTGCTTCTTCTCTTTGAGAAATGAAGACCTGTAATTTTCACTCACTCGCTCACACACACACACACACACACACACACACACACGCCCTCACAGCGAAGAAGTAGGTGTAATCTATGAAAGCAGTAGACCTCGTATTACTATTCATGGTGTCAGGAGTTTGATAACATCCCAGCTACACTTCAAGTACAACGTTAGAGTGTTTTCCCCCCCCATTAGTTCTTTTTTTGTCAGCTCTTTTAACCTGACTCCCCATATCTTACAGGTGTAGCCGCCTCCCCGGCCTTCTTTTCCGCAGTGCGATGTGTGGAGTGCCGCGGGCCTCTGAAAGCAGATATATGTTGGTGATACATGAACAGCGGCTCAGCTCTCGGCTCCTGCAGCGTTTGTCCACGGGGAGGAAAACAGATGAGGTTGACTCCGGGGTCACCGGCTCCTCCTGGGCAGGACGCTGCTGATGATTCCCCTCCTGTGCCGCTCCGCTGCTCAACAATCGCAGCGCAGAGCCCAAAACCACGAGGCGGAGAATCGCGGTAGCCCGCTTTTCTTTTTCCCTCCCACTGTTCTGCCTGCAGGACGGCAAGACTGGGAACTTCCGTGGACTGGTTGGACAACGAACATGAATATAAACATGTAATACATTTTACATAGATGAGACTCATCTTTTCCGTCATTGTGGTCATTTCCCAGAGAGGACACCCTTTTGTAAAAGAAAATCCAGGTAGTGTGCAGAGTACAGAACTGAAAATGGGTTTAGCGGTCAAACCACTGCTGGTATTTATTTTCCTGTTGGTCAACAGTGAATTTCTGCACCAGTAGGAGGATAACGCTTAAATCCCCAGTTACAGTACTCCGCTGCCAAACGCTTTAACTTTTCCCCTGAACTACAAACACCTCGCTGTCGTGCAGTGTAAATCTTTTCAGGTCGGTTCAACTGAAAAATCTGAAGTGTCACTACTGCCTTAAAAAATGTGAATTACACCAACCGTGAAGCAAAATTCCTATGAAGCTCAGAATCGCTGCGAAGATGCAAATTCATGCGAATTTCCGACGGGAAACACAAATGACACGAATGACCCAACGCAAATATGCGGAACAAGTAAATGGACTTGTACAGCACCTTTCTAGTCCTACGACCACTCAAAACACTACATGTCATCATTCACCCATTCATACAATGATAGCAGGGGCTACCAGCAGAACTCTAATAAACCATTCATGCCCATTCATGCACCGCTGTTTATTTGTGCCCAAGGACGCATTGACATGGACTGACAGGCGTCGGGGATCTCACCGCCGATCCTCGGATTGAAGGACGACCCTGCTCTACCACTGAGCCACATTTCAAGTGAGTTGACATATTTCAACTTGAGCGAGCAAAGCATGTGACGCTGGTACCTGCATTGAGATGATAGGCTGTCTCCTCTCACGTCTTGATGTTGTTCATTCAGAAATGTAGGAAAAAAATGTGTAACCGTCTGTGGTCAGCCAGAGCTCTACGATAGTCATATATGTACAGAGATAAATGTGTATAAATGTCATTTGGCATCATTTTTATCCATTTATTAAAATTAAATCACAGCAAAACCGGTTCATTTTGGGATCGTACAGCTGTAGTAAAGCTGTCAACAACTGTTCAGTCACACTGACAAAGATACAATCCGATTTGCTTTCCATGAACAACAGCTGCTGCTGGAGCCACCTGAGATAATATGAAGGCAACGTGAGGCTGCTGCTTGTTACATCGTGGTTGGCGATGTTTTCTTCCAACCAAAAAAGGGAGGAGGTCTCTGGAGAGTTTTGACTCAAACAATGCATGCTGGGAAGTCTGCTAAGTAATATTAGCAGACTTCCCAGCATGGCATGTTTAATGAGTTGCCTGAACAACCAGCAGTACATTCATTTAACTCATTGTTTCAACTCAAAGTGCTTCAAGTTAGAACAACTCAAGTGCTGCAGTGATTTCAAAATAAGAGGAACAAGTTTTAAGTTGAATTAACTTGAAATTGATCAAATTATACTTGTGTTGAGTTAATGAGACATGATTAGCTGACTTTATGTGAGAGGAGAAGCTTGAAATAATCACGGTAATTCTTTTATACAATTTCATTTTTTTCTGACTGCACTGATTGTTTTTCTATGTGCAAAATAAATTATATTAATTTAAGAAATGTATTTATTACACTAAAGGCCTTTACAGGAGCGTTTTTATCTCCTGTAAATGAGTCGTTATCTAATGCTAACTTTTGGTCAATGTAGGAGAAATCTTAATTAGACAATAAACACCTAAATGTACATTTTGAATGTTTTCTTTACACTAGTAATGTAGCTCATGTTTCTGCTTGTATAGTGTAAAAGTGAAGTAAGTAAAACAGAAGAATTATCTGCAGCATGAATTATGGCATTATTAGATTATTAATACTGATTAATAAATGCACACTATAAGTTGCTTTTACTGTTGTTTCATATACAGTCTGGTAGTTTCTTCCAGTCACTAGATTACAACTCTTATTTCAGTTTATTATTGATAAAAAAGATAGATGATTTCAACTCAGATGGATGTTTTCATTAGGATGTAGGCCTTTTTTGTACTTTTTGTATATAATTACAATGTCCTGATTACAGGAGAGAAATGTTTTTTAGCACAAAATGTTAACAACATGTACCAATGCTTGACAAACAATGTTTGTGCCTGCAGTGTCTCCCCTTAAAGAGGAGACAAAACCCGATCAAAGGCAACTTATGTCGTCCAAACGCTGCATTCAGTCCCTGTTTTGTGGTTTGACATTTACAGTGTAAAGGGCTGCGGACAGACATGTCTGCCTCTTTACACGCGTTGGCTGTGAGCTTCTCACCAGACACAAGACATCAGCGACTCATCAGCAGCACTGAAGCCTCCGACGTCCTCCTGGCCGTCACCGTCCTGAGAACCGGCGGTCCTGTCAGCGACGCAGCACCCGAGTGGACAGCGGGGGGACGAAACTGTCAAAACGTTTTTACCAACCTGACTGTTATTTTGAAATTCCTGAGGACGAAAATAGTCAATGACGGCTCAATGATGAGTGTAGAGGAAGAAAAATGGCATTTCCTGCACTCGGCGGAGCTCCAAGCCAGAGCTTTTAAAAAGCTTTCTTACTTTCCCTGAAACCAAAAAATATGCCTTCAGCGTAAATGTCAAATAAAGAGAAACAAATTCATCAGGTTGCCAGGACAGCTTGGAAATCAAGGCTGTCACAGTGTTATCGCTTCATTTGGCCACCGGATTGTTAAAAAAAAAATTATATTTGTAAAAGAAATCATAAACGTCTCTAAAGTACAGATCAGGGATGAAGAGGGAGGAAAGCATAAAGCACGAGAATACCTGAAGAAACGCTCTCTCCATTGAGACCTATAATTTAACGGTGATATAACCTCCCAGCACAATGTGATGAAGTCGGAGACGCTTTCACCGTTTGGTCACAATTCAAATAGCTGTGGGCCAAGTTTATTATCCAAAGCAAAAGAGATACATAAAGAGGTACTTACACGCATTTACATACGCTAGTTATAGAAGTTCAATCCACGTTCTTTCATCTACAGAGCTGAAAGCGATTCAAAGTGCAGACTAGGACAGAATATGAGAGCATTTGTTCCAGAAAGACAAAGGCTGTCAAATGAATGGCTGCCGAGGCATGGGGACTGAAACAAAGAAGAGCGTTTATGTGCTATTATTATAATCCCCGTGGCAGATCTGATGTCCTTTTGTACTTTTTATGAAGACTTGTTTATCAATCCTGGTCGTCTGGTGCCAGCATCTGGTAGTCCGTGAGCTGTGAAGAGACATCTTTGATGAAGAGGCTGTGTCACAAAATGTACAGATACCTTCATCTCATACGGGTTCCTCAACCGGCAGAGTAGTGACGGAGAGAGCGGGTTTATCTATCATTCACAACAGGGTTCCTTTCCCTCCTGTAACTACTAAATACTCTTAATAACCTAGAACGTATAGAAGAAGTGGACGGAGGTGTCGTCACGTCACCCACTGGTTTGTGGACTGATGTTTGGAAGCCTTGAGTTTCGGCGTTTTGAGTAACTAACTGGCAGTTATTAGAATAATCCTCATCATACCTGTTATAGATTTACCTACCAAAGAAATATGTAAAATGCAATAAGTGTCCGTAGACTAAAACAAACCTGTTTCAGTTCTATGGTGTGTGTGTGTGTGTGTGTGTGTGGAGGATTTGGAGGTTTGAGTGAGACAGAACCAGACAGGGCTGTGTCACCATGACATCGTTTCTTTCTTATCTCGAGTGAATCATCGTATTTTGTTGAGTACAAGTTCCTCAGTAAATGATGTGTTTTCACAGAGGTGATGTGAAATCTATTACTGCGGTCTTCTTTTCAAAGATTCTCGTGCTTTATGCTTTTATTCCTCTGTGTCCTTGATTAACAGTAATGTACATGTGTGTGTATGTTTGTTCTTAGATATAAAATTCAATTAGACTCTTATCAGTGTTATTTTGGTAAATTTCTCACATCCAGCTTGTTAAGAATGTGTGGGCATACCCCTTACTATTACCACACAACACAAACTAAGAACTGTATTTATATAATCTGACATTGTAGTGAAACAGTGAGAAATGCATTTACATACTATTATTTTTACACACTTTAAAGGAGACGGTTTCAAACGTATTAAAAAACAGATGAAAATTTTTCTAAGAGGCTTTCAAAAGGGGAAAAAAACAATGTCAGCTTTAAACTCCTGAAATACAATTTTGACCTCCTGGCACGTTGGCCTCCCTCTGTTAAACTCCACAATGCAAATGTGCCTATTTTCTTAAATACACTGAGGTCTAGAAGCCATTAATGTCACTGCTGGACTGAAATATCTTTACTTAAAATGCACGACCTTCATTTGGCAAAAGCCACCCTAATATTCGACATTACACGACTACAACGAGGGGCGAAATGTTCCCAAAGGCCTTCAGGTTAAGTTAACTTTCCGGAGTGTTGATATTTCGGCACTAATGTAATCTAAATGCGGCCTCAGAAAGAGCAGCCTGCAGTGGTGTCGGGTACCGCTACGAGGGTAAAGGTTTCCGGTGGGTTTCGGTGAGGAATCCCAAGAATAATAAATCTTCATCTATAATGAAACGCTTCACTACTGCAATATAATTGCTCAAATGACGAGACAGAATTAGGAGCAGAGGGGTGATTTAACTCAAATAACCCTTTTACTAAAGTAAAGCTCAGTCTTTTAATTCTGAACTTGGCATAGTAGACGTCAACAAATTCAATGAAATAAAGGGGGAACCGTTCATTCTTCAATCGTAGCGTAGCATTGTCCAGCTCCGACAAGGGTCCGCCAAATATCCGGCTCTGCTCCGTCGACTGTCGTGCAATCATTTCAGATTTTCTTCATTTTTAACTTGGGGCTAGTCGTGGTTCAACATGTTATAATGGTGATACTCGTTACCTAGAGAGGTTAGAAGGAGATTTACATCATTAACTAGCGTTAGCACGGCTATGCTACGCTAGCTACTGAAGGTATAATCAAATGTATACACATGCTGATTTAGCTTTTTAATGATTGTTACAGTGAATAAAGACCTCGGCTTTACGGGAACAGTGTTCTTTAATTTCATCGTCTTCTGTCTCCATCGTGAGGCGATGTGGTGGTTCCCTTTTATACTGTGATCTGTAGAGTTTAACTTCTATTTCCAAAAATTAGATAATATTTATTAAGGGAGGGCAGTTAGTGACAGTGTATTAACGCGCTTTTGAAAAAGTCCCCACGAAAATAAGATAATACAAGATTAGATCCCTCACAGCAAAGTATGGAAGTAAAAATAAGAGCTAAATACGCACAGAAAGGATTGGGGCGGCTGTGGCTCAGTGGGTAGAGCGGTTTTTTTTAGCCATAAGGTTGGAAGTTCAATCCCTGTCTCCTACTGTCAAGTTGCTCCCTGAGCGCTTCTTAAAACGCAGAGGATGGGTTGAATGCAGAGGTCAAAGTTAATGTATGCACCTGTCTGTATGTAATAAAAAACTATAAGATTATAGTAAGGTGCCAAAAAATATCACACACAATGCCAAAAATATAACAGCTTAACAGTAAGGACCACAGATGGGTATGTGAAGCATGCACAGCATTAAATCTTGGGTACGTGTGTCCGGTTAATTGAAAATGTTGTATCCCATTATTGCACATTATGACCCATGTAATGAATTATCATCCAAGTAGAGACAATAATCCGAGAGAGTTGAGTTAAAGTCGACACTTTACTTTGATTTTTGCAAAAAACTACAGTGCTCATCCGTTTTAGGAAACAGTTTTTAAATACATATTTGTACAATACTACCGACAGTGTAGCAGTGAAGCTTCCCAGCCAATCGTATCATATAGAGAAGTATTACTGGAAGCCTCATTCAACACAGTGTCACCCTCATATGACTCCTGCTGATGAGGAACATATTCAGTTTGAAGCAGACAAACCAGGAGCCACTTGACAAAACCCTAGACAAAGAAAACTGAAGCAAATATTACAACTGCTGCAACCAGCAGGGAATGTCACGATTTATGATCAGACCGAGGACATAAATCTTCCTGTGTTTACCACCACTGACTGTCTGTATGACTGAGCGGTACCTCGACCGGTGTTTCAACCAACTGCACAAATCTATGAACTATACAACATCTTCCAAACGCGCCTCCGATCCACTGACTCACTCTCTGACTCGCGCTGACATCAGTGGGCTCTCGATACGAGGATTTCTCTTCACGATAACCGAACAAGGATTTTCAGAAGTTAAAACACAGTTTGGAGTTCAGCCAGGAGCCGATCTATACTGTCTAACAACTATTAACCACCCGGTCCTAAATATTCCGAAACTGCGTAGGGAGGTCGTTTGGGTCAGACAGGACTTTCACCCAGGAGACCGCTGTTTGTGTCACATGTGAAACCAAAAGTAACTTACTTATTTCAAGCCAAACCATAATATGTTGTTAATCCTAACCAAGCAGTTTCCTGCCTGAACCTAAACATAATTGAGAAGCAGTTTCAAAATGTCAAAAATGCCACAAGCGATTAAAACTAGATATATTGTTATATAGATATGAAACGTATTTGTGGTTCAGAAACGTCAAGATCCAACGTATAAGTGGTTTGCACACAAGTACATTATATTTCTAAGGAAAGTTATATTCCCTTTATCCCACAGCCTCCTGATCCTTTTCCCTCCAACCATCACAACATATTAAGACATGTCATGACTACTTAACTTAAGATGCTAGTCCTTAAAAACAAGAAGAAACACAAACATCAGACATCATTTATTGTCAAGTCTGAACACTTTCTACTCGGTGAACGGGTTCAACCCAAAGACCTGCTCCGGCAGAAAATACTGAAAGGATGTTTTAAGAATTATTTCCCAAGAAGAAGAAAACAGTTCTTAAAAAAAAAGAAAGGAAAAGCAAATTGCACATTGATGGACTACTCTTCCGTGACAACGAGCTCACACCCCGCTGATCTAATCTACTGTTACAATAGATGCAGCACGATGTGCAGTTAAACAAATGCAGCCGACTCTGACACCAAGCCTTAGTCTCACCATTTGTCTTCATAGTGAGTCTGTATTTTACATGTCCCTTGCCCCTTTCCTCTTGTCATTTTCACTCCAGGCGTCCATATTTTTTTGCATGCTGTATATGTGCTCCTGTCTCCTCTCCCTCTTCTCAGCTCACCGGTGGAATTTTTCACACACCCACGTGCCTATTTTCATCGCCAGCCGCTCTCTCTCTCCACACCCGGCACAGATTGCATCAGAAATACACGAGCCTCGCATGTACACGATCCAAAGCACTTTAGTATTGAGCGCCTCGATAAACCTACCTCATCCAAACAGATGAACAAGTAAACATTTTAGAGAGCCACTTATTCTACGAGGGGATTGTTCAACGCACGCTCAATAACGAGGCACCTTCACCTAACGGGTTCCCTGCTGAGCTTCACAAACATTTCATGTTTAATTCCGTCTTGTTCAACAGAATTGCAGCAGAAAATGGATCTGGATAATATTGCCCTTTATTGAATCGCAGAAAAACAATTATTTTATTGTTATTGTTCCACAACCCTAGACTGTGTCGATGTGGAATGAGTTTCGACTGTGATGATGGGTTTTTTGGGCTAGCCACCGAGAAGGTTAATTCATTTTAAGTGAAATTATTGACAGCAATAGATGACCTCAGACAACATTGTAAATTTACTTAGGTGTTTTTGGAACAAACTGTCCTGAGGACTCCATGAGTGGAACTGACCACTGGGGAGCTCCCTGAGAACTACGTACCAATAGGAACGCTGAAGTGAAATATGCTGACCGGCGCCACTTGATTGCTACGTTTGCTAAAAGTTCTCTTCACTTTTTTAAAAGTAATATAAGAAGAAAATAAACAACTCTGTTACATGCCACAATCATACAAACGCAAGCAAAAGGAGCCCTCATGAAAGTACCTGTTGCGATTTCAGTTCGAATCAGCTTCTTCTGCTTTGTGCTACTGATTTAGCATTTGTGCTACTGGGTTAGCCTTTGTGCTACTGGGTTAGCTTTCACAATTGAATTCAGTAGGACAATAGCTTGTCTCTGCTCGTTTTTATTGAGTCAAGTGAGTCCAGCATAGCTTAGTTCACAAAATGCAAATGCTCACAAGTTTTTCAAAATAGTACTGAAAAATCCATGAAGCAACTTTATTATAATTTGTGCGCAGCGAATATAAACATTCCTTAAGGTCACTTTTAGTAGCAATGGGCTGATAGGCATGGATGTCCTCCTTCCCCTTAAATCTTCAACACATTCGTCAAATAGCAAAGCAGCTGCAGTCCAACAAGGTGAAAACATCGAGAGTATTCACACCGCAAAGTGTTCGTGTTTCATCTCCACAAGAATCCTGTAAAGTCGTAAAATCCCTCTCACACATTTCTGAGAGGTGTGCTTGGTGGAGGGTGGCAAGTGAAGGCTGGCCTTGGACAAAAATGAGGTACTGTATAATAATAATATCCGGAGACCATGTTGCGATGGGATCACGCAGCTGACACCAAATAGTGCCAGTGGCGTAAAGCACCTTCCCCTCTTCCCACCCCTATACTTTCACACCCATCCTCTACTACACACGAGTAAAGTTTCACGACTGCATCCTGCACAGTTGTGACCAGGGAATGAAATTGAAGGTAAATATTGTCTGTGGCAGTGGAAAAATTCAACGTGTCGTCGTACAACGTTTTGTACGATATCTCACAAAAAAGTTACTTCCCATTTTTTATGCATTTTCCAACGAAAGTCCAGCAACATTTGTCAATTTCTGGTCCTTTCATGCATAAAGTCTTTTCAAAGTTAACTTCCATCTGCACAGGAAACAACTTACTTAGGTTTAGGCAACACAACTACTTGATCGTGGTTTGGGTTAAAATAAATGCGAACGTGACAAAAAATCACCCGTACTACGTGACTTTTCTATAGTCTTTATGCTTCCTGGATACGATTTGCTTTCGTTGGATATTAAAAAATGACAAGGCAGGTTGGTATGTCTCCAAATGCTGTATGAAGACAGCCTGCATAATTTCAGGTCCAGTTTTTCTTATATTAAAAAATATTATTTTAAATAATGAATGTTTAAATTAGTCAGGGAGTAAGGTTCAATTTCATAAATGGCAGACAAAATAATTAGTCGCTAGTAGAAATGTTCAGATTAAGAAGTCTTAAAGCTGCATTCTCTCTAATGTCCACCAGGGGGCGACTCCTCTGGTTGTATAGAAGTCTATGAGAAAATGACTCTACTTCTCTCTTGATTTATTACCTCAGTAAACATTGTAAACATGAGTTTATGGTCTCAATCTCTAGTTTCAAGTCTTCTTCAATACAGCATGATGTTCATTTAGTACATTATGCTCCATTTAGAGTCACACAGACCATAAAGCAGGGGATGCTTTAGGGCGGGGCTACACGGTGATTGACAGGTCTCTCTACCAGAGACGTATACTGCATCTCTACATCACTCTTCCGCATTGCAAATATCGTCACTTCTGTTAATTGGTTGCATAAAAGCCAAGATGATGACGGCCAAAACGTCAAACTCGAGGCAAACCAATGGGTGACATGACGATGACTTCGTCCACTTCTTACAGTCTATGTTTCAGCCCCTGGTTGTGACGCTGTCCACAGATGGACAGACAGATATAAAAACACCTAACAAAGCACTCAAAACCTCTTCTGTGGTAGTTCCCACTACAGTGTGTCTCCAGGACCACATTTTGCCATCATGACACACACACACACACACAAGTCAAAAACAATACAATATGTTGCAGCTGGTAATAATAGGATGAATAAAAAATTATTTGACAGTGAACTGCCAAAGCAGAAGCACTTCTGCCTCATTCTTCATTAAGTGAACTGGACAAAAAAGAAAACCCACAAACCTGTTACCGACTCAGACTGCCCTCGGCGGGCCTCATGCACTCTGTCGCCAAATCCTGACAGCCAGTCCTCCCACGAGTTCAGTCCCCAGGATAACAAGAGGTGTCTGACTCCTTGGACTCTGCTCTCAGCCACAACACTGACGGGCTCCTACACAATCCGAGCTGACAGAAACATGAGGCGGTGTGGTGAGAGGAGAGGAGGGTGAACGTAATGTCATTTGCCTGGAGACTCGTCGGCTTCACACGGAATCTGCCTCAGTGTGGCAACAAGCTTCTTTTTTTAAGCACACACCAGCTATGAAGATACCAAAGCTAAAATGCAGCCTTTAAATTCTCTTTACAATGCATTGAAGTATTGAGTCAATGTGCTATACTTGCTGTTTGTGTGAGTGTATGGGCTCTTTGATAGCACAATTGATCTACTAAGAGCCTTGTACGATTTTTATTTCACCACATGCTGTATAGCTGATAGCTTTCAGGACACACTGAAGGTCTCGCAGACTTCATCTGACTGTATCTTGGTTCAGCTGCACAAAGCAACAAATTAAATACAACCTATGACATGAAGGAGCTGAAAGTAAATCACAACAATGAGGTGTTCAAGGAAATGCTGGCGTGTTTTTTAAAAGGATTTAGTCAAAGACAGACACAATTTTCAGGTTGGTTTTCTATTCGCAAATTAAAGTAGCAGGATTGTTGATCAGTGGTGGAAGTACTGAGTATTCCCATTTTATGCAACTTTTAACTGCACCCATAGATGGATTACTGAACGGGCCTACAGGGGGGCCCCTGGCTTTCACCTACAAACTGTCACTCAAAGAGACACATACCAACGGCAAAGAGACTCAAAAAGACCATGAAGAAAAAGACTAAATATACTCAAAGAGGCAGGAAATTACTACACAAAGACACAATAACCACAAAGAAACAAAAAATGACAAAGAGACACAATGACTACAAAGAGAAATAAAATAAGTACAAAGATACACAAAATCTTCACAAAGAGATGCAAAACAGCAGCAAAGAGACTCACAACGACCATTAAAAAGGACAAAGCAACCAAATGACTACAAAGAGATACAAGACAATTACGAGACTCAAAACAACCACAAAGAGACACAAAACGACTACAAAGAGACACAAAACGACCACAAAGAGACACAAAACAACCACAAAGAGACACAAAACGACTACAAAGAGACACAAAACGACTACAAAGAGACACAAAACAACCACAAAGAGACACAAAACGACTACAAAGAGACACAAAACAACCACAAAGAGACACAAAAATACCACAAAAGGAACAAAGCAATAGCCAAAAAAAAAACATGGAGATGTGTAACAACTACAAAAAGATGTAAAGCCACAACAAAAAGAGGCTTAACAACTATAAAGTCTGTGTGTTGCTCCTGTAGGAGAGGTGGTGGGGCCTTTAGCATGTCTGTGTCCAGGGGCCCGTTGTCTTATCACTTCTTCCACCACATCTTAGAGGCAACTATCGTACCTTCTACTGAACTACATTTATCTCACAGCTTTAGTTACTTTTCAGATTTTTCATCCCCTTCCTGTCCGATGAAAACCACGTATCTCCAGCTGTGTTGCTGTTGAATGTTTGTGATGAACCGAAGGATGAAGTGTTCCTTCATTCCTGTTGGATCAGCTGAAAAATGCATCGTCACAAAGCGTATGGTGCTTGGAGTTGCTGGAATCTTTGCAGTTTCTTTTTGCCTCACCAGCTCATGTTGACTTCATGATTAATTAGCTTGAAGCTCGTTAATCCTTGTGGGACCAACATAAATAACTAACGGCTCACTTACATTCAACCACAACTGTAGCGCTTTCAAGAGGTGCGTTAATTAAAATCACCAGGAGACCTGAAGAACATAATCTGGATTTCATATTATAATTGAATGGATTTCATTTTAATTACGTTTTAATTACATTTTATCCAAAAGCTGTTTACACACCTTGTTTTTATTTAAAGTTTTTTTGTTAAAGTCGCCACAGGCACAACTGCAAATCATCTTTTTTTTTATTATTTGTGAAAATTGCCATTAATTATTTTCTCAGTTCTGAGGTGAAAAGAGCAGCGAGCAATGTCCAAAGAGACACAGAAAAACATGTTTAAAAATGCTCACATCCGTCTTGCTGCTAAATTAATTCCTAAATATAGTGTTGAAAAATTGAAGTCCTGTCCTGTTCTAATGCCATATTTCACAGAGTGGAGTTCGGGTGTGAACATAACACGAGGCCATATAAGCTTCAATTTTAACAGAGGTTTTTCCAGTACCCCTTGTGCAAATGAGACATGGCTTCTAGCTTTTTTTATTCAAAGGCGAATTTCAAAACCACTAACTGTACTTTCCCGTGTGCTCTCATGCTTCAATAAAGACTGGAGTATTCTTCATTCCTCCTCATTTGGATAATAATTCACAGTTGGCTGTTCTCACAAAAGTTATCTTGCAGAAGAACTTGGGCTTTGAGGCGGCAAAAAAAAAAAGTCCTGATGTGCTTTCATCTACTGTAGTTAACATGCAAAAATAGAAGTGGAACATGAGGACGGGCGACTGACAAAGCCGCGAACAAATAAAAGCACCCAGTGCAGCCGGAGAGAAAACAGGAAGAGAGGGATTGATGTCTGTTTTTGGATCAGGCACTTCCTCTCTGTGACTCACTGCGAGCGCTTCAATTCCCACCAGATTCCAACAGTTTCTGATGTGGAGGATCTTATTATGTTCAGAATTTTTTATTTTTTTCCTTGATAAAATATCGAAAGATATACGCTAAAAAAAAATTATGTTAATGTGGGGAAAGGATGCTGTGCACTGAGTCAGACTTGAAGCGTAGTTCGTTGAGCTTTTCCTCGCAAAACTCGTCCTCCCACTCATCCACCCACACAGACATGAACACCAGCAATAAGTCAATATATATATTTATATTTACCAACATTTAGGGCTATATTGGAACCAATACACGGACCAGGAACAAAATGAAAGCCCTCAGGAGCCCGTAATGCTAGCTACAGGTAGATACCAGCAGAATGTCCACAGACTATATTCCTCAGTGGTTCAAATGCTGCCTGGACACAATGAGTTAAATTACAGTTAAGAAGAGGTACAGAGAATTATGTATTCCCCACTTCCCCTTTTGAAGGTACTGCCAATCGAACGGGGCTGTGGAATACAAATAGATTTCTTTCTTTTTAAAGACACACCATCCACTGTTTTAAGATGCAAACATGCCTTTATACGAGCAAAGCCTGATGTAACGCGTAAAAAAGAAAATCAAACTATGGTACGATCAAAAGATCTCAAGGACACTTCTGGTTTTCAATGAGGTCACATCTGTAATAGGCTAATGTAGCTCTCACCTTCACAGTTTACAGGAGCAGCCTTGAGGGAAACAGGCCAGCCGGATTCGGGCGAGCTGTGGGCTTCGGGGAGGCCTGTGTGGGCCGCCTGTAGAAAGGGTGCCCTTCATTTCTAGACAGCGTGCCCTTTTTAAAATACAATCATAGATAGAGAGTGAGTGGCAGCCTCACTGGTCGTCCGTCCCCACAGAGCGCTGCAGGAATGAGTCAGCATTTTTGCACTTCCGGTTCCCTCTTCTCAAAGTCAATGGGCTTTTTTAAATGTGTGTTTGGTTCGATGCCTGAAATAAGGTCGGTGGTTAACACGAGCTTAGACTTAGTTTTTTATTTTCCTGCTTCACAGACTTCGGCGACTGTGATCCATGCTACGATTATGAAATGTCAGAAATGAACAAAAATAATATTTTGATATTGGATTGGAAACCAACATCTGCTTTTGGTGAAAAGTGGGCAAATCAATGTTTATACAATTAATAGAAAAACATTATTTTCTGTATTATTCTAACTTTGCTGCAAGACATTTTTTAAATCATGCACAGGTGAATTTGCATTATTTATTATTATTTTATTAAAGTGTGTTTAGCGCCACACTCAATGTCATATTTCACTTCAAATAAACTGGTTTCCACTGCTTAGGTTCACCGTTTATTATCTTAAATAAAACAATGAGGCCAATAATTCAGAACACCCACTGCAGAAACTTTGAACACGGATTGTGTCACTGCAGCTTGACTTCATTTGGAACAGGCAGGCCTTTCACTGCAGCCAGGGCGTTTTCTACCATCTTCTCCACGATCGCTCTCACTGTGTCGTAGGTACTGATCCCGATGTGGGGGGTGATCAGCACATTAGGCAGGCCGAGGAGCGGGTGATCCCTGCACAAGATGAGGCAGGGGGGGATGTTAGGAGTGAGCAACAAGTGATGCATGGGACATATTATGTCGTGCACGATTCTGTGTTTGTGTTTTCAGTGCAAGAGACCTCGGTAAAGGTTCCGGATGAGTCACATCTAATGCCGCTGCACGAATTCTTCCCGACTGGAGAGCTTCGACTAACGCATCCTGGTCCACGACTTGACCTGAGGCATTAAAAGAGCATTACTATTGTTATTATTAACTTAATAATCAATGCAGTCGAGAAAACCCATTGTTCCTACCTCGGCTGATGTTCACCAGTGTTGCTGTGGGTTTCATGAGTGACAGCTCTCTGTGGCCGATGAGGCCCGTTGTGTCCGAGGTCAGTTTGACAACGATCACAACAAAGTCCGACCTCCTCAGCAGGTCATCCAGGCTCCGACAGTAACTGGCTCCAACCGCCTGCTCATCGTCTACACTCCTGAACAGAATAATGGATGAGTGATACAGAGTGTAATCAACATGGTTAATGAGAGCGCATCCATTTTTCAAGGGAGGTTGGTTTTTAATAAAGAACGGATGCAATCAGCTTCTTTTCTTTTTTCTTTTTCAAAAGCAAACAAACATGGCTATGTTTGATATGTTTCCATTAAACCTGTAAGAAAATTGCTCCACTGTTAAGCGTTAGCTGGTAACCATATGTAAATGTTTGATTTCCTGTGTGTTGTGTTTTCACACCGGGCAAGAAACCCGATGCTCAACAATGTAAACTCTCAAATACAGTATGTTGGTTATGTCTCCAATAAAAAAAATCCTTAAATAAATGTATAGTAACAGAACCATGCTGTGGTTGTTTATTGTACCTTCTGGTCCTGTTGTGATACAGGATCTTCATTTCAAATCCTTTGCTTCTTTGGGCGATTCTGTAACCGATCTCTCCCATTCCAACGATCCCCAAAGTCGACCCTGTGACCTCAACTCCCATGAGGCTTTGTGGTATGTGGACGGTCTTTGGGTCAACAGCTATTCGATGAGCTGTGACGGAAACAATTTGATTACATTTAAAATGACTTACTTTACAACTTTACTATAAATTGTAATTAATTGACTTGCTGTATTACAGATTCCCATTGTGTCTAATCCCTCACTGGCTTCCCAACAAACAACTTGTGTTGGACAAAATAATATACTGAAAAAACTATCACGGTTGGGTATAAATTAACTCCGTAAACTAAGTAAACAACGTAACATAATTACTGAAAAGTCCCTTACATCACTAATGCAATTTGTAATGTCCTGTTTGTTTGAGATACTAAATAGAAGCCCTGATATAAATATACCCACTGAAAAGCTGGACTATTTCTTCGGATGTTTAGACGAGTTGCCCTGTAACTGGAGTACACTCAGATGAACTTGATTGAGGACAAAGAGCTGTAGGTCTTAAGTTTCTGAAATTGCATGAATGTAAACCTTCGATCTCACCGTCCAGGATCTTGCGAGCTGATGCCAGGAGCAGACCCATGGCGAGATCCGCACTGGCGTCGCTGACTACGCCGGGCGTGTTGGCCACCTTCACCCCGAGACTGTTAATGAACGGCACGTCCAGGTGGTCGATGCCCACTCCTGCGCTGGCGACCACTTTGAGGGAGGGGAGCAATCTGAGCAGCGAAGGCTCGGCCGCGGGGAAGTACTTCCAAATGAACAGGACCTGGATTTTGGGGCCGTGGAGCGCTGGGTTTTGTAGAAGCTCTCTGTAGCAGACGAGTTGGAAGTGTTGTTTCAGTATGTCAGCCATCTCTTCAAGGTAACTGTGGTCGCCCCCCAACTCTGAGACCAATGCCCACGCTTTTTCCTCCTCCATCACCTGGTGTCAAAAAGCTGAGGGAAAATAGAGAGTGTTCAATAAGTACACTAAAGCGAGTTCTCGTTACTGCACATCAGGATATGCAAAAATGTTTCAACAAGCAAGCGTAGAATTCAATTTATACAGAAAAAAGCTAAATGCATTTTTCTGTCGGTTTAAAAAATAGAGCTGTTATTTAAAGAATAAGAAGCATGTTAGCCCAAAATTATTAGCAAATAGCATAATTCTTTTTTAGAAAACTTCCCATTAAATTATTAAGAAATTACATCAAAGTGTCTTTTTATTCTGAGTTACTTTTACGAAGAAGAGACTCACCTTTTTAATCTGAGCTTGAGTTTCAACCCTTCAGTTCCCTCAGACTGATCAGGTAGAAGCTGAATGCTTGGTGGCTTTTTGTTAATAACCTTTGACCAGCGTTGTGTTGTCATTTTCCTCGGGAGAAGTTGGAGATTAAATGTAGTTAACTAATGTGAAAACCACACCAAGGGCAAACTTCACTCTGTAGCATAAAGAGGTGGCAGGGGGAGGAATGTTGTGCTTGGTTTGTTGTTCACAAATAATATCTGACAGAAGTTAAAGCTTGGCAAGCTACGTGCTCTAACCTCTCCAACTAACTGCATTGTGGTTGAAAGCTGCTTTACAAATAAACTTGTTTTAGCCATTGACTTTTGCAATTGTTCATTTGTTGGTAATATACATACAGTACATGGCCCCGGCCTTTTTGGGTCCGTTACTGGATTTTCATAACAGGTAGTTTCAGAGATTATGCCTCTTTTTGATCTTTACTATTCTGTGTATTGTTTAGCTCACCTGGTTTTGTCCAAAGATTAAAAAAAAATAATTGTTTATCCTTCGTTTTGTGTCTTTTTTCAGAAAATGTATTACACTAAAAATACGAGTGAAGGGAGATGGAGAGAGAGTCTGTAACCGCAACTGTATCTAACTATAAAGCAAGGAATCTGTCTGTGGCCTTCGCACATTTCCAGAACTGATCATCTGATCTACCTCACACTTGGTAGGTGTATTGCTCGGGATCCCGTGGAGGGCTATGTCAAATCTGGTGCAATTTGGACACTGAGTACTGATAAAAAACTTAGACTAAACAAACACAGCTCGTTGATTCTGGATACACTAACTCAACAAACCAAACTTTTTATTTAACTTCCTTGCAGGACGTCCAGCAGCCAATCAATTGGCCCGCTCCGAGGGGGCACGCCCTCTGAATGGAAAGCGTCCGGTCTGTCCGGTTGGTGCACCACTTTGCTTTAAACTGATAAAGGGATTCATGGTTCCCAGAGGATGAATCTTACAGACCTCCCCCCCTCAGACTCCACTATGAAGCTCACATGTTTAGTTTGACATGTCTTGATAACTACTGGATGGATTGCCGTGACGTTTGGCTCAGTCTTTCATGCCGGCCCCTCCCCATTGGCTACCGCCTTCAATGAGGGAGGCAAACTGAGCGGGGAATGCTCAGCTGCAGGGAAGCAGCTCCACATGAACATGGCCTGGATTTTAGGGCAGCTGGGGGTGTTTGTAAGAACTCTCTGCTACAGAGAATTTAAAGTGTGGTTTCAATATGTCTGGTTGGTCCTTTTTCGTCACCTTGAGGCATCAAACACAATGATTAGACATCAGAAATACTCAAACAGTGTTTGACAATGTCAAGGTGGGGGCAGAGATGGAATTCGCAAAACATTAAAGTTTTAAGCTGTTTGATTGGCTTTTATAACACAATGTGATGTGCACCAGTGGATATTCATCTTAACGGGTTAAAGAAGCTGCCCTCATATGTTGTTGGATATTTAGAACTGTGTGCGTATTCCTGTGTTGTGTTTGATTGTGGGTGGAAGGTGTGGAGGGATAATGCAGCACAGTATTACACAGTGTTGCATCATGTAGAGTCACAATAAGGAACATTTTTTTACACCAGTTTCCAAAATGCTTAAGTCAGTCAAATCTCCTCTCATTAATCAAACAGACTGTTATAAATAACACCAATGAGATGCTTAAAAGCTGCATATGAATAATGATAAAATTCACTAAGAATGTACGATCTTACAAACAGTGTGAATGGACTCACAATGTGCACCTTGTTTAGCTTTCCTTCTGCTCTGGAAGAACTAAACTGCTAATGGACTATCTCTAGTTGTGCTGTTGTGCTCATTGACTGCTGTTTCCACAAACCAATAACAGTTTATAGACGGGACTGAGAATGGTGAAGAATTCATGAAAAGTAGTGATGGTTGCAAAAACGGCAACAGAAGAAACAGCTGGAAGTGGGGCTTCAGCACCTCCTAGTGTCAGGGGGCTGTAACTGCAAAACAATGGTAGCCTATATCTGTTGAGTATTGTCACCTTCATGTTCAAAGTGTCACATAGCAACGTGTAGTTGTGGAAGGGTGAGACGATCATAGAGACTCAAGGACGCAGCCTCCATTTCTGAAAAGGGAAGTCAATGCTGAAGTGTCTTGAACCTGCATTCTCTCTAGTGTCCATCAGGGGGCGACTCCTCTGGTTGTATAGAAGTCTATGAGAAAATGACTCTACTTCTCTCTTGATTTATTACCTCAGTAAACATTGTAAACATAAGTTTATGGTCTCAATCTCTAGTTTCAAGTCTTCTTCAATACAGCATGATGTTCATTTAGTAAATTATGGTCCATTTAGAGTCAAACAGACCATGAAGCAGGGGATGCTTTAGGGCGGGGCTACACGGTGATTGACAGGTCGTTACCACGACGTTGTCCGGTCTGGGAGTTGTCCATGTTTTCGTCTTCCAATTTTAACCCTTTCACGGCATTTTAAAAATTCAGTTTAACATTTTGGTTCAGTTGTACTTAGTTCCACCTTCTTGTGTCAGTTCTAGTAGCAAAAAAACAAGATGGCGTCGACCAAAATGGGGAACTTGAGGCTTCGAAATTTAGTCCGTGAACCAATGGGTAAATAGACTCCATAGATTCACATGCAGTTGTTTCAGATTTTCTTCATTTTCAGGCTAGTTTGGTGGATTTGGAACCTGTCATGGTTAAACATAGTGTGATAATGATACTTGTTATCTAGAGAGGTTGGAAGGAGATAAACGTTTCTATGTGGGGCTGGACTGCTCTGCTTCTTTGAAGGGCCATGTTTTTGTTCAGAGTTGTGGGTCTTCTGTTTGTTCTGTTTTTCCTTGTATAATTCCTTCATGTTTATTGTTTCCTGTTTTATTTTGATACTCTCCACCTCTCCTTGCTGTGCTGGTCTGCTCAGCCCTGATTGTTTCACCTGTCCGTCATCATCACCCTCCTGTCCCTGTGTATTTACTGTCTGTGTTCTCTTCTCTTTGTGCCAGTTCATCATTGGCCTTTGTTCCTTGTATTGAACGCTCCAGTATGGTGTTTAACTTCGTCTTGTTTTATGGAGGTTTCTTGCCAGCTTTTGGGCTCTCAGGCTGTAAGTAATGCTTGTTTTCAAATCATTGAACTCCTGCTGCCTCTGCATCAGTTTGTCTGCGTTTAGGTCCAATCCAGCAATTCCTGAGAATTTGGGCGAGTACATTAGCACACCTTCTCAGGCTTCACAGGAACAGTGTTGTTCCTTAATGTGATTGTCTCCTGTCTGGATCTCCAGGGGATGTGGTGGTTCACTTTTACACTCTGATCTGTATCTTTAGCTTCTATCTTTTATCTCTCTTTAAAGCTGTTTTTGCTGCTGAATCAGTTTGACAGCCTGGATAACGGTGAAGGTTCCAATTCTCTTCGCCAGATCATCCATTGTGCTCTGCAGCTTTAGCGTTCCAGGAAATGTCTTTTTTTTGTTTTTGCTTTATCTGAGCTGTGGTTGAGTCCCCACATCAGAAGCATTAAAGGTAGACTAAATATTAAGAAAAGCAACCCAAAGTACTCCATCCAATTATTGATCTGACTGAAAATCCTGTGCTTTCATCTACACGGAGCGGTGGGGCCTTGTTGGTCTTGATTCCTTTCATGTTTGACTCCTAATTCCTTCTCAGTAGGCTCGCTATGCTTGTTCCTCTATTTATTATGCAACTCTTTTGATAACAGCAAGTGTGCTGAAGGGGGGGGGGGGGGGGGGTCATTTCCATATCCCTCCTAGCTTTAATATGGAGAGAAAAAGTGAGTGCACGGTTCACTAATGGCCTTGTCTTGAATCTGCAGACATACTGCGCATTTGGACAATAAAATCTAAAGACTCCATTTGCCATTCCCCGCTGCTGAAGCCCTGCTGAGCTGACACAGTTTTTCATTTTCACTAATGAAAAGTAAAAGGAATGAGGTGCTGTATGGATTATAAATTCAAGCAGGATTGCAAAACTGTATGAACAGATCTATGAAGTTAGGTCAGAAAGTTGTCTTTTGTAAATCACCACTTCAAAAAAAACACTTTATTTAACCTGTCACTTTTCTAACCTATGTCAAAACACAATGTTTTAAGGATGAATTTAATTATATATCGCATAATTATGATCCCAAAGTTATTATCAAAAGCAAGTAGTATTTAAGCTTTTAGCCTCTCTCAGTCTTTTCATGAAACACTCTGTGGAAATGACAGTATCTTATTCTGTGTCAATCATTACTGCAGAGTAAAGCTCTAATGTGTTTAATGTATTCGTCAAGACAGCAGGGCCCTTTTTAATCTGTCTTTGTAGCAAGATCTTTATCGTGCAGTTAGAAAGTGATCAAAGACAGATCCGTTAGGTATGCAAGAGAGGACTTTAAAGGTGCTACATTTGAAATTCAGAGCAGTAATACAGCAGCAAACAACTGTTGGTAATGTGAAGATACAGTGGAGTAATACCTCTACCTGAGCACAGAATGAAGTGACTCTTCCTCTGTGTTTGTTGTTATCCGAGCTGCTCTGTGCTGTTTGTTTACACAGACATGCGTGCGACTTCTAGTGTGTGTGCTCCACTGGCTAGCTAATGGCCGCCGCTCAGCTCTGCACTCATACAGCGGTCACTGCTGATAACAAAATCCCAACCAACAGCGTCATCGCGGAAGCATGGCGGCCACCCTCTACTTACCCCTCAGATAAACACCGGTAGCTCTGTCAGCATTGTTCCCGTTGTTTACACTGTTAGCTTCTATAACTGCCGGCTTAGCTGTTGCTATGTTGAGAGCCTTGTGGAGAAAATTCTTGTATCATAGATATGCTATATATATATATATATATATATATATATATATATATAGCATATCTATGTGTTATCCTGTAACTAAAGGTCCACATTATGGTCACCTGTTGATGCCACAAATCCTCCAATGTAAAAAACTAAATGTATTGGCAATACTGTCACTTTTGACAGTAATAAAATGATTAATTTGACCATTTTCTGATGTGCCACTGCAATGACATGCTGTTCCCCTCAGGTGTGGTTCACTCTAACCGCTTTCATCCTCATTTTCAGCCGCAGCAGGCAGCTGTTATCAGCAAAAAAAAAAAAGCTCTTAAAAACCCAGTTAACACTGACTGCTTAGCACCAATGTGCAAACAGATACAGTCAGTAACTAGGTTGTGAACAGAGTGGAGCATTTAGCAGCTAGAGAGCCAGACATATTTCCCTCAGGAGTTGGTGGAGAAAAACAGAGCTAAAAGGAGAGTGACTTGAACTCAAAATGATGCTTGTGTTGCTTAATATCTGCTTGATGTGCAACATGCAGGTTTAAGGTGTGGTTAGACTTACAAACTAAAACTGCTTGGTTGAGGTTAAGGACACATCATGGTTTGAGTAAAAATAAACGTATAAAGAAACAATTGTCATGAATAAAACAAGACTATTAAGGATATGAATACAAGAAGACGACGCCGACTTCTAGAACGCATAGTAATTATGATGAGAGCAAAAGAGGAAGTGAGATTATTTAGAATAAAGAGGGACAAACCTGTTTGGGACGCCAGTTTGGGGCTAACAAACACAGGACTTTCACCTGGGAGACTGCTGTTTAAGTCATTCAAATCACTTATTTTATCAGGATCAGCTTTATTGGCCATGTCTGCGTACACATACAAGGAATTTGACAGCACCACGAAGACAATTAAACATTATTCAACTATTTCATCATATTATGTTCCACCACCACTTAATGCGCTGTTAAAAGGTTGTGGTTCTGTCACATATTTCTGTGAGATCAGGACAATTTTTACTCTAGTTTTGTTGCGTAACTTACGTACATATTTTAACCCAAACTACAATCTTTTGCTAAATTAGAAGAAGTAAAGTCTTTTGTTTCAGTTCCCAACATTAACTTTCACTTTCACAGCGTGGATGCAGTTTGGCCCATCTGAAGCATTAGAACGGTAGTGATAACCATTTATACGCCCAATCAATCGGCTGATAACATTCGAAGAGTCTACATCCATGTTAGCAGCACCAGAATTATCAAGCTTCATCCTCTGGTACCGTGTTACTAAATTACCTGGCAAAATTCATCCAGCAGCTGCAAAAAGACCTGACAATAAAAGCCATAAATGTCAACAGTGGTGCAACAGAAAGAGTCAGTACGATGCAACCTGTGGGGACCATGATTGACTAGTCGTATTGGGCTTTTGAGCCAACAACAAAAGCTGTTTTTGTATTTTGAGAACAGGTTTGCTGGAAAGCTCTGGGAGCTACATTAATGAACCACTGAGCTTACATTATCTTTGACAAATTAGCTTACAGTCCCACATGCGTAATGGAGAGATACTGAATTATGAAAAAAAAGGATATAAGCAGAATAAGCTGGGTGGTTAGAAACAGAATCAGTGATGTAGAAGACGTATACAGTGCAGTAAGAAACAGATCAGGGAAAAATTCCCCTCTTTAGAGATCCGCTGAAAAGTGAAAACAAAAAAAATCTAAGCCAACAGCATCTGAGTAAACAAACTGCCTACTGTAAACCAAGCATGACCGAACATGAGTCAGAGGAAATCAACTTTTTCTACTTTACTTTTTGAGTTGAGAAAAAGGTTGCAGTTAGGTGGAGTTTACTCCTGTTTTTTAAGGCAGCGAGGGAATTTGTATCTCAAAATTGAACCAGCTTGAATTGTTTTACCGTGTACTGTACCTTTCATGAGCCCGGAAGAACACTATCAAAGTGCTTCTCGCTGTCTTTATTCTACCTTGCACTGCTTCTTGCTGAAAAGAAGCTTTGAAATCCCACTGGAAACTGCAAGTTTTAGTCATTCTTTATTCAATCTGCCTCAAACCGTAGTAGAAGAATTAAAAGGAATCAACAGGAGGAATTCATCTGTACAGACGTTTACCTGAGATTTGTGGGTAATATTTCCTCTAAACGCAAATCAAAGTTACAGCAACAATAGCGTCTGCACACAGAGACTCAGGGGAGCCACTGCTCCCAAATCAGTTTGTAAGACTTTGATAACACTGGAAGAAGACAAACTGCTTGAGTTTAGTCAGGGAATTATGAGGGTTTATATTTATAACCACGCGAACAGAAATATGAAATGTCTCGAAAACTACAGGATGGATTGCGATGAAATTTGGCACAGATCTCCAAGGTGATCAGGGGATTAGTCATGACTCTGGTGATCTCCAGACTTTTCCTCTAGTGCCACTAGCAGGTCAAACGTTTCACTTATCCACTCAAATACTGCATCTAAACATCTGCAGGAGGAATTGGCACAAAATTTTGTCGGGATATTCGTGGTTCCCAGTTGATGTATGGTACTGACTTTGGTCATATTTTCTACTGCAGACATTTGTGGTTTATACTGAAATGTCTCAACAACTATTGGATGTAGTGTTATGACATGTGATATTCATATTCATGTCCCCCGCAAGATGAACTGGCACCATCATCAGGTCAAAATTTAATTTAACACTTGCGTAAACTAGTGATGTTCACATCAGCCCTCAACAGCGCATTAGCAAATGTTAGCATGTTAACACGCTGATCTAAGATGGTAAACATGGTAAAACATGATACCTGCTTAGCATCAGCATGTTAGCATGCTGATGCTAAGCAGGTAATTGACTTAAATGTTGACAGATTTGGACGGTTCTGTATAGAGGACTGATCTAATGAGACACAAGTGCTAATAAACAGCATTTTGCAGAGCAGCCATCTTGGATTTTGATATTGTTGTTGATTGTCCGAGTCAGAAACCCAACTCCAGGAGGAATTCCAGTTGAAATTTCTGACTGGTAACTCAGAAATTCCAACTTTCCAGCTAAAATGTAATGCAGCGTAATACACAGTAATACACAGGATTCAGAACTTTACTACAACTCACTAAGGTATAGTGGAGTTCTCCTTGCTTAACATAGCCGGGCCAGCTGCGAGTGCCTCTCTGTAAGCTGCCGCTCTGCACTGAGCTCATACAGCTGTTTCTGTGAAGGTTCACGGTTTACCGTGTTGGTTTAGGAGTGGATAAGAGACTCAGGCGCAGACTTAAACACAGGACACAAGGTGAGGTGAAAAACAAGGCTCTTTACTGGGCCCTTAGACAAAAACAGAAACCAAAATCTACTCCAACCGGGAGCGAGGAAAATCCAGACTGAAAATAAAAGTGAAGTCACAAAAAAGGACTTGGACACAAAAAGGCAGTCACAAACCATGGAACACAGAGGGTCAACATGAGCGATGACCACAGGAGAGCAGGGCATCCACGGAGAGGAAAAAGTCAAATGATAATCCGGCAACTGGAACAGGGCAAGCAGGGGAGTATAAGTATGTGAGGGGTGATGAGCGGATTGCCGGCAGGTGAGTGGAAATGAGTGGGGTTTGCGGAGGAAAAAACCAGGGGCAGGTGATTTGGCACGGGTGGAGAGAATGAGCATGATCAGGAGAGAGAGAGACACACACACACACACACACACACACACAGCAACACCCAACCGTGACAGTTTCAGCCAATAACGGCGTCTCAACTGACCACGTTGTTGCAGAAGCTCATTACCCACCTTATAATTACCTCTCTGTTAAACACCTTTAGCTCTGTCAGCACTGTTGCAACGTAGGCTCTTGGAACAGACTCATTTTAACATACTCTTATATTGTCTGTTTGTCATATTCTAATTTTCCTATTTTTAATTATGTCATGTACCGTTGCACTGTGTTTATTGTCACGCACCAATCACCAAGTCTAATTCTTTGTATATGCAAAGATACTTGACAACAAACCATTTCTGATTCTGAGCAATCAGCCACCGGCTCGCTGTCGCCATGTTGAGAGCCGTCGAGAGGCAATCGAAATGCTCGCAATCTCGTAGAAAGCACGTTTGAAGCCCCGCTGGGATAATTTACAGCTTCCCAGAGCGTCTAGTGTCGCTGTAGACTCTTATGCTGCGTTCACACCAAACGCGGTGCGAATTATTCGCGCGAGTAGATTACATGCAAAGTCTTTGCACAGACGCGATGAGACTGGTGCGGCGCAAATTTGCGATGGCGCGGCGCGATGGACGTGAATTTGTGACGCGATGGATGCGAATTCGCCTCCATCACGTCCATCGCGTCCATCTCCCCAAACATGTGAGTTGAAATTTTTCAACTTCGCCGAAATATTCGCGTTACACCCCGGCGCGATAGCCTATTGGTGTTGAGTTGCTTTCCCTGTCATCACTGACGTCCTGCCGTTGTTGAATCAGGAAATAAATCCTGTAGCCGTCTGTGTTCACCCAGAGCTCTACGATACCTCATATCAACAGAGACCGGACCAGACTATGTGTATAAATGTGTGTGTGTAAACCATATGGTACAAACAATGAATAGACGCTGCCGTATTTACGTCTACATGACGTTATTGAGTGTTGGTGGAGCTGCTACAATGTTAGCTTAGCCTAGCACCGATCCATCCGAGCTCCATTGAGAAGACAAGTAGCCTACAAATCGGCATCATTAAAGTTGAACGGCTTTCAGGGCGATAAGCCACGCCCCCTCTCCGGCGCGTCCAGCGCGATTCGCGCGAATGTACACAAATGGTCCCCGGCGAGACCGGCGGCGCGATTGACGCGAATTTGAATTCGCGCCGCGTTTGGTGTGAACACGGCATCAGTCTTGATATATGATAGCACTAGGTGAGTGTGTCTGTTGATATTTAGTTTCTTTACTTATACTTATTACAGTAAAATGTAATAATTAAATAACATGACATTATCTAATTCACTCACACATTTTGTTATCATAGTTTATACTTGGAAGTAATTTCTTATTGTGATATTTAATAAATGAAGTTTCAATACACCGAGTTTAAAGTGACTTCAGATGCACAAGTTAAAACAAAATAAGGCATCTCTCACAGAAAAACAAGTGTCTACAGAAACCAAGCGATGCCGGCAGATGTCCAAGTAATCCTCGCTGCAAAAAATGGTTGACTGCTAGATAAGCATCCATCGCCCGAGGACAGAGTTGTTGTGTGTGTAAGTATGTAGGAGGGCTGTTTAAAGTAGGCATACTCTGTAGGTGAGGGGGCCGTCGAGGGGCGAAAAACATTTTCTCTTTTAGCGCTTTCTTTTTTTTTTGAAAGCATATGAAGAGGGAAAGAGCAGTGAGTACTGAACACCGCTCTCCAACGAGTTGGATTTATCTCTTGAGCATCACATCAGCCTGCAGTGTGCTGAAAATAACATATTTTAATGTCGGTTACATTTAATTCCCATTTGCTGATTATACATGTTGGTATAATGTGGTTCTTATCACCTTCGCTCTCATTGCTATCATAATATATGCTGTAGTTTTAAATCAGTAAGGGATTGCCGATGTGTTTGGCCAATATTGACCTTGGAATTTGATATTAACACCACATCAGTGCTGTCTAAATGGGTCTAATAGGACCCAGTCTGATGATGAATGAGCACTTGCTGTTCCCTGGGCTGACCTATAAGGAATTGACACACAGGAACTAACCTTTCAGCTCATTTACTGTAGCTTCAGGGTGCCTTCACACCTCACCTCTTTGGTAAGCTCCAGCTGAACTCCGGGGCGGAGCCAGACGTTGGGAGCATTTGGGGCTCAGCCCAAACGTCTCTCGGCGGAGATACATATTTTTTCCATTTACAGTATATGCACTAGATAAAATAATCCCTAAAATCTGTTCCGTATTTGGGGAAAACATCATAGTCGCCAAGGAAAAGAGCCCACGTCCTATTTTGTTCTCCAACATCTTCATGCTTCTGAAATCAGAACACAACAAATGTGCCACCTAAGAAGAGGCAAACATTGTCTAATGTTACTATTTTCAAGTTACATAACATAGGGAGGGTAGGAATTTAGCATAAACAGCATTAATAACATTGAAACCTATTTTTGTTCTAATAATACTGGATTAAAGTTAAGAATGAGTGTCAGAGAGACTGAGACGTTGAGATCGCTGTTCGTTCCGCGTGTAAAATGAGAAGTCAATGTTGATTTATTTGTCACGTAACTTTTGTACTTCAGTAGCAGCCCTTTCGTAATTATTTCAACCCAAACAACTATCTTTTCATAAACCGCACTAAGTATTCCAAGATATTTTTCGAACTACATGGTTTTAACCTCTGCATTCAACCCATCCCTAGCATCTTTGTTCGTGCATTCAAAATTGATCACTCAGAATTAAGTGGATCATGTTATTGTGTTCTTGTATATTTACTTTTATTTGCCCGCTGATAATTTAAGCAAACACAGAGGTTACTCTCTGATCACAGCTGTAATAAACGTGTGTTAGCTTTTAAACATTCCCCCAAAGTTAACTTTAAATCTGTGACATTTTGGGGCGCCACGAGGCTGACCCAACCTGTCTTTTAAATTGACTCTGAGTGAGAATGCTGTTTTTATGAAAGAAGAGGGACAGACCTGTGAGTGTCTGCAGAGACTTTGGTTTGACAGAGAGAGAGGAAGAAAAGAAATCAAAGTGCTCTAATGTGTTTTACAGAGAAATCCAGGGAGAATCGATTCGTCTAAACTAAAACGCCGGGCGGCTCTCACACCAAACCTCTGGGTTGTTCTTGAGGGTCTGTTTATACAGTTTGAGCTGTGAAAGAACAAAAAACAA
Organism: Anarrhichthys ocellatus; assembly: GCF_004355925.1. Taxonomy (NCBI): domain Eukaryota; kingdom Metazoa; phylum Chordata; class Actinopteri; order Perciformes; family Anarhichadidae; genus Anarrhichthys; species Anarrhichthys ocellatus. Next base: position 1,162,714 of record NW_022280107.1, on the reverse strand, counting down.
AACTGGTCCAGAGTGCTGCTGTTATTTCAGCCCGAGTTAAGAGGATAGATGAACGAAATATCTCAGTAGCAATCAATGGGTATCGATCAATCCCCTGAAATGCTTTTATTTCAAGCATAGTATGGACCGAATTTGAAAAGTGGTTTGTCGTTAATGGAGAGAAAAGGGTACAAAACGGGTACAGCGCTGTGTGACGCCGCTTAGCATTCCTCTCGTCCTCTCGTCCTCTCGTCCTCTCTGAACTCTCTGAACTCTCTGAACTCTCTGAACTCTCTGAACTCTCTGTGCTATTTTAGTTCATGAAACCGGAAATACAAGAGAAGAAGGATTTCAGTTGGGGTTCAAAACCTAGTTTTGAAATCGCATATCAAACACGAATCCTGCTTCGTCTCATGTTGTTGGTGGAGATTTGTGAAGGTCGTATTTGGTTTCTGTTAAATGTTTTACGGAAGTTAAACTGTTTTGTGCTTCAAAAAAAGTTTTAAAAACATAATCTTACCATAAAATATTTGTCAGTGAACATTGTGCGGATTCAGTCAGTATCAACATTTTGATTTGTTAATTAACAACATTTCCATATTATGTTGATTGAACATGTTATTTTGGAAGCATTATGTTTTATACAAAATAGATGTATTTTCTGTTTAACCCTAAAGCTGTGTTCAGACTGCAGCTTTCTCTCCTGCAAAATAACGCTCCAATACATTTAAACTACACTCTTAATTATGTTACAAGGGAAACGCATGTTCACCCGGATAACCGTCGCAGTTTTCAACAATTTGGAGAGTTTGAAACACACGGTTAACGTTGTCAATTGAAACAAAACATAAACACACTGCAGAACTACTTGGTTAGGTTAGGGCAACAATACTATTTGGTTGCATTCATTAAAAAAACACATCGGTTTGACTTAAAATGACAGACAACAACAAAACAAAAACAAAACAAACGCAGCAAAGGTTTTGTGTTTTTTGACTCACCTGACCCTCGGACCTTCTCCCACTCAGACTTACATTCATTTTAAACTTATTTGTGATACTAATAAAGCCAACTTAATCCACCACAAAATATGTTTCCCTCAAAAAGTAATTCACAATCAAGTCTGAAGTCAGAAAGCACATTTTTTCACCAAGTCATTTGAACAAATTTGACTTTTGGACGGTTTGTGCAGCTCTTTCTTTCATTGTTCCCTCAAGTTTCTCTCCTTTTTCCTCTCATCTCTCTGCGTTTATGAAGCAGATTAATAAATCCCCACAGTAAGAGCTCTAGTTAACATATTTTCAACCTGCTCGGCAATATATTCTGAGACACCCAGTAAAGATAGCACATGGGTGACATACTGTATATTAAGACCATTTGTAACATTAATTATTAAATAATTGTTAAAAATGTCCAGAAAAAAAAGACAAATCAGTTTTGGTTGTTGTGTTCTATCTGAGATTTATTTACATTTTTTATTTTTTTTTAAATGAACATTTGGGGTAAATCTTTAAACTGTGTGTTGTTCATTGTAGTTTGTGCAGTACGGTGGTACAATATGTAATCAAGCCCAACCGGTCTACAACGTTAGTATAAAAAGCATGCAAGTTCGGTTTGTTACATGAACAGAGAAGCATTACAGAAAGAAGCTGTAGCAATTGTAAATCAATCTAACGGCTGAGATATTAGATCATAGTGTAACCAGTGGACGGTGCGCGGTGAGAGCAGCATGAAATTAGATTTCAGGGAGGCAGAAACCGGTGAAAGTGACTGGCTTCAGTCAGAATATCTGTGAGAAGAGAAATATGAGGAACATTCACCTTATAGGACATATTTTTGAGGCTTTTGCTTCATGGTCTGTCACAACGGGGGGAAGAAGGAAAGACGGAAAAACCTCCTTGGATAGGAAAAGGCCTGATGTCATTGACGTGAAAACATCTTTTTTTTTCAGTTGCATTCAAATTTGTGACTTTAATTATAATTTTTAAGCATCCCTTTAAATGTTGGTGCAAGGACCTGCTGGGACTCATTGATACGTTACCTTCTGATTTTTGTAACTGAGCTTCTAACTTTTGCACTCAGGAATGTATCCTCGTCATGTGGCTCCATACTGTTAAAAGTATCATCCCTTTTGAAGCTTCCTCCTCCGCCTTAAAGGATAAACCCGCTCAACTCTACAGGAACTGTGACCCCTGCTTTTAATACCACAAAATCTCAAAGGATGAAGTCAAGACGGATAGAACCGGTCTGGAAAAAAGATCTGGAATTATAGATTGGTATGATGTTGAAGTGAAAAGTTGTATCAGGTAACTGTTCACTACTGATTCCCTTTTTGTAGTCACTTTGTGTCTCTTTGTAGTCATTAGGAGTCTCTTTGTAGTCACTTTGTATCTCTTTCTAGTCATTTTGTGTCTCTTTGTAGTCACTTTGTATCTCTTTCTAGTCATTTTGTGTCTCTTTGTAGTCACTTTGTGTCTCTTTGTAGTCATTAGGAGTCTCTTTGTAGTCACTTTGTATCTCTTTCTAGTCATTTTGTGTCTCTTTGTAGTCACTTTGTGTCTCTTTTAGGTTTTTTTGAGTCTCTTTAGTCATTTGGTTCTTCTGCCAATTTTCAGTCTCTTTGTATCCATTTGCAGCTGTTTGCATCTATTTTTGGTAACTTTGTGTCACTTTGAAAACGTTTTTTTTGTCATAGTTATTTTTTTCTCTGTGGGAGTCTCTTTGTAGTCCTTTTGCGAGTCTTTGTAGTTGTTTTGTGTTTCTTTGTGGTCATATTGACTCTCATCCCGGTTGGTTCGTCTGTCTTTGAGTGACATATTGTCGATGAAGGCCAGGGGACACCCTGACACTTTGGGCCCCTGGGTCTGTGTGGGTTAGGCCCGTTCAGTAATCCATCCGTGGGTACAGGACTCAGGTCCAAATCCAGCCAAGATCAATGTAGTGAAGTAAACAAACAATATACATTTCCTCTAAATTATCTTATATTTTGTCAAACAGAAATGTGTAAATACTCATTACAGTTGGGTCATATACCTCTTTCCGGTTGTTCCTTGTTAACTACAGATATCGACGGTCTATTGCCAACATTTATGAAATTAACTGCTTTCACACCCGCAGGCCAAGCAAACGCTATCGAGTTTTGTTTATTATGTCAGGAGCCATTAATTTGCTGCCAGCTTTATATTGAATATGTTATCAGAAACCTAGCGAGCGAGTGAGAGCGGAGACAAAATGAGCCAATTTAATAGTGTTTGGCAGGAGGAGTCAGATTTCACTGCTCGCTGGGCTTTGTCTGACTGGGAATCTCGGAAATGAATTTGAGCGACCTTGTTCTCCAGAGGTGTTTGCACCTGTACCTTAATTTAATCTACAGGGCTTTCATTAGTGCTCCATGATGCAGAACTGCAATGGGCGTTGGATAGTTTTCTGTTTTCCTGACAAGGAAGCTCATTGTCTGTTAACATGCTTTGTATCCAAGTCAAATAGCGTTCAGTAATGAATAACATCCTTTATTTCTGCAGTCACCTGAAAACATTCTATTTATTTCATTCAGAGCCAAAGGTGGATGATGCTCAGCATTTTAAGAAATAGACGATTAAGCAATCTGCAACAGGCTGCTCTTTGTTAAGTTATTTATGCTATTATTCTACACAAAAGACCTCCATTACTGCCACTCAAAAGCTTTAAATAGGACTATACATGCTGTTTGATGTTGTTAATTACATGCAAAACCCTAGTTCAAATATGAATACTGCAGTGTTCCACTAAAGAATCCTAAGTGAGGCCTTTAACACCACAGGCAAATGTTCTTAGCCGCACTTTTGAAAGGAAATATTATTTTAAAATGTAGGTAAAATACAAAAAAAATGATCAGACTGAGAAAGCGTCAAACAAAGTGCGGTATAAGATAATTCATGGCAGCTCTACCGAAAAGATCTTTTTGCTCTACAGATGATGAAGAAATTGTGCAATGGACCCACAAACAAATAACCGAGAATGATGCATACTATTGACGGTGAAGCTGTTTCCTTTTATAATTCCCAGTGATCTACAATTCATGAGATTTTCATTCAAAGAGGTCACAGCTTCTGCAAAGTTTGGACTTGTGAAACATCCCGAGTTCTCCGTGGGATAGGGCTCGCTTGAAGTCGAGAACAAGGAGAAATGGATATCACAAAAAGCATATCTCTGACTGGACTCACAACGTCGATAACAAACATGTAACGCGGTTTGCAGACGTCACTTTGACGGATTAAGATTGCACTGTTTATACGCAAAAGCAGACACTTAATATGCGTGGCTTCAGATTGTGCTTCAGCAGAACAATAAGAGAGATATAGAAATATGAGAGAATCTGTAGGCATCGGTTCACATCATCTGTCTTGACTGGACACTGCTGTCTGTTCCCATTCAGCACTTGTGTTTGAAAATGGAAATAGATGTCAACAAGGATTTAAAACTGAACCTGCAGCACTTGTTCCCAGCTTCCACAACGACTCCCCCCCCACACTTCAAAACATAAAAGCTTTCCCTTTTAGTCGCAACACCTCTTCTGTCTCTAGCAGAGCTAGCACAAAAATATTAACGCTGACTGTTATGATCATTGTACTGTGCAAAGCAATCTGCTGCAAGCACGGAGGAAGCAGAAACAAACACGGGGACTGTTTGTCTTTCTATATATGTCTGAACAGATCATGGCAGGATAAAACGGGGGGGGGGGCTATGCTGCAGGAGGTGGAGGGGTGTGACCTTCTGCTCGATGTGACTGTACCAGAGAAGAAACAGTCCTCTGGAACGATCGTTTGTTATTATGTGATTAAACACGACTTATTGCATTACTTATGCATCATCTGAGCTCCCTATCAACTGACATAATCAAAGTCATAATTAAGCTCTTGGAGTCACGGGTGCATTGTGAGACATGCCACCACCTCTCCTTCATGGGGGCAAGACACAGAGACTCTATCGTTGTCCAGACACTTTTTGTCTCTTTGTAAATGATTTGGTATTTTTTTATAGTTGTATTTGTTTTGTCTGTAGTCGTTTTCCTGTTGCTTCTCTTTGTGGTGGTTTTATATTCACTGTAAATTATTTACAGACTTTCATGAGATTTAACTGTAATATTTCACAATGAACTACACGAGTATCACTTCACAGGCTTTAACTGTGATAATACACAATACTGTACTCTTGTATTGTGAAATTAATTACGGGGCTGTTACACAGGAAATTTGAGTTTGAACGTACTAATTCTACAACAGCATGCTTCATTAATAACCTGCAGAAATATTACAGCCGCATACTTCTAAATCACAGCAATATGATGCTGTAACTGACTGTGAAGTCACAGTATATAGCTGTAATTTTACTGTAATTCACTCTAAAAATGTCACAGCAAACTGTAAAAGTAATGCCACTAGCCAGTAATCATCTGAAAACGTACAGTCAAATGTTTTACAGTGGTTTGTATTCTTCTTTGCAGCTGTTTTGCATCGATTTGAAAATGTTTCAGTCTCTTTGTGGCCATTTTGTGTCTCTTTGTGGTTGATTTGCCCCTATTTCATAGTCTTTGTGAGTCTCTTTGTTGTCTTTTTGTTTCTCTTTGTAATCGTTTTGTTTCGTTGTAAATTTGAGTCTCTTCCTGGTTGGTACGTGTCTCCTTGAGTCCCATTTTGCAGGTGAAGGTTACAACATTAGCTAATGGCCCTTCACACCAGAAACTGGCACAGCAAAATGAGTGGCTCTGGTACATTGTCTAGTTGGCCCACTACTGTAGCTGAAGAGCTGACATGCAAGCCAGGCGGGAAAATGCTAGTGCTGGTCAGTCACAATAGCTCCAAATGAATAAATGCAAATGATTAAAGCTCTTTGAGCTTCTTTGTACCGGGCTTGAACGAGGATTAAAGCTCAGCTCATTAACTCAGCCAGTAATGGAAAATAAGTTCACACAGTTTATTCAAAAGATGAATCTGTATCATCACCTCCTCTCCAATAAGTGTCTGAGAACATTCCACTTTTGTGAAGCAGTTTATAGTCCAACAGAGGAGGTGAGATAAAAATGGATGGTGCAACGCAGCTAATACGCCACAGTAATAGCCTCCTCCATTTTGCACTGCAACATCAGTGGAGGAGAGAAAGGGAGCAGACAGGTGGCATTGAACACAGGATGCAGTAAAACAGGAGGCAGAGAACGGGGGAGGAAGAAAGGACAGATGAGGGAGGAGGAGCTCTAATGTGCTCTGCTTTCTCTGCATGAAGGGAATCAGTCGGGAGGACAAATGTCTGGTGTGTGAGGTGGTGACGAGTATTCAGGGAAATTATGACCATATGTGGCTCCCGAAAGAGGGAATGTGAGAGGGATGAAATCCTCTCACTAAACACCACCTCCTGTGTCTGTGGTCAGACGGCTTTGGTGTCGACCACAGGAGCCAGAGCTCCTCCTAGTGGCCGCTGTGGGCACTGCAGGGCTAGATGTGTGGAAGCTTGGGTTCTTGGCCAGATAAACATCAAGAGTGCAGCATTTGGTTGAGTGGGGTTGGAAAAAATCCTGAGCAATAATTTTAATCAAACATTTTAAATAGAGCCCCTGCTCTCTGTCGATGTCTCTTAAAATATGAACTTTATTGTCATTAAATTATGACTTTATTATCGTAATATTACAACTTTTTTCTTGAAACTGTATGACTTCATCCACATTATGTGACAAAATCAATCAAGTTTGCAATTAATTCTTGAGGAGCTGTGATTGATTTGTAATTGTGTTTGTTAAAACAATGACAATATTGTTTCTCTTCCCTACTTGTTCGTTTAATAAGATGAGCTGTTTGGATGGTTGTGTTTATGTGGCTATACTGTATATACGTGTGTGTGTGTGTGTGTGTGTGTGTGTGTGTGTGTGTGTGTGTGTGTGTGTGTGTGTGTGTGTGTGTGTGTGTGTGTGTGTGTGTGTGTGTGTGTGTGTGTGTGTGTGTGTGTGTGTGTGTGTGTGTGTGTGTGTGTGTGTGGACCACAGGGAGAACGCTAGTGCTAATGGGGATCCTAATAAAGAAAGAGATATGAGCTATTTAAGTCCGGAGGTTTATAAACTAATTAAAATGAATTAATGTATCATTGGAGTAAATTTACGTGCACATTTAAAGAGGTTATAACCCCCAAAAAACAACAGAGGAGGGAAGAGTAAATGATGACTGTGTGTGTGTTGACTCAGCAGAGATAACATTAAATGAGAACCGTTGATCTGCAGGAGAATTCATATTTGAAAGCAACACAGAATGCCCGAGAGCCTTACTGCACTGTATTCCATTACATTTATCTCTATTTTGTGTTTTCCTTTACGTAAAGAAAGACATTTCCACCATAAATTTGGTGCATAAATATTCACCAGAATGCTGGAAGAGTTTGCTGCTCGACTGTAGAAAACATACATGTACACATGTAGCAGTGTGTAAACTGTAGTATTCAAACTGTAAAAGCCGTATGAGTACCCAAATATACTAGAAATGTAAATGCAAATATGAATAATGGAAAATCAAATGATCAAAACAATAAAATGCAGTAGATAAAAGACAATAAAACATTTAAAAATCCTCCGCACTTATTCTGTAAATCGGCGTCTTACTACTACCAAATTACAACAGGTATAGTCAATAGTATACGATTTCTGTGGATTTTATTTGTATATAACTTTAGTGTTAAATCTTCAATAAGTGAAACATAGATGTTTTTTTATTGCTTATTTAGTCCTAATTGCTGATTCAATGTCACAGACAAATACTTCTGAGGTGTGAAGTGTTCTGGGGCTTTAAAAAACGAAATAATAAAAGATAAAAAAGTCCTTTTGAAAAAAGTAAAAGCCAGACTAAAGAGGTAGCTTTTATATTTTTTTATTAATAAAAACATCACTTAAGTCACCAAAAAACAAACATAACACAATGCACAGCAAGGTGATTACAGAGAGCATTTACTTTAACTCTACACTTTCTAAATTAAAACAAACTTCTCACCAGCCTCCAACTTCAATTAACTTCTTCCACCTTTCCAAATGTGTTTAGTGTCATCACTTCTATTTGCAGTACATCTTTCCAAATTAGAGTGCTGTTTCATAAAAAGTCTAAATAGTAGCTGATTGGTAGCTTTAAAGTTTATCTTTAAAGATGTCAACGCGTTCAGCTACTCATAGACCCTCTGGCCGACTGTTTTTAATAGCTCGAAGCGCAAAAACTAAAAGCATATTTTTTCTTTTTGGAAAAACTGAATTACTTTGGTGAAACAAGCCCCCGCAGGTTCTCTCACTAAATTCTCATTATGCAACCTACAATTTGCAACATGAGAGGATTTCCTCCCATTATACCGGTCAAAACAAATTCCATATTCATGGTGATTATGCAGCAGTTCTGAAGTGCTTGCAAAAATAAAGAATGTCCACAGTTTGCAAGTGGCAATCATTTGGGAAATGCAACTGAAATGTAAATTCATGGTTCGACACCCTGGTTCATGCTTTGCAAGCTTCATAAACCGGTCAAATGATTTAAAAAGCAATGCAAAAAAAAGACTTATAAAGAGTTTTTTTGAATAAAGTGTTCTGTGTCTCGGTCTCCCCCTCAGGCAGCAGAGTAGTGAATCAGTTGTTTCCGATTTATGACTCTGCAGCTCAGTGCTACACGGTGCAGCCGGACAGTGAATGCATCTTGTGTGTCCTTTGGTGAAGTCCGTCCCGATAAGTGCTGTGCAGACACAAAAGGAAGCGTACAGTAAGGAGAGAGCTGGCTCACGTCTCCTGTTCGGCCCCTTTTGCTCTGAATAAAGCTGAGTCACTCGCTGTGTCACAAGGATGCTCAGAGACCAGTGCGGATGGAGGAGGGGGTGCAGGGGCATCGAAGCAGATCTGCAATCAGCTTCCTCTGAAGTAACACTCCAGATAAACACACAGCATCTCAGACCGAGGTTGCTGTCTGCGACTGCTGGAGTCGGAGAGGAAGTGTTGCTGCTATGATGGAGCGCTGAGGGACAATTGGTACATGAAGAGATTGGATCTGTGTAGGCAAAACAGCCCCGGGTCGTACACAGGAAACGATTTAGGGTTGGGAAGATTCATAGAAAAGACACGAAGTGAAGGACAGAGCACGAGGATAATTTCACCCTGAGTGGTTAAGAATATACTCTTGTTCTTTTATCAGTGATCCTCTCATCTCTCTGCAGCGTTTTAAAGAAAGATTTGGAGGTTTCAGGTACCTGATGATGCAAGAATGGAAGCTGTGAAAGTCCCCATTGGGATGCTACGTGTGTGTGTGTGTGCGCGCGTGTGTGTGTGTGTGGCATTGGGTGTTGATTTTGTTCTCTTCTTTCGACAGTTTAGCAATCACAGGGCGGAAGGAGGCTCCGACTGTGATGAGCCGGCTTCCTGCTGCTCGCTCTGTCAATCCAAATCGTTGCGTCTCCTCTCCAGCGTGATCAACACGGTCCAATTTGTCATCCAGAATATTTTGTTGTTTATGTTTTTTTCTTGGACACAAATACACCATCAACATTTTTGCCAAGCTGGTGGCGTCAAATTTCTTTTGCCAAAATCCTGCAGTCCTGTAAAGTGTTAGTGATGGCAGTGATGTACGCGCTGGCCTACATTAACACCAGTCACAGTTTCTGTGTTGTGCTTCACAGCTCAGGCCAAATGCAATTAGCTGACTCAACCGTGAGAAGAGGGATTGTGTTTAGAAAAGGGGCCACTGGGGTTTCTCCAGGCATCCAGCATGACTCTCCGGTGTTCACACAGGAGCGCTGGGGATCCTGTGGACATCAGTAAACATCACACAGTCCTCCGCAGAGCACTGCAGCGCTGTTACAACAACCCGTCGGGTCGTTTCTACGTGCAGTCTGGGCTGCAGCAGCTCAAATGGGTCAGCGGTGAGTAATTAAATGTGGGGGAGGGGAATGTGTGGTGGTCTCCAAAACATCCCAAATCCCAAAACAGTAAAAATGCCGACAGATGCACAGTAGCGACTTACAGACATTCTTTCACTGTGTTTTTCTGGATGTGTCTTCTATCTAACAGTTATTTACAATAATGTACACAATTTAGAGCATTTTTACACAACGGAACATAAAACACAAGTCTGTGGATCACATCCGTCAGAGCTGAAGAGCTTTAACAAGTTCTTTGACTCCTTGAATTCTTAATAAAGTGACATTAAACAATAATTGCATTGTTGCAACATCTTTAATAGGATTAGTTTTAGCACCATTGTATATAGAGTTAATATTACAGAGCTTACTTTACTCTAGGCTAACTTTATTTAGTGATATTGTTACAAGCAGAGCTCTAAAGGTGAAATATTAGAGCATTAATAAAGCAGCAAACATTTATGTGCTTTATGTAAAGATGGTGCAGCAATGTTTATATTGTGGTGTGGTACCCTCCCTCCACTTCCCCCTCAGGTCAGCACTGTTCGCTCAGTCAGCACTGCTGCCACTGTTTGCACCGTTAGCTCTGCTAGCATCGTTAGCTTCCAGCCGTCGCCATGTTGAGAGCCGTGTGGAGGCAATCCCTCAATCATATGCTCTGAATTTTGTATACGTCACATTTAAACATGTTTGCAAATAGTTTGGGCTATATCTTTAATATTGAGTAATAGACTGTTTGTCCATAGAGCACAATACTGACTAGGCTTAAACATTTCAATATTAGAAAAGGAAGCATCTAAGAAAATTCAATTTGATAGCCTGTGAAGAGGAGGTCCAATCAGATTCACTGAGCAGTCGTCTGATCATCACATCCTGGTTCACCTTTATATTGACAGAGAGGATGCTGTGGGAGAAAATGTAAGATTTCAAACTTTTAGAAAATATACTGTGATGTAATTATCTTTTTTTCTGCAGTATGGAGCCATTTGAAGATTTTGGGATTCATAATTGCAAGTTCTTCTCCAAACAATGTTTTACATCTTCAGTCGTTTAAACAAACAAACCAACTAACAACAGTGACTGAGTCATCTCAGTGTGTCACTGGAGTCACCAGACTGCTCTGAATCAAAGCGGCGGCAAACTTTGTGTTCCCATCGTTTGATTTCAGATCATTTCATTTTGCGCCGCTGCAGGTGGTTCAGGCTCTCAGATGTCTTCACGTTTGTGTTTTAATCACTGGGATTGTTTGCTCTCTCCATGTGTCCTGCCTGTGATGGAGACATGTGTTCTGCTGCTCTACACAACCACAAAAAATATTTAAAAAGATAAAATGAGATGAGAAAAAAAGATGCTGGAATTGGAAATTTGTTTTTCAACTAATGTAAGTGTATTTAAATAATTAAGCTGTATATTCTAGGGCAGATATTTAGGTTAAACATGTTAATAAATAGATTAATAAGTATTCATCCGCTCCAAATATCACATCTTTATGTGGAATTTATTAGCCTATGTTCAGATATATAAGCCCCAGAGTTAAAACCTGTGGTTGTTGGTTTCAATAGTAAGAAACAACATCCTGGATTCCACACATGCACCTGCTTTACCACAGCAGCTCAGTGTCCTCCAGGAATCCTTCTGGGAAAATGTCTCACGTTCAGCATGTTTGTGTTATCTGTGTTTGTAGCGCAGCTCTTCGTCCAGAAGAGGGCAGCACGGCCTTCTGTCTGTGCAGTAAATAGAGCAGCCCATGCGGATAACTGGAATTCATGTTTGAACCAGGAAGTCAGCAGCTGATTAACTCTGTCAAGTCACAGCAGCGTCACCGTGAGACCACTTCCTTTTCTTTTCAACATAAAAGCCGAGACAGCAAAGGGTCCTCCTCCCTGCAAGGATGCAACCAAGACTATTCCCCAAAACATCAAACAATTGCTTTTAAAAGTTATTTTGGGACATTCTCCTTGAATTGAATGCAAGTTATTTCTTGCTGAAACCACCACGAGGACGTTATTTTCCACTCAGAAGTACAAATCGGTGTGTTATCAGTGAGGGAGATAAACACTGTTTCACTTGATAACAGAGAATTACCACACATGATGAAATCAACATGTACTTACATTTAATTTAAGCTAGTCTTGTTAAACAAACAGCTGCAGGATTTAAATGTTTGTTTAACAAGTGGTGGAATATACATTTACTAAGGTAGTTTAGTTAAGTACTATTTCCATTCTATGCTATTTTATTACTAACTAACTACAACATCAAAATACATGTATTTATTAGTGATATAAAACTGAATAATATTGTATTCTATTATAAAATGCTAAAGCACTGAACGGAGCCATAATGATTTCTGTCACTTTTCATACTTTTTAGGCGACATTCTTCTGTTATTACTTTACATTTTTCTAATTCAGGACTTTTACTTACAATTGATTATATTTATATGATATGATTTCTACTTCTACTGTAGTAGAGATTTAATCTGTGTACTTCACTTCAACGTCACAAGCTTTTATTTTGAAAACACGAACACACCGGAAGATAACACGGCTGTGCTGCCAGCTTTACGCTAAACTCAACGACGCAGCAGCAGTGACAGACCTTTTATTCTTCAACACTTCCTCTGATACGAGGACTACAAGTCAACCTGTACTCTCTGACAACAGCCTCAGCAGTATTCTCTGGGTTTATACAGTTAAGTCAACCTCAATGTATTCATTGCTTACTTTGTTAATTGCTTTGTTTTATGAAATATATGTCAAAAAATACATTTAAAAGCTATTTAAAGTCATGTCAATACTGTTTAAGTGCATCCAGATGTGATTGTTACCTTTACAATCAGATGATGGCACACTGTGGTCTGTTTTGCACCTTTTTTCACACCGGAATTCTTTGGGATTTGCTTCCGCGTTTATTTCCCAGCAATCCACTTTTAGGTGTGTGTATGGGTGTGTGTGGGTGTGTGTGTGTGTGTGTCTGTGTGTGTGTGTGTGTGTTTGTCATTGTAAATACTGTAAAAAATGTGCTAAACGGTTGACAAGGTATACCAATGGTGACAATTAAACTATTCACACACAGAGAGAGAGAGAGAGAGAGAGAGAGAGAGAGAGAGGGGGGGGGG